>NC_067495.1:101623359-101939414 GCF_947179515.1 Apodemus sylvaticus | reverse complement strand
CCTATTCCTACTAAGGCACACTGTCACTAATGTTTTTTTTCTTTTCTCTACCTTTTTCAGACCCCATCTCCATGTCTGTGACTGCTGTTCCCCAAAAAAGGGAAGAACAGGAATCCACATAGGAAGAGAGAGTCAGGCTTGGATTATACAGACATCTTGGTGAGCTAAAGCAATAGCCTCCAGCAAGGCTGGACAAGACCATTCTCCCCACTGGGCTATCAGGAACTTGCTGGGTTTGGCTCCTTTGGCTTTCCGGTTAGTCAGAAGTTCTTCATTTAACTTCCATCAACCGATTAACCTTTCTGCTTGTGAATTCTCATGTTTTCAACCTACAGAAACCTTGGCAGGCTCATGGAAAGAGCTCCGGTGAGAGAAAAAGATGGAGAGAAGAGAGCAAGTGGGAGACGGGGCCAGCTACTGAATAACAAGGGCTGAAAACCACCTTACAACCATTCTGAAGGGATGCATAGACATTTAAGGGCATTTCCCTGCCTCAAAAGCTATGGCTTAAAAAATGGGAAGCCTTCATTAAGGCACTGCAGGAAGGGTTCTGGTAGTCCAAGAAGGATCCTATGGAGGGGGGTAATTATAGTTTCTTTTTCGTCTTATCTCCTTCTCTTGTTCATTAAGACCAAAGGACATTTGCTCAGGAAATCAGATCTTGGTTTCAGATGATTTCATCTGCTCCCACAAATTGAATTTCCCACCTGGAGTCAAAATTCTCTATTTATAACAGAGATATCATCTGCCCAGAAATCTGTCCTTTTGTGCGGGCCTAAGCTGGCCGAGATGTGCTTCGAATGATGACGGGTTCCATGGGCTACGTAGGTCTTGGAAAATAGAGGCTGTGATTGGTGCATCTGGAACCCAGACGATACCTTTCCCAGAGAGAGCTAGGCCCAGGCTGGCTTTGTTCAAGGAAGGCCCAACCTTAATCAGTGCTTCAGCACATTCTTGGTTGCTGCAGTTACAAGATAATGCTTATGGGCTGGTCTCTTGACCTCCACTGCCAATGCACCGCTCTTACCCTGACAGATCTTTGCAAGAGCATGCTTGGTAGCATGACACTTCTGCTCAAGAGCCGTTAGTGCCTGTCTCACATCAACCTGCAGCATAAAATCCAAATGCCTTGCTGTCATAGTCACCTCTTGGTGCCTCCTTCTGGGAGCTGCTTGCTCCTGCCAGATGTGACTCCCAGTGTTTTCCTTTTCTGTATCCTAGATCTTGCCTTTTGGTTTCCTCGTTTCCATGGGCCTGGGATACTTCCCCTTTGCTCCCAGGCTCCAGCCCCATTGTAAGGGGCCCTAAGAATTAGGATGCATAGAAGAAATATATATGCATATATACATATATATAAGTATAAATGCTTTGTCTCTCCCAAGAACCGTGATGTCAGAAAAGACTTATCTCTACGTTTGGATAATTAGTACTCATATTTTCTGTTAGTTGTTTTGGTTTTCTTTCTATCAGGTGTAGCACAACTATGAACATGGCAGAGAGATTCCGAATTTCTCTCTCCCTAGATTTAGACAAAAGTGTAAATAAAATCGTTTTTCAACTTTTTTTTATATACATTATGTTTTAAAATGTATTTGGGAGGGGTGAGGAGGACGAGGGAAAGGGAGAATGGGGAGAGGAAGAGGGAAGGGAGGAGGAAAGGAAGGGGGAGAAGGAGCCAGGGCACTTGGGCCATGGTGTGGTGACCAGAGGATAATTTTCAAGAGTTGGTTCTCTCCTTCCACAGAGGGTTCCAGGAATCGAACTCAGGTCGCCAGGCTTCTGCTTTTGCTTGCTGAGCCATCTCACTCGCCTAGGTACAGTATTTTTTTTTTTTTTTTGAAGGTGGTAAACGCTTAGACTCCATGTGCCAGGCCTTGTGCACCTGGGGAGCTCCCTTTCTCTTAGGGACTACTCAGCACTTCTCACTGCACCAGACGCTTGGCACCAAGCAGAGAGAAAGTCCCTTGTCGCAGCACTGTGTTCTTGGCTTGAGCAGAAATGCCTCCTTTTGTGGGCATAGCCTTGTCCTGCCTCCGTGGGCATGGAACAAGCTTTAGCATTTGTTTGCTTTCTCCAAACGCCGTGGGCCTATTCATAAACGATGAACTGGTGGAGGGAGTTAGGCCCCAGTTTCCTATCCTAATCTCTGCTAGCTCCCTGCAGCGCCATAGTCTCTATGAGATGCTATGTTTTCTGCTTTCCTAGCCTCCCTCTCTTCGTCTTATTTTCTTGTCCTTCACTCGATGCTCCTAGCACCATCCACTAGCGTCTTCCTTTTATTAATCATTTTGATGGTTCCTCCTTGGACCCTCTTCAGTTTCTCTGAAATTAATCATCCTGGAGGCAGCCAAGAAAAACTGGGAAGTTGGAGAAGTTTGTTTTTTCATGTGACCAAGCCCTTCCCTCCAAGGGGTTCAGCATCTTCTCTTGAGCCGCGTGGCCATCATTTTCAGCTCCTGCTCCCTGAGATTGAACTTCATGTCAAAATGAAGGAGGAGTATCAATAATCTTTCTATAATTTATGAAAGAAATCGTGATTGCTCAGCAAGATAATAGGATTTCTTTAACCCTGAGTGGCTATAAGCAGAGACAAAATGATTATTACAAAATGATCAGAAATGCAGTTCCCAGGTCTCAAAGGAGAATGGTAGAAATGTATTCATTTCTGTTTTGAGTGTGTGTGTTTGTGTGTGTGTGTGTGTGTGTGTGTATGTGTGTGTGTTTGTGGTGTTGATGGGAGAGAGTATCACTATTTATTCACAGGTCCCCCTGGCACATGAAGTTATTTAGACACACTTAATGCTGTTCTGGAAAACCTCTCTAATCATAAGATAGGGGTGCACTACCTGCTGTCTTCTTTAGGTCTGAATCTCTGTGAAACCACCAGGCAGACATTATTTCCTTCCTTGTCCCCACCTCCCCGGGAGATTTTAGGTAAAGGGACATTAAGTGATATATCTGTAGTCACTGGTTTTGGGAGAACAAAGCCAATATTTTCTTAACACTTACTGTGTATCAGATCTTCTGCCACATAGGTTCCATCAAAGAGCTCATTAAATCCTCATAAATGCTTTTATGCTTTGGTATAGATGAGGAAATTGAGGCACAGAGAATCAAAATAACTTGCCTAAGGTCACCATCTAATAGGTTTCAGAGCTGAAGTTTCAGCTCAGATGTATATCATGTCAGAGAGCATAAAATTGTACTACTAATGTGCTCTGACCCAAGAAATAAAACTGCATTTATAGAGCAAGTCCATAAACAATGGACTCCTTTGGGTTTCTTTCCTCACACTCATAAGGCATATTTCTGTGCCTTATTTTGTTACCATATAGTTAAGGATCAGGACATGCCCTTACCTTGTCTAGGTTTCCTTCTTGTCTAATTCAGAGGCAGTACAAGGCAGTAGATGAGACTATGGACTGGAAAGCCACACTGCCAAGTTCAAATCTCCAGCCTCTGCCACTTGACAGCTTTGTGACTGCACAAGCTGAATAAACTCTTTGTGTCTTGGATTTCTCACTTATAAGTGAAGATAATTAATACTTAGGATGCGAGAGAACTATGGGAAGAGTGAAAAAAACAATGGAGTGTCAGCTTTAGCACACTGCTTTGTACCTAGAAAGTTCTTGACAAATCTAAAGGTACTCTGAAGGCCTCCTGATGTATTGTACTCCTCTGAACATTAACCTTCCTATCCTATACTTTATGCTTAACTCAAGCCTCTCCTTTAAATGCAATTATAGCTTCCTCAAAATTAAAAAAAACAACAACTTTGGGCATCAAAGGACATGATCAACAGAGTGGAAAGGCAATCTAGAAAATGGGGAAACATTTGCAATTAATATCTCTGATAAGGGATTAATTTTTTGAATTTGTAAATGACTTCAACTTAACAAGTAAGTAAACAACACAATTAAAAATGGTCAAAGGACTGGATGGAAACTTCTCCAAAGAAGACATACAGATGACCAAGGGGCACATAAAAAGATGCTCTGTATCACTAATTACTGGGCAAATGCAAATTAAAAGCACAACAAGATACCACTTTATACCCATTATAGAAGTTACTGTGAAGAAGTAATAAGAAAATAATAAATGTTGGCCAGGCCATGCAGAATCCAGAACTCTTGTGTATGCTGCTGCTAGGAAGGTAAATGGTCTCAAACAAAATTAAATATGGATTTCCCACACCATATAATGATACCATTTCTGTAATAAATACCCTCAAAGAACTGAAAACAACATTGGATGGATATTTTTATAACTATTCATGTAGCAGCTTTTTTTTTTAAAAGCCAAATATAGAAACAGCTCAAATGACCATCAACTAGTAAATGAGTAAACATACAGGGATATTTTTCAACCTGAAAAAGACTGAAATTCTGACAAATGTTGCACTATCAATGGACCTTGAGGACATTATGCTAGGGAAATGAACCAAATGCAAAGGACAAATACTGTAAATTCCACTAGTATGTGTATTAGGGCTCCCTAGAGGAACAGAGCTGATAGAAAGAATAGATATCAAAAGGGAATCTGTTAGACTAGCTTCCATGATTTCTGTGGGGTAGTCCAACAGTAGCTGTCCATATGCTTGACAGACTGAGGACCAGACACTGCTCAGTTCTTGAGGCTGGATGTAGGAAGTGAGAGGGAATTAGGATTGAATGCATACAGAAATTTAATTTTGCAACGTGAAAACTGATCTGGAGATGATTGGTGGTAATAGTTGCAGAGCCATGTGAATGTACTTAGTTGTCAACCTAAACATGAATAAAATGGTAATTTTAGGCTATACATATTTTTATCACATTTTTAAAGATAAATAATCCAACAGGAATGATGCACACCTTTAATCTCAGCACTTGGTAGGCAAAGGAAGAGAGTTGTCTATGAGTTTGAGGTCAGTCTGGTAAACATAGTAAGTTCTAGGACAGCCGAGTGAGTGCCTGTCTAAGCTATTTTGTGAAAGCATGTATCAACAACCAAGGGAGAAGAGGAGGAGGGGGGAGGAGGAAGAAGAAGAGGAGGAAGAGGAGGAGGAGGAGCAGGAGGAGGAGGAGGAGGAGGAGGAGGAGGAAAAAAACAAGTCTATCAGTTCCTTAACTCTGTAAAACATCCATGTATAGGTCAATAAACAGGGCAGATAAGGCTCTCGATCTCACAGAACTTCCATTGATCCAATAAATGTATAAGATCTTTTCACATAGCCATAAATTCTTGAGGGGGGGGATAAAATAAGCAGTGCATAGGAGTATTCACCTGTAATCTCAAAGCCTGGAAAGCAGAGGCAGGAAGATCAGAAATTCAAGGTCATTTTCAGGTACACAGTGAGTTTTAAATAAGGACCTTACATTCATCTACTCCTTCATTCATTTTATGCATGTGGATGTTATAACTGCTTGCATATCCCTGCAGTTTGAATTCCTAGTACCCTTAGCAGCCAGAAGAGGACACCAGATCCTCCAGGAATAAAAAGCAGTTGTTTGTGCACTGCCCCAAGTTGTGTGTTGAGAATTGAACCTGGGTCCTCTCAAAGTAATCTTAACCAATGATCCATCACTCCAGTTCCTACATAGTGAGTTTGATGCCGGCCTATGTCATACAAGACTGCCTCATAAAAACAAAAAAAATTAAAAAGAAACAAAATAGTGTGATTGGTTTTGATTGTGGACTTGGCATGCTGTTGAATCAACTGGGAAGGGAATCTCAATGAGGAATTGAATAGATTAGGTTGGATTGTGCCCGTGCTTATGAGGGATTTTCTTACATAGGTTAATTGAGGTGGAAAAGCCCACTTCACAGGACAGCATCCTTTCATAGGTTTGTCCCTGGACTGAAGAAAAACAAGAGAGCACACATGCATTGACCCACTGCTCTCTCTGCTCTTGACTGTGGATGTAATTTGACTAGCTGCTTCAACTTCCTGCCAACTTCTTGAATTTCCCTTCAGTGATGAACTGCATATTGAATTGTGAGCTAAAATAAACCCTTTCTCCCCTAAGTTGCTTTTGTCAGAGTATTTTATCATATCAACAAGAAATGAAACTCAGATGTCCCATTATGTAGAAAATTAAACCATTAAGGAATAGTTTTCCAGGGAAGTGATGTTGTGGCTGTATCTTAAATTCTGAATGGAAAAAGGGAGGACTTAGCTATTTGAGCCTCTGAGGGAGGTCTTTCTCAGTACCAGGAACATAGGTAGAGTAGAAGTCCCTGAGGCTGGTAAATTTAGAACCTAAAGAAGGACTGTGAATTGTGAATATAATGAGAGAGACACACACAGAGAGAGAGAGAGAGAGAGAGGGAGGGAGAGAGAGAGAGAGAGAGAGAGAGAGAGAGAGAGAGAGAGAGAGAGAGAGAGAGAGAGAGAGAGAGAGGCCTAACCCTATTTGGGAATGAACCTAGAGAATAGATGTTGCTGGCTCCGGATAAGATAGTGTCAGGGAGACAGAGGTCTTATTCATAGGCTAGATCAAGAAGTAAGGACAGGGGGCAGGAGAGATGGCACAGTGGTCAGAGTACTTGACTGCTCTTCCGGAGGTCCTGAATTCAATTCCTAGCAGCCACATAGGGGTTCACAACCTGATGCCCTCTTCTGGTGTGTCTGAAGACAGCAACAGTGTACTCATATACATGAAATATATAAATATTTTTTTAAAAAGTAAGGACAACACAGAGGTTGATATTTGCAGTTTTATTGAGCAGCTGGATGGTCATTGGTCCTACTTACTGGAGTGGAGGGAAAGTGTGGGACGACTGGGTTTGAGAGGAGAATTAAGTTCCATTCTGGCCCAGTTAAGGTTGAGATTCTTACAAGGCATCCAAGAGAAGGTGCAAAGTAGCACAGTGGTTATCATCAACAGCACCAAGTGTTGACTCAGATAATTGTATATTTTATGTATATGTTTTATAGTTATAGATCCCTGTATGTACAATAAAAGAGTCAGAAGCCGTCCTATTCCCAAGACATACAATACCTTATGCCTCCTGAGAGCCAGTTTTTCAGTAGGACAAGTGAGTTGGTATTTCTTTGTATCTCTCCTGGCATTTGGTATCTTATCACACAAAGACAAGCACTCATGGTAGATCACTAGTGGGTATTTGTCGACCTATCATCTATCTATCTATCTATCTATCTATCTATCTATCTATCTATCTATCTATCTACTTCACTGGATTTATTTAATTCACGGCAATTAAATGTGGCGGGCGCTGCAGGGGACCTGAAATTGCTAATATCTCTAAAGCTAGGTAGGAATCTCTACTTAAGTCATTTTACCTTTCTAGATTCAGCCTCAGAGGATCCAGTAAAGGAGTAATGTAATCAATTTATTAAAAGAAGCTTTTGTTATTGAGACAATCAATTATTCCCTGGGACTGGGGGCATAGTGAAGATGAAAAGGACCAAGGGAAATCCATTCTTAAAACAAATTAGCAATGAAAGGCTCACAATGTCCAGAGAAAGATCAAATAAGTTGGGAGAAAAGAGAAGGACCAGGTATCTGAAGCTGGTGGAGGAGTGTCCAAGATAAAAATAACTAGCTACAAGATGCCAATCTCTCATCTGTCTCTCTGTCTCATTCTCTGTCTCTGTCTCATTTTTTTGTGGGTCGATCACAGAATAGAAGCTGGCCTTAAGCTTGTGAGGGGCTTCCTGCTTGGCCTTCTTCTTTTTTTTTTTTTTTTTTTTTTTTTTTTTTTTTTGTGGAGGAGAGTGCAAGGTCTCACTAAGTAGTCCTGACTTCCCTGAAGATTGCTATGTAGACCAGGCTGGCCTTGAACATACAGAGATCTGTCTATCTCTATCTCTGGTGTGTTGTGATTACAGGTATGAGCCATACCGCCCTGCTCAGTACAATCTCATTGAATTTGCAGCACTCGGTGCATCAAGTATTAGTATTATTTTTGTTTTATAGAGGAAAAACTGGTACCAGGTGATGAATGTGCATGGCTACTTAGCTGGCAAATGGCAGAGTTGGTCTCAGTTTAGAGCATTTACCCTTAAAATCCACTTTACTGCCTCTAGAGACAGGGAAGGAAGACTATATGAGATCATATGTGTACTGGTAGCATTATATATACTGAGCAAGTTGTATTTATGATATAGGGATACATGAATATATATGAATATATGTAACAACAATTAAAGAAAAGAGGCCATGAATTTGAGAGGAAAACAGGGGGTAAATGAATGTAAGGAGGAGGGAGAAGGGGCAGTGATATAATTACATTATAAGCTCAAAACATAAAAAAGTATTATGAAAAATGCAATAAGATTAGATAAAATGTAGATTCCATTTGAGCACTTGGTTACCAACTCAGAAGAAAGGAAACCAGAGTAAGGGTAGAAACTGCTTGGAAGTTAAGATACCAAAATGAAGTTTCGATTCACCTACGTGCTAAGCATCACTCACCTGAAAAACATTGTGAAATCAGAAAGGCTGCAAACAAAGGTGTTCAAATACTTAAACAAAGAGAGAAGTCCACATGACATTCACATAAATTCACGATCTTAAAAAGGATGCTATAAAATTACCTTCACTTTCATAAGGTATGAAACATGAACGAATTTTGTTTTCAGACTTGGGTCTCATTCCCAAGATTCCCAAGATTATGCAGCTATTGGTATTTGGGGGGTTTAAGGAAGCCATGGAATCCAAGAACATGTGTTCTCGGGGCTGAGGCTAACCACATCCCTGGAGGTGGTCATAAAGACAACACAAGCTACCAAGCAAGCAGCTGTCTGCTGCCATGTCTTTTCAGTAACTGTTGAGAGTCTGAATACCATGTTCTTGTCTTTGTCTCTGGCTTGGAAAACCGTGTCCAGTGCATAAGGGTCATGCTTTCCATTCCAAGACATTCTCACTTGCAAAATTGATGGCTTGGTTGCATTTCCTTTCCTATACCCCCCAACCTTTTCCTATTTGAATGAACCTGCCAGATGACCCAAGAGTGCACAGCACATTCCCCTACCCGCCCCCCTCAGCTTACTTGGAAGTCTCCTAGGAAAGAGCAAAAGCTTCAGCTCCATATAGTGCTATTCAAAATGGAGCACACAAACCCTTGCATCTCACTTATTCATTCCAGCAAGATTTCAGACAGACTGCAGTTGCCTAGTGATTGCTCACCCCTGGAATCTGGCCAGGATGAGGTTCCAGCACTCACAAGACAATCTGAACCCCTGAAACTCTTGGCTTCCTTGGAAAGAGACAAGGCACAATTGTGGGTAATAGGTTTGTAGACCCACAAAGCAAGGGTTTCTCTGGGTAGCCCTGGCTGTCCTGGAACTCACTCTGTAGACCAGGTTGGCCTCGAACTCAGAAATCCTCCTGCCTCTGCCTCCCAAGTGCTGGGATTAAAGGTGTGCACCACCACCGCCTGGCTCACCAGCTTCCTCTTATCCACCTCCTCTGTGTCTCCAATCTAATTATATAATATTGTTGTTCTACTATGAATTACCTTTGTAACACTACACAGCCTAAGAAAATACTATACCCTATTATTTCTTTATGGTAAAAACATTGCAAGTCTTTTCTTCTTTTTGATATGTACACTGTATAATTAATCTAGAGTTACCCGTCTTTGTAATAGCACACAGGAACTTTTTGGTCCTATCTAACTGTAATTTAGCACCTCTATTAGGTACTTTACACACTGATGGCACAAAATACATTAAGAAAAGCAATGTAAGGAACAAAAGCATTGTTTTTGGCTTAGAGGTCCAGGGAAAGTCAATCAAAGAGGGAGAGGCATGGGGGCAGGAACTTGAGGCAGCAGATCACGCTGCATGGGTTGAGGTCCTGGGATAAAGAAAAGAGGAGAGTTAATGGAGCACAACTTAAAGGACAAAGGAATTGTTTCCCATCTCAGTTAATATCTAGACACTGCCTCAGAGGTATGCTTAGAAGCATATCTCCTAGAAGATTCTACGTCCCATCAAAGTGGCAATCCGTATTTATTAGTCCCCAGGGCACACATTGATCACCCTGTCCCCATCCCTCCCTTACTGCACTGGCCCCATCCCTCCCTTACTGCACTGTCCCCATCCCTCCCTTACTGCACTGGCCCCAGCCTCTGATGCTCTTCATTCTCTTCTCAGCTTCAGTCAGATCAACTTTTTTTTTTAAAAATCGAATATGTGTGCACTCATGTGTCTTTCTGCACTTCACTTGATGCAAGGATTTCCAGTTCTTTATATGTTAACACAAAAGATTGCAATTTCATTTTGAATTTATCCTTGTTTATCATCTATTAAGTTATTGTTGTTGTTTTGTAGCGTTGGTGGTCAAACCCAGGACTTTGGGCATTCTGGGTAAGCAGGTGCTCTACCTCTGAGCTCTACCCTTAGCTCCGATTATTGTTGTTTATCTTTTGCTGGAACTGATTTTCAAATTGAACTTTATCATATGCATGAGTGTAGAAAGAGACAAAAAAAACATATAGCGCTTAGTAATGAATGCAACTTCCGCCACCCACCACAGGGTCTAGAATATATTCCCAACTAATAAAGGCAAACCACTATATCAATTTCATAGAAATTGAAGGTCTGGGGAAATGTCTCTGTGACTGACAGTGCTTGCTCTCTTCCAGAGTTATCAGAATTTGGTTCCTAGAACCCACGTCAGATGGTTCACAATCACCTGTAACTTTAGCTCCAGACAATCTTCTGGTCTTCAAGGGCACATCATCATATAGCCTCTCTCTCTCTCTCTCTCTCTCTCTCTCTCTCTCACACACACACACACACACACACACACAAACATGAAAAACAAAACAAATCAGGAAGTGGAATAGTGGGAAGGTTATGGACTTAAATAATTTCATGCAATAAAAGTAAAGGAATCAATTGACCCAGAAATTCAATTTCTACTACTATTACTTATAGAAACATTGATTCACTGGACATGGTGGTGCACCCCCTTTAATCAAAGCACTTGCATGGCAGAGGCAGAGGCAGGCAGGTCTTTGTAAATTCAATACCAGCCCAACCTACATAATGAGTTTGAGGCCAACCTGGACTACATAGTCAAACACTGTTGCACAAAAGTAAAGAAGTCAAGAGATTCTGTCTACTTAATAGCACAAAAGATAAATAGTGTTGCACTCCCATAAGTACATACAATTTTCATATTTTATTTCCTATCTAACAACTGATTTACATTTGAAAGTCAGTAGAACAATTGTAGTAATATAGTTTAATAAAGGTTAGGTGAATGTGGACTATCTCCATTTCTAATGAGTGGAAGTGATGTAATGAATGCAGGCATGGTGAGGTAGCATTAGGCCACTACATTATGGATAGTGAACACAAGCACTGTGGTGCTTTGACTGTAGAGCTGGTCACCTAGGCGGGCGGTTCTTACGTGACTGAAGGATAATAGCATGTACTTTGTGATTGTGTTGGAAAAAGCATGATTCACATCTGGGGCAGGATGGCTGCAGAAGTGTGCAAATATCTCCTCCCATTCTGCCAAACAGCAAACAGTTGAAAAACTTATAAATTTCATTTGTAAAATTTTCCATTTAATATTTTCTGACTGTGTCTAATGGTGAGTAACTGGAACTATAGAAAGCAAAATGACCAAAGACCCTATGGGGGTGGGCAGAACTCTGAGATTGCTTTTCCATTGTCAGTGTTTATAACACTTACATTCTGTTCTATAACTATGGTTATAACTCCCACACTTTATTTATAGGTTGACTTTAAGAGCTGACAAGCAATAAATAATGTTTATATTATTGTGACTTTGCAAATTTAATTCACTGCAGTCAAAGAAGTATTATGAGTACCTGGATCCTAGGCACTTTGGTCTTCCTGCCCCTTTCTCATACTAAAAAGGATTCCAAACTGTATTTTATGATTGCATTTGTATAAAAATAACTATACTAATATTATATAAAAAGACTTTGGGAACCTAAAAGTTCCTTTTCCACCTATTTTTAAAATAAAACATTTTCATGTTCACAAATGTCATATAATGGAATCATACATATCTTTCCTTTTATGTGTAATTTTTGTTGGCACGGTTTTTATATTTTAAAATAGTTTTATTAAGATGTAAGTGGCCTACAATAGACTGCACATATTTAAAGTGAACAAGTTGATAGGTTTTGACATATGTTCATGTGCATGAAACCATCACTATAATCAACCTATTGAATCCATCTTATGCCTTCAAAACCTTTCCTTATGTCCCTTTGGAAACCATTCTGTCTCTAATTAAATCCCTAATCTGATACTTGTTACCATAGATTAGAATTCTTTTGTACCCAGCTTCTTTTAAAATCATAATCATTATCACAGTCATTTATGCTGTTGCACCTATCAGTGCTCAATCCCTCCTTTCTCTGCGTTTGTAAGTAACATTCCATAATATAGATACTCCAAAATTTGTTTACCCACTTAATTTCACTTGACTATGTGTTGGGTTAATTTCTGGTAACTTTAAATAAATATACTGAATACAAACTATGAATATAGAAAGGGGATTACACACACACACTCACTCACATATAAATTGGGGAAAGGGGTCTCAAGGTTTGAAAGGGATGAAGATAATGGGAGAGAAAATCAGAAAGCCAAATATTCTATGTACTTCTCATATGTGAAATATGTATACATACATATGTGGCATGAATAAAGAAGGGTGACTATTTAGGAAGAATGGGTCCAGAGGTGGGGGGAAGTTAGATTGACGGAAAGGGTGGAAATGGAGAAAGTGTGATTATAGACGTGTATAAAAATGTCACCACAAAACTGATTATTTTGTTTATTTGTTTTTTTAATTTTATTCGATATATTTTTTATTTACATTTCAGATGATTTCCCCTTTTCTGGTTCCCCACTCCACGAAAGTCACATAAGCCCCCTTCCCTCCCTCTGTTCTCCCACCCATCCCTTCCCACTTCCCTGTTCTGGTTTTGTCTTATACTGCTACACTGGGTCTTTCCAGAACAAGGGGCCACTCCTCCGTTCTTCTTGTACCTCATTTGATGTGTGGATTATATTTTGCATATTCCAGTTTTCCAAGCTAATATCCACTTATTAGTGAGTGCATACCATGATTGATCTTTTGAGACTGGGTTACCTCACTTAGTATGATGTTCTCCAGCTCCATCCATTTGCCTAAGAATTTCATGAATTCATTGTTTCTAATGGCTGAATAGTACTCCATTGTGTAGATATACCACATTTTTGGCATCCATTCTTCTGTTGAGGGATACCTGTGTTCTTTCCAGCTTCTGGCTATTATAAATAGGGCTGCTATGAACATAGTGGAACATGTATCCTTATTACATGCTGGGGAATCCTCTGGGTATATGCCCAGGAGTGGTATTATAGCAGGATCTTCTGGAAGTGAGGTGCCCAGTTTTCGGAGGAACCGCCAGATTGATTTCCAGAGTGGTTGTACTAATTTGCAACCCCACCAGCAGTGGAGGAGTGTTCCTCTTTCTCCACATCCTCGCCAACATCTGCTGTCTCCTGAGTTTTTAATCTTAGCCATTCTGACTGGTGTAAGGTGAAATCTCAGGGTTGTTTTGATTTGCATTTCCCTGATGACTAGTGAAGTTGAGCATTTTTTAAGATGTTTCTCCGCCATCCGAAGTTCGTCAGGTGAGAATTCTTTGTTTAACTCTGTACCCCATTTTTAATAGGGTTATTTGGTTTTCTGGGGTCTAACTTCTTAAGTTCTTTGTATATATTGGATATTAGCCCTCTATCTGATACAGGGTTGGTGAAGATCTTTTCCCAATTTGTTGGTTGCCAATTTGTCCTTTTGATGGTGTCCTTTGCTTTACAGAAACTTTGTAATTTTATGAGGTCCCATTTGTCAATTCTTGATCTTAGAGCATAAGCTATTGGTGTTCTGTTCAGGAACTTTCCCCCTGTACCGATGTCCTCAAGGGTCTTCCCCAGTTTCTTTTCTATTAGCTTCAGAGTGTCTGGCTTTATATGGAAGTCCTTGATCCATTTGGAGTTGAGATTAGTACGAGGAGACAAGGATGGATCAATTCGCATTCTTCTGCATGCTGACCTCCAGTTGAACCAGCACCATTTGTTGAAAAGGCTATCTTTTTTCCATTGGATGTTTTCAGCCCCTTCATCCAGGATCAAGTGGCCATAGGTGTGTGGGTTCATTTCTGGATCTTCAATCCTGTTCCATTGATCCGCCTGCCTGTCACTGTACCAATACCATGCAGTTTTTAACACTATTGCTCGGTAATATTGCTTGAGGTCAGGGATACTGATTCCCCCAGAATTTCTTTTGTTGTTGAGAATAGTTTTAGCAATCCTGGGTTTTTTGTTATTCCAGATGAATTTGAGAATTGCTCTTTCTAACTCTATGAAGAATTGAGTTGGTATTTTGATGGGTATTGCGTTGAATATGTATATTGCTTTTGGCAAAATGGCCATTTTAACTATATTAATCCTGCCGATCCATGAGCATGGGAGGTTTTTCCATTTTTTGAGGTCTTCCTCTATTTCCTTCTTCAGAGTCTTGAAGTTCTTGTCATATAGATCTTTCACATGTTTGGTAAGAGTCACCCCAAGGTACTTTATACTGTTTGTGGCTATTGTGAAGGGTGTCATTTCTCTAATTTCTTTCTCAGCCTGCTTATCCTTTGAGTATAGGAAGGCTACTGATTTGCTTGAGTTGATTTTATAACCTGCCACTTTGCTGAAGTTGTTTATCAGCTGTAGGAGTTCTCTAGTGGAGTTTTTTGGGTCACTTAGGAAGACTATCATATCATCTGCAAATAATGATAGTTTGACTTCTTCCTTTACAATTTGTATCCCTTCGACCTCCTTATGTTGTCTAATTGCCTGAGCTAGTACCTCAAGTACAATATTGAAAAGATAAGGAGAAAGTGGGCAGCCCTGTCTAGTCCCTGATTTTAGTGGGATTGCTTCAAGTTTCTTTCCATTTAGTTTGATGTTAGCTACTGGTTTGCTGTATATTGCTGTTACTATGTTTAGGTATGGGCCTTGAATTCCTGTTCTTTCCAAGACTTTAAGCATGAAAGGATGCTAAATTTTGTCAAATGCTTTTTCAGCATGCAATGAAATGACCATGTGGTATTTTTCTTTGAGTTTGTTTATGTAGTGGATTACATTGATGGATTTCCGTATATTGAACCAACCCTGCATCCCTGGGATAAAGCCTACTTGATCATGGTGGATGATCGTTTTGATGTGTTCTTGGATTCGGTTGGCAAGAATTTTATTGAGTATTTTTGCATCGATGTTCATAAGGGAAATTGGTCTGAAGTTCTCTTTCTTTGTTGGATCTTTGTGTGGTTTTGGTATCAGCGTAATTGTGGCTTCATAGAAGGAATTGGATAGTGTTCCTTCTGTTTCTGTTTTGTGGAATAGTTTGAAGAGTATTGGTGTTAGGTCTTCTTTGCAGGTCTGATTGAATTCTGCACTGAAGCCATCTGGTCCTGGGCTTTTTTTGGTTGGAAGGCTTTCTATGACCCTTTTCTATATCTTTAGGGGCTATGGGACTGTTTAGATGATCTATTTGGTCCTGATTTAATTTTGGTATTTGGTATCTGTCTAGGAAATTGTCCATTTCCTCCAGATTCTCCAGTTGTGTTGAGTATAGGCTTTTGTAGTAGGATCTGATGATTTTTTTTTTAATTTCCTCAGTTTCTGTTGTTATATCCCCCTTTTCATTTCTAATTTTGTTAATTTGGATACTTTCTCTGTGCCCTTTGGTTAGACTGGCTAAGGGTTTATCTATCTTGTTGATTTTCTCAAAAAACCAGCTTCTGGATTCATTGATTCTTTGTATGGTTCTCTTTGTTTCCATTTCACTGATTTCAGTCCTGAGTTTGATGATTTCCTGTCTTCTACTCCTCCTGGATGAATTGGCTTCTTTTTGTTCCAGGGCTTTCAGGTGTGTCCTTAAGGTGCTAATGTATGCACTCTCCATTTTCTTTTTGGAGGCACTCAGGGCTATGAGTTTTCCTCTTAGCACTGCTTTCATTGTGTCCCAAAGATTTGGGTATGTTGTGCCTTCATTTTCATTAAATTCTAAGAAGTCTCTGATTTCTTTCTTTATTTCTTCTTTGGCCAAGGTATCATTGAGTAGATTATTGTTCAGCCTCCATGTGTATGTGGGCCTTCTGTTGTTTTTGTTGCCATTGAAGACCACTCTTACTCCATAGTGATCTGATAGGAGGCATGGAATTAGTTCGATCTTTTTATATTTGTTGAGGACTGTCTTGTGACCAATTATATGGTCGATTTTGGAGAAGGTACCATGAGGTGCTGAGAAAAAGGTATATTCTTTTGTTTTAGAGTGGAATGCTCTATAAATATCAGTCAAGTCCAATTGGTCCAAAGGTTCAATTAGTTTTATTGTTTCCCTGTTTAGTTTCTGTTTTCCTGATCGGTCCATTGAGGAGAGTGGAGGGTTGAAGTCACCCACAATAATTGTGTTGGGTGAAATGTGTGCTTTGAGCTTTAGTAAAGTTTCTTTTACGAATGAGGGTGCTCTTGCATTTGGCGCATAGATGTTCAGAAATGAAAGTTCTTCTTGGTGGATTTTTCCTTTGACCAGCAAGAAGTGCCCTTCTGTATCTCTTTTGATGACTTTAGGTTGAAAATCAATTTTATCTGATATTAGAATGGCTACTCCGGCTCATTTCCTGAGACCATTGGCTTGTAAAATTGTCTTCCAGCCTTTTACTCTAAGGTGGGTTTTGTCTTTGACAATGAGGTGTGTTTCTTGTATGCAGCAAAATGTAGGGTCTTGTTTCCTTATCCAGTCTGTTAGTCTATGTCTTTCTATTGGGGAGTTGAGTCCATTGACGTTAAGAGATATTAAGAAGTAGTGATTATTACTTCCTGTCATTTTCGATGTTATTTTTGTATTTGAGTGGTTATCTTCTTTTGGGTTTGATGAAAGAAGGTAACTATCTTACTTTTTCCAGGGTGTCATTTCCCTCCTCGGATTGGAGTTTTCCTCCTATTATTCTTTGTAGATCTGAGTTTGTAGAAAGATATCGTGTAAATTTGGTTTTGTCATGGAATATCTTGGTTTCTCCATCTATTGTGATTGAGAGTTTTGCTGGGTATAGTAGTCTTGGCTGACATTTGTGTTCTCTTAGAGTCTGCATGAGATCTGCCCAGGATCTTCTAGCTTTCATGGTCTCTGGTGAGAAGTCTGGTGTGATTCTGATAGGTCTTCCTTTATATGTTACTTGGCCTTTCTCTCTTACTGCCTTTAATATTCTTTCTTTGTTTAGTACATTTGGGGTTTTGATTATTATGTGACGAGAGGTATTTCTGCTCAGGTCCAGTCTGTTTGGAGTTCTGTATGCTTCTTGTATATTCATGGGCATCTCTCTCTTTAAGTTGGGAAAGTTTTCTTCCATAATTTTGTTGAAGATATTTGCTGGCCCTTTAAGTTGTAAATCTTCACTCTCATCTATACCTATAATCCATAGGTTTGGTCTTCTCATTGGGTCCTGGATTTCCTGGATGTTCTGGGATACAAGCTTTTTGCTTTTTGCATTTTCTTTGACTGTTGAGTCAATGGTTTCTATGGTATCTTCGGCATCTGAGATCCTTTCTTCTATCTCTTGTATTCTGTTGTTGATATTTGCATCTATGGCCCCTGATTTCTTCTCAAGGTTTTCTATCTCCAAAGTTTTCTCCCTTTGTGATTTCTTAGTTGTTTCTACTTCTGATTTTAGATCCTGGATGGTTTTACTTAGCTCCTTCAGTTGCTTGTCTGTGTTTTCCTGTAATTATTTAATAGACTTTTGTGTTTCCTCTTTCATGACTTCTGCTGTTTGACTCACTTTCTCCTGCATTTCTTTAAGTTTTTTTTTTTTTGTTTCTTCTTTATTGGCTTCTATCTCTTGAGCCTTATTCTCCTGAATTTCTTTAAGTGATTTTTATGTTTCCGTTAATCGGGTTTCTAGCTTAGACATGTTCCCCTGTATTTCTTTAAGAGATTCATTTATGTCCTTTTTGTGTTCTTCTAGCAGCATCATGAACAGTGATTTTAAATCCAAATCTTGTTTTTCTGGTGTGTTTGCATAATCAGGACTTGCTGATGTTGGAGAGTTTGGTTCAGATGCTGCTATATTGCCTAGGTTTCTGTTAGTAGCGTTCCTGCGTTTGCCCTTTGCCATCTTGTTATTTCTGGCGTTAGTTGGTCTTGTCTCTGGCTGGTATTTGTGCCTCCTGTGAGGCTATATGGCTATTTCTGCAACATTGGATGGCTGGGTTTCCCCTGTTACAGAATGCTATTGCGCTGCCCTCCTCTTGGGTGTCCCTGCAGCCCTAGCGTGCCTTGCCCGTTTGCTCCTTCAGTGAGTGCTTGCTGATGGTCTATGCTGCTGCGGGACCTTTTCTGAGTGCTGGTCACTCTGCTGGGCAGCCTATCTCCTCCCAACCAGGTTGGTGCACACAAGGCTAGCCTAGCTGCTGAGGCCCTGAGTCTAGGCAAAAGCCTGGCAGGCTAAGGCCCAAGCAAAGTTCCCCTTGGGCTATGAGTGATAATTGATTCTGTCAGGTGGCCAGGATGGCGGCCTGTGTGTGCTCCCTGAAAGTGCCGGGAGGGTCTGCTGGGCTAACAACCTCCTGGCTGGGTTGGCACACAGATGGCCCACAGAGCAGCCCAGGGCCTGGGGTCAGTCCAAGGCCTGTCTGTCTTAGACCCTCTGCTATGTTAGCCTCGGGTTATGACTCTTAGCTGACTTTGCCTGCTAGGACTCTCTGGTGTCCTGTAGTCAAAATGGCGGAGTGTGCACCAGCCGGGCAATCAACCTCTTGGCCTGGTTCGCACACCGATTGCCCTCCCCCCCCCCCAACAGCCCAGGGCCTGGGTGCAGGCCAACGCGATGTTGGCCTTGGGTTATATTTGTGTACCTCAGTCTGCTCTCTCTGGTGCCCGAGATCCAAGATGGCGGAGAGACTCTTGTAACTGACTGGCGGGAGGCAGAGTTCTGATGTGGCTTCTAGGTTCCACTGCTGATGGCCATTCTGCTGGACCAGCTGCAGCCGCCGCTGCTGCTGCCGCTGCCATTTTGTTTATTTGTTAAGAAATTAAAAGGTTGCCTAGAATTTCCATGTGCAAATTTTTGTGTGGACTTTTTTCTCTCTATGAACTGACAGGGTGGGTCACTTGTTAGATATATGTTTACTTTTTTTAAAATTTATTTTTATTTATGTGTGTATGTGCGCGTGTCTGCTGCATGTATGCCAGTACCTGCAGAGGCCAGAAGAGGGCATCAGATTCTCTGGACGTAAGCAATTAGGAGCTGCCTGACATGTGAGCTTGGCAAGGTTAACCACTGAGCAATCACCACAGCCCCAATGTTTACTTTTATGACATTGGCAAAGTGCTTTCCAAAGTGGATGTATCTTTTTAAGATCTTACAGCAATGAATCAGACTTCCAATTGCTCCGCATCCCTGCCAGAAGTTGGAGTTCTTATTCGCTTCAATGACTGGTGGCTGTGGAGTCATACATGGTTGAACTGTTAATTTTCATTTCATGAATGATGAATTTCATGTGATTATGGGCTATTTTACATCTTTAAAATTTTGTTTCGGTAAAGTGGCTCTTCAAAATATTTTAGATTTCAAATAATTGGTTTATTTCACTATGTCTTATTATTGGAACTCTATATATGCTGAATATAAATCCTCTGTCCAATATGTGATTTTCAAATGCGGCATGTGTCATAGAGCAAAAATTTTATATTTTATGAAATCCACTGTGCCATCTTTTTTAAAATGAATCAAGCTTCGGCACCACCTAAGGCCTTTCTTGCTTCTCCCCTTCTTTCTTATCCCAATTCTCCATGTTTAAAGCAGAATCCTATGAAAGGCATCTAGATTCTTGGAGTACCTGCCCTGTATAAACACTTTTTTTCCCTTTCCCATCTCCTGCGTGTTTGTACTTCTATTTTTCTTTTACTGAAAATAGATTATTTCCTCATACAATACACCCTGATTATAGTTTCCCCTCCCTCTACTCCTCCCAGTTCCTCTACAACTCTTGCCCTTCTGGAGCCACTCCCTTTCTCTCATTCGAAAAGAACAGGTTTCTAAGAGATAACCACCAAACACGACAATATAAAATATAATAAGACAAGGCAGAAGATTTATATAGAAATTAGATACATATAAGCTCTTTTTCTTAAGGGTCCCTCCCCCCATTAGGTTATGTGACAGAAGTGAAAAGATTTTGCAGATGTTAGTAATGTCCTAAGCCAGCTTAACAAACAGAAGGGATGTTCTTCTGGGCCTGGCTTAATCAACAGAAGCTCTTTAAAGGAAGTCTGTCAAGGAGATGGACTTGCTGAACTTGAACACGAGCCATGCCAAGGACTGCCTCTGGAGAGGAATACCTTCTTTGTTTCTTTTTGGCAATGTGATCCAATGCAAGACCTCATGCACACTGTATTCTAACACGTATTAGAGACTGACATTGAGCTTGGTCATTAACGTACAACTCATAATTGCTAAGGTTTTTATTGTCACAACTTTAAGGAATTGAGTTCTGATAATAGTATGAATGAGTTCTAAAAAGGCCCTAAGGTCCAAATGAAAATACATCTTTGGAGCATCATGATTCTCAGCCTCAAGAAACTTGGCATAGAGTACCCTATACTCAGAGTCCTGACCTGCAGACACGAAGTGACGGTGAATTGTATTAAACCTACTTGTCTTTTGTGATCATTTGTTAGGCAGAAATAGAAAGCAATACACCTTTGATGATTTTTTTTTCTATTTTGTTAACCACAGTCTTCATTTCTACAAGCTCATCATTTAACAAAAACCAACTCACACTTCAAGTAAGTAATATTTTCATGTGTTTCAGAGATCTAAGGACTATACGAAGGCTTATATTGCAAACTCTCGCAAAAGGCCTGACTGTATACTTCCTTTTTATTTTATTTTATTTTTTATACAATTCTATTCTTGTTTTACAGATGCAATATATTTTCAAATGTTCCCATGGATGCTCTTTGGAATTTTATTTAAATCTAGTTGTAGCTTTCTGGACAAAATCTACCATGTCTTGTTCATTTTGTGATTTCTCTTATGTTCCAGCTCTTCCTGTGTTTTAAGTTCTTTTGTTTTTTGTCCATCTGGTTTTTTTAGAGATTGATTTATTTTTATTTGTATTGGTGTTGTGCCTCCACATCTATGCAAAGATGCCAGAAAACCCCTGGAACAGGAGTTACAGACAATTGTGAGCTGGTATGTGGGTGCTGGGAATTGAACCTGCGTCCTCTGGAAGAGCACCCATTGCTCTTAACCATCTCTCCAGATGCCACCTCTCCAGCCTCTCTTGTCCACCTTTTAAAATAAGGTTGCTGAGAAAGGACGGGGACTTAGGTGTATTTTTGTTATTAATCATTTAAAAGTGGGGTCCAATTGTTAAACTGCCAAAAGCCCAATGCTGGCTTAAGATTCAGCCAGCTGCTTTAATTCTTTCTAAATACTTAGTTCAATTTCTGCAATACAGAAATCCTTTGGTTTCAAACGGACAAATATTTGGCTTTCATCTCATCTGCATGTAGGAGCTAAAGGGTTGCCTCTCCTATAAACAGATCCTATAGTTACATTCCTATTGCCAGCCCACTTTTCTCCTGTACTTCTGTATGTGTGGTCTGGTTAAGGTTTGAAGTATAGATATGCTGCCTCTTTTACTTGTTTTTATGTTTAGTTATTTACGAATGAATGTGTATATGTGGGAGAGGAAGCCACAGCACCTTTGTGGAGGACAGAGGACAATTTTCAGGAGTCAGTGTTCTCTCCTTTTATGTGGACTCTGGCAATCCAATGAAGTAGTCCAGTTTGGCAGTGAGAGCCTTTATCCACTGGGCTGTCTCAATGGTCAGAGCTGCCTCTTGCAGCTGCAGCTCTTCCATATAGAGTTGATGTAGGTCTGTTCCTGCCCTCTGCCTTATTAGTTAGCAAAATGCTCCATAGTTTTTTTTTTCTAAATTTCTTAGGCTCTGGTGTTCCCTCTCCATTTCCCTTTGTTATTGTGGGTATATAACTGCATCACTGTTTTAAAAGAGGTCTCTGGAGGGACAGGACTTAAATGTTTGTGTCAGTTTACCATCTTGAAGTGGTACATGTCGAGTGGCATCATCACGGCATTTGTCACGTGAGCTTTTTTGGGACTTAAATGATACTTGTGTGGAAATCATCTGGCACAATACCAAGAAATTCGAGAGAGAGAGAGAGAGAGAGAGAGAGAGAGAGAGAGAGAGAGAGAGAGAGAGAGATATGTGTGTGTATACACATATATGTGTGTGTATGTATATATATATATATATAATTATATATATATAGTTGTTATTTCTGTGACACGTGGTTAAAGAATAATTTTTTGCACACAATCTTAACCTTAATTTTTAATGCAATATTGCAATTAATTCTCTGAGAATTTCATATATGCAAATAATATATTTCAATTATATTCCCCCATGCATACTCTTCCCTCTGACTTCTCAAAGGTCTACCCACCATCCTCCACCACCTCCCACCTTATGACCTCTTTTTTTTTTTTCATTTTTTATAGCTCAGTGAATCCAACTTGTACTGCCCATATATTCAATTCTAGATGTGTAGGGTCATCCTCTGAAGTGTGGCTGACTACCAGGGCCTACATGCCTGAAGAAAACAAACTCCCCCTCCACTAGTATCCATCAATTGCCACTAGCACCCCAGCTAGGGCAGGGGAGAATCTTTTCATTAATGTCTCTGAAAAGCATGCCAGGCAGGTGACCACTGTAGCCGACAGCAAGTCAAGCTTGGTTTGCGATTTAATTCTTTTTGCTCCTGCAAACTATGGAAATGGGTGTTTGGAGAAGCCGCTACCCCAATGGGGCAAGTATAGAAATGGAAGCAATTAAGCAAAACTGCAGCAACAAGACCCTCAATTTTCCCTTGCAGCTAACTTGGGAGCCAGCTGTGCTGACTGATGGAAGGTGTCATCATCTGCGGCCACTGCCGCCGCCGCCACTGCTGCAGGATCCAACAAAGGCCAGATCGAAGGCAAAGATGATAATTACAAAGGGTTCAGAGTTGCCAGTGACCCAAGCAAACTGTAGAGATTGGAGAGTCCACGCTGGAAGTTAAATAGACAGAGATCAGGTTTGTTTTTACTCAGGGAGTTGAAAATCTTCTCACTAGGAGCTCATTCTCGTCACCTTGCATCAGGATCCTTCAGCCTCCCCACCAGATGACTGTGGGCAGGGCATTTGATGATGTTCATGTCTTCTTTGACAGATGTCTGGAAGATCAGTCACTTGCATCCTCTCTTTCCCTCCAGGAGAGCCAGCTCCTGGAGGATGGGACTAATTGCAAATGCATTAGAAGCAGGTAGCTTAGTAGGTTTCATAAATTCTTTAGTAGATTTGTCAAATTGTAATCCTGCCCAATAAGACATTACTAGTAAACTTAGTATACTGCCTAAAAGCACACAATTACTTGGAGGTTGATGTTATTTTACTGGGGGGAGGGGTGCCTAGATTGATCTCAAACTCAAATTCCAGTCACACCTCCCTCATGTAACTATATACAATCATATATATAGGCATTGCCATCATGCCCACTGAATTCCGTGTCTTTGGAATTAAAATGGTGTTTAGTATCAAGGCCCTGAGTGTATTACAAGCCAGAAGAGATTAGGTCTAATTATTTTCTTATTTAATCAATAAAGCTATCTAGTCGCCTTCCCCAAAGAGATGGAAGGGACAAAAAGCAGAGGAGCCTATACACAGAGGGCCTGTGAAGGGTGGGGAAGGTGGGGAGGGTGCAGAGGGAAGGTCAGAGACAGAAAGACAGAGATGTATTGGGAGAAATCTCAATCTGTCCATAAAACTAGTATGATTTTCAAGGTCTCCTTCTGTCTGTAAAACAGTCAACAATTCTAGATTTTCAAGCAGGTAGAGGCAAAAAATCATTGCTCTCTTGCCTCATTTATTTGGTCACTTGATGATCAAAGGGAAATGGAATAAAGCTAGGTAGTGGCAGAGATCACTCAGAAAGGAATTTCTATCTGTATCAAATTGTAAGATGCGCCTTGGCTTCTCAATACCTTTCCAGCAGCACACAGTAGAGCTGACAAGGGGTCCCAGACTACTTTAGGGCTCCAAGTCCACTCCATACCCATTGTATTTCCCAGAACAATCCTCTTCTCTACCTCAGTCTTTATTCATGATGACACTTATCCCTGTCCTACCAAACTCTGCAGCAGTGTTGAGAGTATGGGATGGGCAGCCATGGATGTGGTCCAAATCATCGAGAATCCATTAAGTATAAGATGCTTTTGTGTATTAGATGTAATAAGGGTATGATAGCTGGCCTCAATTTGAAATAAGAAAATAAGCAGCAAGCCATTTTAATTTTTGGAAACAGGGCTTTGCGGTGTAGCTAAGGCTGACTTTAACCTCCTCTCCCCCTGCTTCTGTGTCTCAAGTACTGAGTTTATAGGAATATCCTACAAGGCCTGATTAAATTTTTGTTCACAATAAAAATTTTCCTCATTATGAAAACACTACATAATTATTGGAAATATATAGAGGTGACAAGAAAATAAAACCTGACTCATATATCACACTTAATCCCACCCAAACACAGGCAGCTTAGGTGATTAGGATTTTGCTCTATTTTCTTCCAGTGTCTTTTCCTTCATGAAGGCAAGAGCCGTGCCTGTTTGATTTACCTTGTTTCCAGAACCTCGCACCATGCCAAACACAGAGGTTATCCATAAATATTTTTAATCAATTGGTATACTTATCCAAACATGCTTTGTATCCTACTTTATCTGCTTCATCCTGAAAATATTTTTTAATAGTAACATTCTTTCAAAACATCTTTTTAAATGTTTCCCCTGGACTTCATCATATCACTGCACCAGCGCTCTATTACAGGACATTTAGATTGCTTCCAGCCTTCCACTATTACAATCCATCAAAGCTGAGATAAATTCAAAGTTTGTGTTGTGTCCATACATATTTGTTTCCTTTGGATAAATTCCTAGCAGTGGGGTTCTTGGGCAAGCATAGTTGAAAGGTTTCTAATACATACATCATTTTGTCCTCCACAAAAGTTGTACTAATTTACTTACCCACCAGCAATATCGACATTTTCCTTTTAAATGGGCTTGCTTTTGATTTTGACTTTGTCACATCTACCTATCTATTTTTTCTTCCATTGCATTTATGCTGAGGAAGTCCTCAGGGAAGACCCTTTAAGATGATAAAAGGTCAATTTGTATGCAGTTCTTGCTTTTGCAATGCAATGTATTCATGAAAGCTTTATCATAAGATGGTCTCCATACTGGAAACAGACCAAACTCATGCATACCCATGGCTGTATTCATCTATCCCAAGGTGATCAGTCTCATCATCAGAAACGAATGAATGTATGGATTAAGACTGCAAGCAGGTCAATTATAGGTGCTCAGAAAGCAGAATTTCATGAGGTGTGGGAAAGAACAACACTCGCCTTTAAATGGTTCTGATATCTTGAATTTTAGGGATTTTTTACGTCAGGTAAACTTTTTTTTTTTTAAATCCCCTTTCCAAAGTTCAAAGGACCCTATTGCATAGGCCTGTTTGACCAGCAGGTGGAAGTGAGGGCTAAGGAAGGCCTAAAATCAGCCAACTTCAGATGTGTGGCACAATCAACCGTTTGGACAGTTCTGCCCTTGACTCTGACCCCAGCCCCTGAATGAAAATCTTGGGTGATTTTGAAGCTAGTTAGATGATTGAATTTTGGAATGAAAAAAAAATATCCAATAAAGCCTTTGGTGGGAAGGGAGCATAATATATTTGGTCAGTGTTGTCTAAAAACACTACCTGTGATTGGTTTTTTTTCAAAGGCACAGAAGAGAGGTTCCAAAAACAAAGCCCGGTCATCAATCTTCTCTGTGCTCACAACACCGAGCAGATTGCCAAGCAAGCTCTTAGTGTACAATACACATATGTAGAATGGGTTTGAATGAGTAATTGTTTTGTTAGTTGGAGCATCTTGTCTAGTCATTGGTATTTCTTGTCTAGTTCCTGGTATTTTCTGTGCCTGGATTTCTCCTTTCCCTTCCAACCTTCTCTATTCTATTTTACTTTCTTCCAAGGTCCACAAACTGGATGTCCTCTAACTATTCCCTTGACTAAGAGGATGCTCTCTAAAGCCATGTGGATTTGAGGTAGTTCCCCACCTAGTTGGTGTGAGTGATACTGGACAAGTTACTTATCATTTCCGAACCTCAGCTTCTCTATCTGTAAAATGAAACTGATAAAAGTTTACCTACCTCTTGGGGCTGTTGTGCACAGGAAATGAAATAATTTATGCAAATTAGCATTGTAATTGGCATGAAATAAACACTGTGTGGTTGGTAGCTATATTGGTTTCCCTGTGGCTTCTGTAATAAATTGCCACAAGTTTAGTTGCTTAAAATAGCAGAATTTATTCTTTCATACTTACTTCTGGAGGCCAGAAATCCAAAATCAGTTTCAGTGGGCTGAAATCAAAGCGTTGGCAGGACTTTACTCCCTCTGGGAACTCCAGGGAAGAATCTATTCCTCTCTTTTTCCAGCTTATGGTGGCTTCCAGAACCCTATGGTTTGTAATTATATCGCCATTTTATGCCTCTGTGGTCATTTTGGCCTTTCTTCCTTATGTGTACCTAATTCCCTTTTGGTTTGTCTTATAAGGATACACAGATTGTATTTAAGATGTGTTCAAATGATCCAGAATGATCTACAGTATACAGTCTAGTACTTCCTATGCTGTTTTTTTGACATTTCTGAGCCACAGAAAGTTCTGGGTTCTATCTGTGAATCCCTTTGCTCTTGCTGGCAAAGTGCCCCTGTCAGCAGGAAGCGTTCCCCACTCAGCTAGACTCCCTCTCAGCTAGTACAGCTGCATCCTACCTGGTCCTCAGCCTGGGAAATTATTCAAGCAAGGCATTCACATCTTTCCCTGAGAACCTAAGATCTATCTTACCTCTCTTAGTCAGGGTTTCTATTGCTGTGCTTAAACAGCATGTCCATAAACAATTTTTGGAGGAAAGAATGTATTTCATCTTATATTGCTCAGGGAAGTCAGGGCAGGAACCTGGAGGCAGGGACTGAAAAAGAAGGCATAAATGAGGGACGCTTACCGGCTTGCTCTCCATACCTTGCTCAGCCTGCTTTCTGATGCCATCCGGGACCACCTGCCCAGGGGTAGCACTGCCCTCCATGATCTGGACGCTCTTACATCAGTCATTACTACAGATTGTCTATAGGGCAATCTGATGGATGCATTTTCTCAATTAAGCAGTTCTTATCCTAGCTATACCTAGATTTGTGTAATAGTGACAAAAATCAACCAATGCACTATCCTCTTCTTGCTGCAGAGACTGCCTCCCACAGTCTCTTCTGGCTTACTCTGCTTCCAAGTATAACCCTGTGTAGCTCTATGTGTCATGTGCTGTATGCTCCCTCCTCCTGGTTATGAATTTCACTGATAAACTATTGCCCCTTTCATGCATGCAGTGTCACGTATCATCGTGATCACAATGATTGGTTGTCAACTTGATACACTTGGAAAGAGGAAACCTCGGTTGAGGAATTGCCTCCATCAGACTGACCTGTGAGCGTGTTGGGGCATTTTCTTTTAGGTGGGTTCTTCAATGTGTGGTGGGTGGTATGTCCTCAGTAGGTGGACCTGGACTGTATAAGAAAGTATGAGCGAGCCGGTGGGAGCAAGCCAATAAGCAGCTCTCTTTCTTGGTTTCTGCTTTAGGCTCTTGCCTTGAACTTTTTGCCTTGGTTTCCCCTTGGTGATGGACTATAACTTATAAGTTGAAATAAACTCTTTCCTCCCCTAAGTTGCTTTTAACTATGGTGTTTATCACAGTAACAGAGAACAAACAAAGACAGTCATGTATTTGGTGGTTCCCAAGAACCCAGGGAAGACCTTCTACCCTTACTAACAGGATAAACAGGAAGCGAACAAAACACTTCCCATTTCAAGCACCTTACTGTAATCCTATTTATACAAGACTCACTTCCCTTTGTTGATGGGTACCAGGGGATACCTGTAGCACATACCATAGAGAGCAGATATTAGGATACAGGTACACTGGGAGCATTTTTAGCTTATCAGAGTAGCTGCTAATTTTTCAAAGAAGGTTCATACACCTCTTGGCAACTCCAAAGGACTTATTCCTCAATTCAGCATATCTGAGTTCTGATGTCTGAGTTCTGTTAAGGAATACTAACAACTTATTCCTTTTTATTTTCTAAGAAAATGAAGTAACACCAAAAGAAAGAATTTAAGTTTGTTTTTGTACATCACTTGTGGTAAGGATATTTCTCATTGCTCAACAAACTTTCACTTTAACCTCTCACCTCCAGGCTGTGGAATACATGGCTGTCTCCCCTCCACTCCCTACCCCACCCCCCACCCCCGTCCCATGTTTAGAAATTTTACTTTGCTATGTGGCTTCTTTGAAAAATTACTTTATTTCCTAGCTTCTTGTCTAGCCAGAAGTGGTTGCAAGGCAACGGTGCACAAAGTTCAGTCCGGTGCAATACTGCTCAGCTTCTCCGAAACTTTCTTAAGGAAGCTGTCCGTGTATCTTGTCTCCTCTCCGAAACTTGCTGCTATGCCCTATTTTGTAGAATGCAGACAGATTTCATGAATGGCACACCAGACTACTTACTATCTTGGATCACAAGGAGAAGGTAAATACCATAGGAATGACAGGATATTGTGTTTGATGTAGCCTGGATTCCTGGATATCAGAGGACAGAAACTCCAGAAGCTTGACATTTACATGAGAGGAAATAATATGTGTTGTTTAAACCATGCTTATTTTGGGCTTTCTGTCCATAGAAGTTGAGCCAATTCCTAACTAAAACAGATTCTGCCTCTCCCCTGCCTCCCCTTTCTTCTCAGTGTGTCATGGTTTGAATGTGAAATGACCCCCTCGGGCTCACATGTTTGACATTTGGCTGCCAGCTGCTGATGCTGTTTTGTGGAGGTTGTGAAGGAAGCAGGGCACTGTGGGATGGGGGGGGGTCTTAATATTTTCTAGTCCATTCTACTTTCTGTCCTTTCCTGGCATCCTGATAAATTGTGGTTAAGAAGTGTCATGTTCCTGCTGTCATACCATCCCTGGCTCAATGGACTGGACCTTCTTACTATTAGCCAGAATCAACCCTTCCTCCATTTGTTATTAGTTCATAGTAATAAAAACCGTGAACGTGATAAATACCCCTTTCCCCCTCTTCTTATGGTGTTTAATTTGGTTCGAAAGAAGGAAAACTGCCTCCAAATATCATAAACCTTGCTCATTATCAAGTATGATTTTTCACAGCCGCATAGCCACATCAGACATCTCGGTTATTTGGTGCCTCATTCCAATGACCTTGCTCTCTGCGCCACTTTAAGTACCATGACTTTTCTGTTTCCCAAATTACTAATTCAAATGGCCTGCTTTAAAAATTGTTCTTGTTTATTTACTCAACTATTTCGATTGTGACCTTATTTTTAAAACAGTATATTCAAGGACCCCATTCTATTCCTTTAATTTATGGTGTGTAGTTCTAGGGATGGGACCTTAGGAGTGAGTGCCAAGTAAATATTCTACCACCAAGCTACAGCCCTAGCCCTGCCCTGCCCTTCCTCCCCTCCATCCCCCTTCCCATCTCATTTAGCTTTTATTACATGATTCTTTATCTCACTATCTTGTCATTAGCCACAACTCTTCTTCTGCTCTGAATGCATGTAATAAAATTCCAAGGATAGATTATTTATTTATTTATTTATTTATTTATTTATTTATTGCCGTGGTTTCATTATGCATGCAAGACTGGCTTCAAAATTGAGATCCTTTTCCTTCTGTCTCCTGACTGTTCAGATTACAGGCGTGCACTTGAACACCTCACTTTTTAGTCAAAGGACCTGTATACTAAGACAGAGTGGAATTATTATACATTTCTGATATTATAATTTCTTAACTCAGCATATCAGTCAAGTATAGCACACCAAAAACCTATTATTTGATAAAACCCACTAAAATTGAGTAGGAAAATAAAAGTGACTAAGTTCATGAGAATAAACAGAGCAGAAAAGCAGACCACTGAGGATCAGAAACGTGAAAAAAATATTTAGAAGATGGAAAACAGATTAAAAATCAGACCCCAAAAGACGAAAACCAAAACCATGCATGGGATAATACCAGTGAGAAACAAAGCAATACACCTAGAGAAGCCCTGGGAAGCTCAGGAATTTGAGCAAAACTGGGAAAAGAGTAGAACTGAAAATGTTTTCTTTGTTTTGTTTTCCTGCAAGTTGAAAGAGCTATGCTCCGATTTTCTTTCCCTCATCCTGGCAATACACAGAAGATTCATTTTATGGAGAAGCTGAACCAGGGAGACTTTGGAATGGAGAATACTACACATGGATGAAAGCACCATCAAAAACTACTCAATTAACTAAGTCTTCAGTGTTGAGACCCAGTAACTGTTGTACTCCAAAGTTCTAAAAATGTTAGCAGCTTTATGTAGAATTGTCAGGCAAGGGACTGGAAGGTTGTTTTCTAAGGAAACCCAATAATCCAGAGAAGAGACGTTCTTACTTTCTTAGTAGTGCATTACAAATATGGCCAGTCCAAGATAGAACTGAAGAAAGTGATCTCAGGACTCAATGGGAAGCACTATAATTATTCGATGAACTTTACAATGAAAAACTCTCACTGTTAGGTATAAATGTATAAGGACAGGAGATAATGAAATAGTAAGGCAGATATTTATTTAGTGCATGGTAATTGAAAGCATTAGGGGCTTTCAGAATTATGTGTGTGTTTTTTTAATTTAAGTAATTTGAACAGCTCTTTTCTTCTTATAATATAGTATAATTTACAATACAAAGCAAATCTCCTTTCTATGTCTTGACATGGAAATTGTCACAGTCCTTTCCAAGCCCAGATGAGCTTCAAGCATTTCATCTTTTGTACTTTCTGTCTTGAGAAGCATCAGAGAGTTCTTTTAATATGATATTTTTCGTTCTTTTTGTCACAACCATTTCCCTCATTTATGTTGATAAATTCATCTTCAAGACATTTCTCTGGCCGCCTTTCTTGAAATTTTCCTTTCCTGTCACTTGATGGTCCTTTATCTTTTCTTCATCCAAGTTATGGATGGGATTGCCTCTTTAAATACTTGATGACCATCCACCTTAGCTAATCCTTGAAATCTAGGTGCAGATTTTACAGCAGTAGCCTTACCCATGTGAGTAGCTTCACCATACAGAGCAGCATTAATTAAATCATGCAGACTTCTAAAATGATTAAAGCAAGCTTTACTGGAAATAATTTCACTGCCTTGGCCTGAACAGGAGCCAGAATGATTGGAATATTTTTTATTATAGTCTTCAATTCAAACTAGAGGGAAACATAGCATCTCAACCACAAGAAGCTTTCTGTCTCTGGTACAATTTTAACTAAAGGATGCCTGTGTAAGTTTATCTCATTTTGGGAGCATTCATTGAACTTTTCAAAATTATTCACACCACAGCTTCATGCAAGCCTCATCTATCTTAGCTTTGCTGTTGCCATTTTCAAATTATATCCAATTTTACTTCAGGCATTTTTACTTTCTAAGTCTTTGCATACTTTTATCTTTGTTAGCCAATTCCCTCTTTGGATTACCGTTTTTTTTTTTTTTAAACAAAAAATGTATCATGAGGATTTATCACTGGGAGACAAATAAGAACAAACTAGAGCAATTCTTTGTGGTCTGTGAGTCAACTGAATAACAGGAGCACAGTAACCACTCACCAACAGTCTTTGAAAGGTGCTATGGTCTCCATGCACACCTGCCATTTATAATACATAATGATTTATGGGCTGATGAGCCAGCAGCAACATTTTCACTTAACGCAATTACTCTCAGTTAAAATACAGTGATGACTGAAATCTGAACTGTGTTGCCAGGAGACTAGTGGTAACTGAAATCTTTGTACAATGAAGATTACCTCCCTTGATGATTGTCATTCACCCAGTGAAACAACTGGCTTTCTGCCCATCGCTTGCACTAAAGCCTGCCACTTAATAAGCCTTAAAAGACCTTCTATTAAAAATTTAAATAGAAACCTGGAATGGTGGAACATGCCTACAATGCAAGCACTTAAGAGGAAGAGGCAGAAAGATCATGAGTTCAAAGCTATTCTAGGTTACATAGTCTCAAAAAAATTAAAAGCGTAAATTAAAACAGGTTCTCTGGTCCCTGGAAGAAAGCCTCAAACATGACAACAAGAGACCATACACACACACACACACACACACACACAGAGAGAGAGAGAGAGAGAGAGAGAGAGAGAGAGAGAGAAGACTCCAAGGAAACAGGAAACAGATAATACAGAGGACAGAAAATATAAACCCAGATAATTAATATCCTTAGAGAGGTAGTATGTTTTATCCAAGGAACAGAAATAGGACTATTAAAAAAAACAGAGAACAAGAGAGAGCTATTAGAAATTAAAAATAGTATAACTGATTATAAAGCGATTATAAAGCATCACTGGTGGTTTTGTAACATAAAGACTCTTACCAAAAAAACTAAAGCAAAGATTGTAATTGAAAATTGGAGAGAGAAAAAACAGAAAGAGAATCAATTTAGAAGGCCAAATTTAATCAATAAAAGTTATAAGAAGTGAGAAGAGAGAAAATGGGTAGCAGATTTAAAAATAAATAGTGTCAAGTTCCCAGAAATGAAGGACATGCGTATCTAGATTGTAACTTCCAGCAACTGCCCAGTTCTGTTAATGAAAAAAGTCTCACCAATGGCAAATTATCACGACAACATAGAACACTGTAGATGACAAAAAGATATTAAAAGCTTTCAGAAAGGAAAAATCAGGTCATAGACAGAGGTTTAAGAACATGTATATTTCAACACATATATTAGAAGTTAGAAAACAGGAGAATATAGTTACAGCTTTAAAATTCTGAGTTGAAGTTAGTTTTATTTCAATCTATTTGGGTTTTTTGTTAGGTTTTTTTTTTTTGAGCAGGGTTCTGCTATGTAGCTGAAGCCAGCTTTGAACTCATGGTCTTCCTGCCCCATTTCCTTAAGAGTTAGGATTACAAGTTCATGCTATCACACTGCAGAGGGGAGAATTAATTTTAAGTAAGAAATTTATATTTAGTAGAGGTGTTAATCAAGATTTAGGAATAAATTTTTTTTTCTTTCTTTTTTTTTCATTCTTTTTTTTTATTCGATATAATTTATTTACATTTCAAATGATTTCCCCTTTTCTAGCCCCCCCCCACTCCCCGAAAGTCCCGTAAGCCCCCTTCTCTTCCCCTGTCCTCCCTCCCACCCCTTCCCAGTTCCCCGTTCTGGTTTTGCCAAATACTGTTTCACTGAGTCTTTCTAGAACCAGGGACCACTCCTGCTTTCTTCTTGTATCTCATTTGATGTGTGGATTATGTTTTGGGTATTCCAGTTTTCTAGGTTAATAACCACTTATTAGTGAGTGCATACCATGATTCACCTTTTGAGTCTGGGTTACCTCACTTAGTATGATGTTCTCTAGCTCCATCCATTTGCCTAAGAATTTCATGAATTCATTGTTTCTAATGGCTGAATAGTACTCCATTGTGTAGATATACCACATTTTTTGTATCCACTCTTCTGTTGAGGGATACCTGGGTTCTTTCCAGCATCTGGCAATTATAAATAGGGCTGCTATGAACATAGTAGAGCATGTATCCTTATTACATGGTGGGGAATCCTCTGGGTATATGCCCAGGAGTGGTATAGCAGGATCTTCTGGAAGTGAGGTGCCCAGTTTTCGAAGGAACCGCCAGACTGATTTCCAGAGTGGTTGTACCAATTTGCAACCCCACCAGCAGTGGAGGAGTGTTCCTCTTTCTCCGCACCCTCTCCAACACCTGCTGTCTCCTGAATTTTTAATCTTAGCCATTCTGACTGGTATAAGATGAAATCTTAGGGTTGTTTTGATTTGCATTTCCCTAATGACTAATGAAGTTGAGCATTTTTTAAGATGCTTCTCCGCCATCCGAAGTTCTTCAGGTGAGAATTCTTTGTTTAACTCTGTACCCCATTTTTTAATAGGGTTGTTTGGTTTTCTGGAGTCTAACTTCTTGAGTTCTTTATATATATTGGATATTAGCCCTCTATCTGATGTAGGATTGGTGAAGATCTTTTCCCAATTTGTTGGTTGCCGATCTGTCCTCTTGATGGTGTCCTTTGCCTTACAGAAACTCTGTAACCTTATGAGGTCCCATTTGTCAATTCTTGCTCTTAGAGCATACGCTATTGGTGTTCTGTTCAGAAACTTTATCAGTGCTGGACTCACCAGTGCAAGCTGCCCCTTCCCCGTTGGCCTCAGGTGCACAGCTTACACTCTGTACTGCCTGTAGACAGGGTGCTGTTGTCCAGGCTGTTCAGATCCCGAAGCAGGCACCTGAAGGCTCCCGCTGGGGCCCGCAGGATTTATTGGAGCACACCGACTTCTCCCAGCTGGCCGCCCGGAAGCCCCCACTAGCCTCTTGAGGGACCTGGAGATGTGGTGGCCACCCAGGCTGATCTGAAGCGGAGAGAGTTGACCTGAGGGCTTCTGCCTGAGGCCTTGCCCCAGATTGTGTCTGTGGGCCAGATGGAACCAGTGTGTACCCCCAGGGAGCTCCGAAGGTGTATGTTGCTGTGACCTCCCCTGTGTTCCGCTCACTCCGCTGGGCAGCCGATTTCCCCAACCGGGCTGGCGCACACTAGGTTAGCCTTGTCGCCCGGGCCCTGAGTCCAGGCAAACGCCTGGGAGGCCAAGGTCCGAGCAAAGTTCCCCTAGGGCTATAACTGTTATTTGGGTCCGCCAGGTGACCCGGATGGCGGGCGTGCGCGTCCGCGCTCCCCGAAAGCACCGGGAGAGTCTGTTGTGCTAATAACCTCCTGGGCGGGTTGACACACAGATGGCCCACCAAGCCGCCCAGTTCTTGGGGTCAGTCCTGTGCCTTTTGGGGCCTAGACCCCCGTTTTGTTAGCCTCAGGCTACGCTTGTTAGCAGTCTCTGCCCTCCCGAGCACTCTGGCTCCTGTAGGCAAAATGGCGGCGCGTGCGCCGGCCGGGGCAAAAAAAACTCCTGGCTGGGTTGGCGCCCCGATGGCCACTCGAACAGCCCAGGGCCTGGGTGCAGGCCAACGCCCATCTGGCTCAGACCCCTGCGGTGTTGGGCCTAGGATTATGTTTGTGTACCTCAGTCTGATCGATCTCTGGAGCCCGGGATCAAGATGGAGGTGAGTCTCTCCTGACTGGCGGGAAGCCGAGTAGGAATAAATTTTTTTATATGCAAAGTAAACTTCCCTCCTATGGATAATCTCTTAGGAAGCCACCTGGTAGAGGTGCTCGAAGAGCCAAAATAGTTTAGACCCAGGAAATAGGAGATGCCTCATATGAAAAGGTAACAGGAAGCAGTAATATTGAATAGCTTTGCTGTGGTCTTAGTGGTTAATCACTCCAGAGTGAAGGAAGAAGATGGAGGCCTGCATAAAAATTACCACTATTCAGACAACGGAATAAACAGGGCTCCTGATGCCTTTGGATAACATGACCAGTATTGGGGGTGTTCTATTTTCGTAGTTCTGTGTTGGGACTGAGCACACACTAGGCAAATGCTCTTCCACAATTTTATGTCCCTAGCCCTTGTTTTACTTTTTTTTATGAGGCAAGAGCTCATTGTATAGCTCAGACTGACCTGATAATTATGGTGATCCTGCTGTCCCAGACTGCCAAGTAGTTGGAATTATGGGCCTGTACCATCAGGTCTGGTTAATGAAGGGGGTTTAAGAAATATTTGTTATAGGTATGTTGGAAACCAAGAAAAATATTTTTACAAAGTATAGTTAGTCTAGGCAGAATAAAAGGATATAGAAGAAAGGAAATAATACTATATAATTTAGCTGGTAGTAAAAGATTCTGACAGACATCAAAATGCAAAGTGTGGAAGGGAAATTCAGGGGATCTTAGACCTACAAAAAGAACTACAGGCGATTAAGGAATATTAAGAAAGGGAGCAACAGTCTTCCCCAGGGAAGAGCATAGCAAGTGTTTATCCAATACCAAATGGTTAGCCTTGGAAATATATATACTAGTAACATTATATGTACTGAGCAGGTTGTATTTGTGTATTTAGAAACACACACACACACCAACCACAATTAGTAAAGAAAGAGCCTATGAATTGTTTGGAGGTAGAAAACATAATGATGTTATTATGTTTTAATATACAAAAATTACTTTTTTTTTTACATGTGAACTGTAATAGTGCTCCAATTATTGCAACAATGAAGGGTAAGAGGTGAGTTCATGTATGTGAATGCTGGCCTTACAATTTTGACAAGCTGGCTGCTGTTGTAATTTTTCTATAATACAACTGTCCTTTTCTATTGGACCTTTCAGATTGCAAACACTTCAAGCCCTTTCTTATTATGAAAATTAAGTACAAAGCAAAAATAAAATTAACCAACCACCAAGCCAAACAAAGTACATTTCTCCAGCTTATCAACATCTGAGCTAATTGTCTGATCTCTCTCCTACTTTTATTAGAATCCAATGTCTTGAAAGAATAAAATGGTTTATATTTACTCCCTGTATTTTCTCTGGTCAAAGCTAATTCCTCTGAAAAATAAGGTAGCTTGGCAAGGTTTCAGGGCACAAGATCTATATATATATATAAAATCAATTATCTTCCTATAAAACATCCAATATAATCCCAACCAAATTTCAATACAGATTGTCAAGTTTCCTCTATACATATATGTATATAATGAAAGTCTCAAGGAACTAGAATATGGAAATTTTTAAAAATAAAAATATTTTTGAAACAAAAACACCATCTTTTGACCTCTGTGGGTATCTGGCACATCCATGGAGCACATATACACACATAGGTAAAACAGTGTATACATAAAATATATCATACATACATGTATTTATTTAATGAAACCTAATAGGAGGAGATGGGAAGATAGTTCAGGAGCTAAGAGTGTTTACTGTTCTTCCAAAGGACCTGAGTTCCCTCCCCAGTACCCATATTGGAGAGCTCATAATTGCCTATAACTCTCACTTCAGGGGCCCAGTACTTGAACTCACATGCATGTATCACCTGTCCACACAAACACACTTTTGTACATATAATGAAAATTCAAAAATAAACACAATATGAGGAAATCATTGTGACCTTGCAACAGGCAGAAGTTTCTTAAGATATAAAAGCATGAATGATCCAAGAAATTTAAGTACTACTTTATTAGAATTTTTCTCCTTCAAAAAATACAATTAAGGAAATATTAGAGAAATAGATCTGAAAGAAATCAGGAGGAGGACCGAGGGGCAAATATGATCAAAATACATTGCATGGAATTCTGAAATAATAAAACTGTATTAACAATGAAAATACAATGAAAGCTCAGAGAGGTGCCACATGTCTACAGTGTCAGCACTTAGGAGGCTGACACACAAAGTTTATGTCCAGACCAACTTGGGCTGCATTGCAAGACCCTGCTTAAGAATCCAAACCTGTAAGAATGAAAAGAATTAAAAGAAAAGAAGGCCACAGACCTAGAGAAAATATTCATAATATATAGATCAGTAAAGGACATGTACCCAGATTACATAAAGAAACAAAAATGCAAATCGGTGCAGCCTCAGTGGAAATCAGTATGGAGGTTATTAAATGCTGAAAGTAGCTAAGTTACATGATCTAGCTATGTCATTCCTGAATAATGTACCTAAAGGAATGTATGTCAGCTACATAAGAGATACTTGCATATCAAAGTGCACGGTGACACTATTCACAATAGCTAAGACACAGAATCAGCCTACAGGTCTGCCAGTGGGTGAATGGCTAAAGAAAATGTAGAATGTATACATTTGAGGAATCTTCAGCAACAATGAAAGAGTAAACTCATATCATATCAAATGTTAAAAATGGGTGTGGAATTTAGATCATCAAGTTAAGCAAAATAATTGAGACACAGAGAAACTATTTTCTCTCTTAGAAACTAGAAAAAAAACATGAAGGTAGTGGAGAATATAAGAGAATACTGGCATGTGGTTACTGGTAGGGTACTTGCTGAGCATTTGTGAGTCTGTAGATCAACTTAGCACTGAAGAAACAAAACCTCAAAATGTATTATTATAGAACAACATTTGTGAATTAAAAATCTTATGGCAAGTATATTCATTTTGTTTTATCATTGCTGTAATTAAATAACTGACAAGAAGTAACAGGAATGGAAGGATCAGTTTTGTCTACATTTTAAGAAAGGATAGAATTCATGATTATGGGGATGGAATTATGGAAGGAGCCTCAGGTGGATGGTCATATTACATTCACAGTCAGGAAGCAGAAAACAGGAAGTAGGATTGAGCTATTAATTTTTTAAAGATTATTTATTATATGTAAGTACACTGTAGCTGACTTCAGACACCCCAGAAGGAGTCAGATCTCATTATGGATGGTTATGAGCCATCATGTGGTTGCTGGGATTTGAACTCATGACCTTCCAAAGAGCAGTGTGTACTCTTAACTGCTGAGCCATCTCTCCAACCCAAGCTATTAAATTTTAAGGCCTGTTGTCCATGACTCACTTCCTTCAGCAAGGCTCCACATTGTTTGGGGGCAGTGTTTCTCTGTGTAGCCCTGGCTGTCCTGGAATTTTCTCTGTAGTCCAGAATGGCTTCAAACTCTGAGATCTGCCTGCCTCTTCCTCCCAAATGCTGGGATTAAAGGCGTGTGCCACCACTGCCCGGTTTAAGACTCCATATTCTTAAAGATCTCACATCCTTATAAATAGTGCCACCATCTTGAGACCAAGTATTCAACCATATGAGTTTATAAGAGACATTATATTCAAACTACAGCAACAAATCAAAGATAAACATCTGAGTTATGTATGGGATAGATTGATTCATGTAAAATGTCTCACCTGAGCTGGTTGTGTCAAAGTGTATGCATTTGTCTAAATGCATCAACTCTTCCTTCCAAATTGATGCATTTTAATGTATAATTTATAATTCCATAAAGGTGATTAAAAGTAAAAACTAATTATCTTCTGATGATGTATGTGGTCATCTAGAAAATTCAAAATAACATACAGATTACCTATGAGAATTAATGTGTTTTTATCAGTGAGCTCTATACATACTTGTAATTCCTTGCGCTGGAAAACTTACAAAAATCAATTGTAAAACTTCTATCACTATTCTGGGTTGAATCTTGAGATAAGAAGAAATGAATGTAAACTTGGTAAAAATCTGAATAAAACTAGAAGTTTCTTTAACATTATTGTAATAATCCGTTTCTTAATCTTGACAAGAGTCTATGGAAACATAAAAATCCTTAAAACTGTAAAACCAAGGAAATCAATGTAAATTTCCTTCTAAAAATAATTATTAAAAACTGAAAAACAATACTTCAACTATATGTTTTTGGTGGGATCTACACTAAGAAAAAGAATTAAAAATAAATCAACAACTGCTTGGTTTAAATTTCAATGTATCAGCAAAGATAGTCCACATTTACCATCTGGCCCTGAATTGTCTTATTATTTAGGTAATCTTGCAAAAATGTAGAGCAGTCAGAACAAAAGTATAGTGAAAAATAACATGTGGTAGAGTGTTTACTCAGCATTCTAGAAGCCCTGAGTTCCATGCCAGCACAAAATGAAAGAATGAAATAGGTGTGGTGGTACGGACCTGTAAGCCCAGGGATAGCTTTTGGGAGATACAGCCAGGAGGCTCAGAAGTTCCAGACCACTCTCTGCTACATAGCAAATTTGACACCAGCTTGGGATGCATGAGACCCTGTTCTCTAAATAACAGTAACAACTGTATTTGTTACCTTTCTATTATTGTGATAAAACACCATGCTCATGGCAACTTGTGTATGAAATCATCTAATCAGGCTTCTGTTTTCTGAGGAAAGAGTCCATCTTGGCAGGGCAGCATGGTAGCAAGGAGTAGGCCTATTGGTTGGAGCAACAGCTGAGAGCTCATATTTCAAAACCCAAACAGAAAGCAAGGAGGAGGACTGGGAAGGAATGGCCCTTGTCTATGGACACCTCACAGTCCACTCCCTAGTGACACACCTCCGCTAACAAGGCTACGCCTCCTAATCTTTCCCAAACTGCCAATCCCCTGGGGGTGACCAAGTATCCAAGTGCTCCAGACTTTTGTGGGAACATTTCATTCAAACCACCAGCACCACAACCACATTTAAGAAGATATTTGATATAACAATTGATTTGTATAAAGTGAAGCTTGACATAAAATCTTGAACAGTACAAAATGTAATCTCATGGCCTTTTATCAGAAAGGGGAAATTGTGCAGAGTCCTTCCTATTACACAATTCATTCATTTTAATGTGAAACCTTTTGTATTCTCTGTTCTTCATGTCTTTTAAAATATACTGCTCATTTATACCCGATTCTGAAAAAAAATCATCTAAGATAGCCTGTTTGAGGGGTCACCAATGTAATCAGTTTTGCTCTCATTAGAGTCTGAAGTATCTTTCTTCCAGTCTTTGCATTCTGATTCATCTAATAATTGTAAAACACGCCCTTTTGTCAATTTCCTTCTTTTTGTCATTATACGAAGAAAAATTAAATATTTGATTTTATTAAAGGCTAAGAATATACTATAAAACAAAAACAAAACAGCATCTGATGCTTATGAGTAAGATGAAGGCTCCTAAACAGATAATTCTAAAGCAATTTATGAAAGGACACCTAAATAAATGGGCAAGTTATAAATGTCAGTACTGTACAGAAGTCATTTCTTGCTAATTTGATCTATAGAGTCAAGACAATCTCAAACTTCAACAGATATTTTTTCACATATGGAAATTGACAAGCTAATTCTAGAATCTGTATATATTTTAGTTACTTTCTCCCTTATTATAACCAAATAGATATCAAGAAAGAACTTATAGCATGAGAGCTTTAGTTTTCACTCCTGCTTTCAGAGGATATGGTTCATAAAGATGGGGAAGGCATGGCAACAAGTTCTGGGAACACGTGACACGATGACATCTATCTCCAGCCAGGAATCAGAGTGATGAATGTTAGTGACTAGTTTTAGTCCTTGGGATGAAGTCCTCTTCATCCCGTGTGAATTCTCCCCTCTTCCATTAAACCTTTCTAGAAATACTCCCAGAGACACACCCAGAAGTGTGATTCCATGACAATCCTAAATCGACTCAACTTGACAATGAAGATTAGCCATGACAATGTGAAAGTTAAGAAAAATCAAGAAAAGCCAAGGCAGTCTTAAAGAAGGTCAGAAGTCATAATACCAGAGACCAAGCTCTGTGGATAGAGTCATTAAGGTAATGTGATATTGACACAGGATATAACAGAGTAGGAACTCTAAAACCAAACCCAAATTGTGTCAGAGAAGACAATGCAGCTCAGTAAGGGATAAAAGAGAGGCTTTTCAATAACTACAGTGCTTTTCAGAAAAGTATCACTTGGTTATTTATCTGGGGGAGACTGCATGCTAACCCCTTCTTATACTACATACAGGAATGAACTCCAGATAGTTTTCAGTTGCAAATTTAAAACGTAAACCAAGAAATAGTTCAGGAAAAGGTTTAGTAGAGTATCTACAGAATACATACATGGGAGGAACTCTTAAAACTGGGACAATCTGAATAAAAAAACCATGCTAATAATGAATTCCAACTTACAGGATAAAATAAATAGACAAGGGTCTATATTGTTGTAAACAAATAATTGAATTAAAACATGCCTGCCGTTGGATCTCTTTCTCCTACCTGGGCTGCCTGGTTTAACTTCTAGGGTGCGGAGGGAGATGTTTGTAGTCCTGATGAGACATGATGCACCAGGGCAAGTAATTACCATGGAGGGAGAAGGGGAGGGGGGATTGGGGGAATTATGGCACGCCAGTGAGACTGGGAAGAGAAGAGGGACGGAGCTTCGACCAGGATATAAAGTGAATAAATACATTTATGAAAAAAGAATAAAAAGTTAAAAAAGAATAGTATGGGGGAAGACATCTTTTTCTTATAGAAGAATTTCAACTATTCAGTAAGTAATAACTGAAACACATAATCGTTATAGGCAAACAGCACACTAATAATTATTGTAAGTAAGAAACATTTATGGACCAAAGCTAGTCGGCAAAAGTTTAAGGAGAAGCAGGGTATTAGAGTACTCTTAAACTAACTTCCCCAAATATTTAACAATCACAAAGGCTCAAAAGAGTGACTTCATAGTGATGAAACTTAGCAGACAGCACATTCACCAATGAGCTGGGTTGTTTTCATCCATGATAAGGGATATGGGCATCATGTACTCCCGAAGTGCTACACAAAGACGGGCATGATATCACATGCACAGTCCTTGTGATTAATAAATATGTATACATATAATAACTATTAATATATATGTATATATTTATAATCTCAAGGTAATCAAGAGTATAGATTGGAGTCCTGGAGGAGGCAGTAGTTTGTACTGGTCACTTGGAATCAAGACAAGGAGAAACAGTCCCCCACCCACACACACACCAAAAACATGGAAAAGTGGAAAATTTTCACAGACAAACTATATAGAACCATGTAGCTGAAGCACTCACTGAGCTTGAAATTACCACTTGGGTAAAAAAAAAAAAAAACCCTGAAAGGTCAAGTCCTTCTTCAGCACTTTCTCATAAGGATAGCAGATACAACATGTCATATTAAGCTTGATAGATGACAAATAACAGTGGAAATCATTGTGCAGGAATACAAATTGAGTCACTTACAGTTCATCTGAACTTTGAATTGATGCACATTTTTCATTGATTTTTTTCCTCCCTCATTTTCACCCTCCCATCTCCACCTTCTTCTAGCACCACCCACATACTAAATAAGACCGACTCATGCACATGAATTAAATCATCTTTGTACACAGCGTAACTTTGTCTTTTTCAATAGCATTCCTCTTAATTTGAACATTTCAACTTGAACATTTCAAACAGCTTTGGTATTTTCTTGTCACTTTGAAATATCACATACACCTTCGGCATAAACAGTAGCTGTGATTATCCTGTGAACTCCTGGCTATTAACACAGTCTATCACACAATGAACTTCATATGTACCGATGTAGAGAGCATGCACTGATCTAGTGCTGGAGGCTCGGTAAATAACACTGACAGAAATTATTAAAAAATGAGGTCACATGTTTAATTGTATTTCAAGTACATGAAATATTTTTCTAATAAAATCCCTGCGAGCTGTTTTCTAGCTGCATCAAAGAGAATGCAGGCTGGACAATGGTCTAAATAGTAGTACATTTATTTTAGTTAGAAGCAAGTGAAAAGTCAGAATCTAGACCTTGTAGTAAGAAGTCTGAAGGCTTGGAGATCTATAAAGGAGTGGTGTAATTGGAAATTGTTTTAGGTAAATGGTTAGAAACAAAAATGTGTCAGCTCTTGCTTACTGTAAATGTCACTAAATGCAAATCACCTAATGTTAGTCATTCTTTTTCCTCATTCCTAAAATGACATGATAGGCTTAAAATTTAGTGGTTTTATTTTTGTTTTTAAAATTATGTTAGCTACATCCAGTGAAGTCTTTTTGAAAGAAATTCTCTTTCTAGATGCATGGTCAACTATAATTTCCAATGTAACACAATATTATTCAAGGTTATAACTGTTGCTGTGGGAATCTTGGCTTTTCCATTTGCTGTTTATTTATTTATTTATTTTTTTTTGGCTGAAATGTATTGTCACTTTTTTCCTCTGTAAAATAAAGATTTGAGCCAAGCAAGATGGTGCCTGCCTATAATCCTAGCACTCTGGTACCTGAGGCAGGAGAAGTTCAAGTTCAGTGTTACTTTGAGCTACTCAAGCTTTGTATCAAAATTAAATAAATAATGTTTGTTATATACCATTATTCCATATGAATACCGATATAAATGTTCTCAACAAAATACTTACAAATGATTCTGATAGCATATTAAAGGATTGTGTACCATGACCAAGTGGAATTCATCCTAGGCATGCAAAGGTTGTTTAATACAAGAAAATCAAAGTAAACTATCTCATTAATAAAAAGAAGGATAAAGTACATGCTTACCGCAATTACATCAGAAAAGACTTGTAAGATAACTTATAAAAAGAAAGTATTTATAAGTTATATAACTAAAAATGGCATAATAGCCAGAAGACCTACAGAACCACCTCATTACAACTCAAGATAAAAAAACAGGCCATCTGGAAAATTGCCAAAATATGTAAAGAGACATTCCTTCAAAGAATATTTGAAAATATCTGGAAATGACACACTGGTAAGCAATCTTTTCAGTAATTAGGAAATTCAAAACCACAATAAGGTTTTCATACTTACCATGATGGCTATTATAAACCAAAATAAAACACAAACCAAAAAATAGCATATGTTATAGAGCAATTGGTTTAAAGTACTGAAGACTTTGTATATCAGTGGTGAAAATATGAAGTAATGCAGCCACTGTGTAATACAGTTTGTCAGTTCCTCAAAAAAATTGAATATAGTATGATTATATGACTGAATAATTTCACTCCTAGGTACATAGTCAAAATAATTGAAAACAGGGACTCAAAAGAATACACAGAACTCTCATTTTCATAGCAGTACTATTTATAATATCCAAAAGGCCCAAATGTCTGTCAATGAATGGTTAGCTAAACAAATTGTTGTGTGTTCATACAATGAAATATTATTCAGCCATAAAATAAGATGAAGCACTGATGCATACTACAGTGTATAGACAAATCTCAAAACCCATCATGGAAAGACTCCAGATACAAAAAAACTCTATGCTGCGTGATTAACATATGAAAAATCCAAGTAAATCCATGGCAGTTGTCAGGATTATAGGAGGGGGAGGGAATTAGTAGGAAGAAGCATCAGCTTAATGGTTAATGTATTTTCTTTAGGGAGATGAAAACGTATTGAGACTAGAGAGATGGGGCACACAGCACCGTGAATGTGCTTAGTGTCATTGAATAGATCATTTAAGAATGTGTATTTGTTGTTATTTTCAAGACAGGGTTTGACTATGCACCTCTGGCTGTCCTGAACCTCATTCTGCAGATTCAGCTGGCTTTGAACTCACAGGGACTGGCCTGCCACTATGCAATTCTTAGATTGCTTTAAAATGGTTATTTATAAGTCTGAATACAAGTGGTGTGTCTGCAGTCCCAGCACTTGAGAGGCTGAGCCAGGAGGATTGTTTGAATTCTGGGATTCAGGGCCAGGGCCAGACTGAGCCTTAGAGGGAAAACTACATCAATAAAATAAGAGTCAATTAAATAAATGGTTATCTTTTACATCAAATCAAGATTTTGTACAGCAAGTGAAGAATCATCAGAATGAAAAGTTATTAAATATACACTGTGGAAGAAACTTGTTGTATTATATATCTGACAGTGGTTTAATATTGAGACTATATAAGACTTCAAAACTCAGCAGCAGCACAGAAAAAGAAGACATTGAAATGATTAATAGATATATGAAAAATGGCCAGCATCAATAATTATCAGGAAAATGTACGTCAGAACTCCAGTTCATTCCCATAAGAATAGATGTTAGCAAAAGGAATAAAACCATCAAGTACTGGTGTGGTATGGAGAAAAGTAAACTCTCCTTGTATGCTGTAAATGGGCATGTGGGTACAGCCAGAGAAAAGCACAACACATTTTCAAAAAATGAAACTAGTACTGTCACCTGATCTATCAATGCCATTTTTGGGTATGCATTAGGGGAAATAGAAACAGTATAATGAAAAGACATCTGAATCCCTATGTTTATTGAAGTACTCTTCACAATTAGCAAGACCTAGAATAACCTTAAATGCCCAGTGATGGATGCAATTGCAGAGAATAGATGGTTTAAGAGAGAGGTTTTTGTTTTTGTTTTAAGGTTGGTTATATTGTTCTCTTTTTTTAATTGAATATCATCTTCATTTACATTGCCATGATAAAACCTTTCCCAATTCCCCCCTCCCCAAAGACCCGCAACCCCTCCTCCCTCCCCATGGCTCCACATATATGCCCCTCCACCCGACATACTCCCACCTCCCCCCCCCCCTTGGTTTCCCTTTGTTTGGGCCTCTGTTGAGCCTTTACCTGACCAAGGACCATTCCTCCCACTGATGCCCAACAAGGCCTCCTCCCACATTTTTGGCTGGAACCATGTGTGCCCCTTGATTGATGGTTCAGTCCCTGGGAGTCTTGGGGCATCTGGGTGGCCAAAATCATTGTTCTTTCCATGGGACTGTAAACCCCTTCAGCTCCTCTGGACCATCCTCCAGCTCCTCCGTTGGGGACCCCATGCCCAGTCCAATAGTTGGTTGCTAACATCTGCCTCTGTGTTTGTAAGTCTCTAGCAGGGCCCCTCTGGAGACAACCATTGCTCCTTTTGGTATACACTTCTTGTCATCCATAGTAGTGTCAGGGTTTGTTGACTGTTTCTAGGATGAATCCCCAGGTAGGGCAGTCTCTGGGTGGCCTTTACTTCAGTCTCTGCTCCACACATTGTCTCCCTTATTGCTCCTATGAGTATTTTGTTCCCTTTCTCAGAGGAACCAAAGCACCTTCACTTAAGTCCTCCTTCTTCTTGAGCTTCCTGTGCTGGGTGAATTGTAACTTGTTTATTTTGGGCTTTTGGGCTAACTTCCGCTTATTAGTGAGTGCATACCATGTGTGATCTTTTGTGATTGGGTTGCCTCAATGCAATCCCCATCAAAATCCCAAATCAGTTCTTCATAGATCTAGAAAGAGCAATTCTCAAATTCATCTGGAATAACAAAAAACCCAGGATTAGCAAAAACTATTCTCCACAACAAAAGATCTTCTGGGGGAATAACCATCCCTGACCTCAAGCTCTACTACAGAGCGATAGTGATAAAAAACTGTTTGGTATTGGTATGCAGACAGGCAGGAAGATCAATGGAATAGAATTGAAGACCCAGAAAAGAACCCACACACATACGGTCACTTGATATTTGATAAAGGAGCTAAAAACATCCGGTGGGAAAAAGACAGCATTTTTAGCAAATGGTGCTGGGTCAACTGGAGATCTGCATGCAGAAAAATGCAAATTGACCCATTCTTATCTCCTTGTACAAAGCTCAAGTCCAAGTGGATCAAGGATCTACACATAAAACCAGACACAGTTAAGCTTATAGAAGAGAAAGTGGGGAAGAATCCTGAACACATGGGCACAAGGGAAAAGTTCTTGAACAGAACACCAATGGCTTATGCTCTAAGAACAAGAATCGACAACCGGGACCTCATAAAACTGCAAAGCTTCTGTAAGGCAAAGGACATGGTCAATAGGACAAAATTGCAACCAAAAAAATTGGGAAAAGATTTTTACTAACCCTACATTTGATAGAGGGCTAATATCCAATGTATACAATGAACTGAAGAAGTTGTTTCCAGAGAGTCAAATAACCCTATTAAAAAATGGAGTACAGAGTTAAACAGGGAATCCTCAACCGAGGAAACTCGAATGGCCCTAAAGCATGTAAAGAAATGTTCAGCATCCTTAGTTATCAGGGAAATGCAAATCAAACCAACACTGAGATTCCACTTTATACCAGTCAGAATGGCTAAGATGAAAAACTCAGGGGACAGCAGATGCTGGAGAGGATGTGGGGAAAAAGGAAAACTTCTCCATTGTTGGTGGGATTGTAAGCTGGTAAAAACCCTTCTGGAAATCAGTTTGGCCATTTCTCAGAAAATTGGACATAGCACTACCTGTGGACCCAGCTATACCACTCCTGGGCATATACCCAGAAGATGCTCCAACATGTAATAAGGACACATGCTCCACTATGTTCATAGCAGTCTTATTTATAATAGCCAGAAGCTGGAAAGAACCCAGATGTCCCTCAACAGAGGAATGGATACAGAAAATGTGGTACATTTACACAATGGAGTACTATTTACTCACCTATTAAAAACAATGACTTCATGAAATTCTCAGGCAAATGGAATGAACTTGAGGTTATTGTCCTGAGTGAGGTGACAAAGACAACCATGGTATGCACTCAGTAATAAGTGGATATTAGTGCAAAAAATTTGGAGTACCCAAGATCCAATTCACAGGTCTTATGAAGCCTAAGAAGAAGGAAGACCAAAATGTGGATGCGTCCGTGCTTTTTAGCAGGTGGAACAAAATACTAACAGGAGGAAATGTGGAGCCAAAGTGTGGAACAGAGACTGAAGGAAAGGCCATCCAGAGACTACACCACCTGGGGACCCATCCACCAAACTCGATGTTATTGTGGATGTCTGAAAGTGCATGCTGATGGGAGCCTAACATGGCTGTCTCCTGAGAGGCTCTGCCAGAGCCTGACAAATACAGAGGCGGATGCTCCCAGCCAACCACTGGACTGAGCTCAGGGGTCTCCAATGGAGTAGCAAGAGAAAGGACTGAAGGAGCTGAAGGGGTTTGCAGCCCCATGGAGGGAGCAACAGTGTCAGTAGGCCAGACACGCACCTCCCCCAGCTCCCAGGATCTGTATGACCAACTAAGAATACACATGGAGGGACCCATGGCTCCAGCCACATATGTGGCAGAGGATGGCCTTGTTGGACATCAGTGGGAGAGGAGGCCCTTGGTCCTGATGATGTTCGATGCCCCAGTGTAGGGGAATGCCAGGGCAGAAGGATGGAAGTGGGTGGGTGGGGGAGCACCCTCATAGAGGCAGGGGGAGGGGGGATGGGATAGGGGGTTTCTGAAGGGGAGACCTGGAAAGGAGAAAACATTTGAAATGTAAATCAAGAAAATACCCAATAAAAAATCCTTCTGTCTCTGCTTGCTCGGTGTTGGCATTACAGGTATGCACTATGGGGCTCAGCTTTTACAGGGTTTTGGGATTGAACTCAGGCCCACATGGGTGAGAGGCTAGCCCATTGCTCACTGAGTCATCTCTCCTGCCACAGCACATTATTTATAAGGATGAAAACAATGTTCTCAAGATGGGCTGTAACTCTTAAGAGTGCTCATGATTAAGTCCTGAGTTCAGTCCCCATTACTGAAAAGAAAATGGTAAGTGATAAAATGTCCTAAAATTGGTAGGGTTAGATGCACAACTCTGAATATATTACGATTAGAAGCTATTGTCTATAATATACTTATAAGGGACAAACCATTGCTATACAGTTTTTTTTTTTACTTCAAGTCATTTAGTTTTTTTACTTAAAAAAGTTTTTATACAATATATTTTGATCATATTCTTTTCCTCTCCCAACTCCTCCCAGATCATCCTTACCTCCCTACCAACACAACATTATGTTCTGTCTATCAAACAAAAAATGAAAATCAAACAAACATGTTCCCCCCCCCAATAACACACATGTACACAAATACCAAAACAAAACAAAAAGGCCACACACAGAGGTCTGGTTTGTACAGGGCCTGTCCTAAAGTGTGGCTGATACACCCAGTGTCACTGCATTGGAGACACTGGATCTCCTCTTTTGCAGCAAGCATCAATTGCAAATAGGAGTTTGGTTAGGAGTTTGTCTTTGTGACCACTTCTCCCTTTCAGTGCTAAGACTTTTTCTGGTGGGAACCTGTGTACATATGGACTCACAGAGATGGCGATGGCGACAGCTAGATAGCTTTTTGTTTGTTTGTTTGTTTGTTTTGTTTGATTTTTTTTTGAGACAGGGTTTCTCTGTGTAGCCCTGGCTGTCCTGGAACTCACTCTGTAGACCAGGCTGGCCTTGAACTCAGAAATCTGCCTGCCTCTGCCTCCCAAGTGCTGGGATTATAGGTGTGTGCCACTACTGCCCAGCTAGATACCTTTTTAATAATTACATGAAAAAAAATATATATTTGGTTTTTTGAGACAGGGTTTCTCTGTGTAGCCCTGGCTGTCCTGAAACTCACTCTGTAGAGTAGGCTGGTCTCGAATTCAGAAATCCACCTGCCTCTGCCTCCCAAGTGCTGGGATTAAAGGCGTGCGCCACCACCGCCTGGCAACATAAATATTTTTATACAACATTTTATGTTACTTTTTTGTTGTTGGTTGCTGGTTTCTTTTGGGGACCAGGTACAATCTCTGTAGCCCAGCGTGGCCTTTAACTCAAGGAGAGCCTCCTGCCTTAGCCAAGATCTTGAATACTGGGATTCTAAGTGTGAGTAATTGTACTCTGGTTCCATTTTTGAAAAAATAACACATATGCACACGCAATTTTATTGTGGAAAAATTGTTAATTTTTATTATGTGAGTTTTACCTGGATTTTAAAAACTAGGGGTATAGCAATGTCTCAAAGGATAGGAGCGCTGCCACCAAGTGTGGTGAATTAGGTTCTCAGACTCCATTCCAGGGGAAGGAGAGAACCAACTACGTCCTCTGACGCCACACACACCCTAGGACATGCACGAAAGCATGTGCACACACAATCAATAAATGCGATTTTAAAAAAGGAATCTATTTCAACTCGAGTTCTGGAAACAAATGTTTCTGTCTAGCACCTAACTGCTAGTTTATCCTGTAGCAAACATTTAAGGAAAGTGGCTGTAAACAGGCTCCTGAATTATTATTAGATGTTGGAAAAATATTTGGAGACTCGTACCGAGGATTTGCTTCTAAGTGAGTCTCTCGTTTTAATGTTTAAAATCTATGGAATTGTAAGTAGGAACATTTTGTGAACATTTAGAATTTTAACAAATCACTCTTGAGACTCATGGGGGGGGGGCTTTTGTTGAATCAGATCACAAGATGATAGTTTTTTAAGAATATTGTTTCGGAGCCTGACTGTGGTGGTGTGTAGTTGTAATCTCACCAGCAGGAAAGCTGGGCATGGGTTGAGGTCATCTGGTCCTAAAGTCCTGTCTCAAGGAAGCTAACCAATAAAAAGGATTAATTTACTCTCTTTATTTTTGTTATAACATTATATTTTAAAAAATTGCCTCCACACCTATAATTTTAGCACTGGGAACCTAAGGCAGGAGGATTACCATGAGTTTGAAGCTAGCCTGTGTTATGTAATTATGTCTAGGCTGGCTTAGGCTGCAGAGTGAGACCATGTCTCAAAGTAAACAAGCAAAAACAGAAAGAAAGAAAGACAAGAAAAGAAAAGAAAGTAAAAGAAAAAAAGAAATTTGAATGTTTCATAGAAAATTATTTGCTTGAAACACATTAAAGGCCACCAGAGTCTTTTTAAAAAGAGAAATACACAACAGTGTAATGGTGCCAAACTGAAAACTACTCTAATGTCCTTCAATAGGAGAACGGATAAATTAACACAATGGATAAATATACTGCAGTGAGACTGAATGCACGGCTCCTACACACAATTATATAGGTCTCATAAGCAATGCCGCACTGATAAAAGCCAGACATAAGAGATCCCACACTGGATGGCTCTATTAGAGTTCAAAAATAAGGAAAATTACTCTGCATTCTTACACGTTAGGATACTGTTGAGTATTGTTGGGGCTCATTAAATGAATGGGTCACAAGGGCTGTTCCGAGGTGTTATTTTTTTTCCCCGCAATTTGGATGCTAGTTATCCAAGTATGTTAAGATAGTGGAACTCCATCAAGATGTACACCTGTTTTTTGCTTCTCTGTATGTATGCTGTACTTCAATTAAAATTTACCAAAACAAGCAATCAAGCAAGTAAACAAACAAACCCCTCAAGCCCACACATCCTTTCTGTTAACTATCCAGCATCCCTTTCTTCCTTAATCACACACAACCAACTTCTGAAATCTATTACACTTGCTCTTCCCATTTCCTCCCTTTCCCCAGCTCACTCTATTGTGACTTTTCCTCCCAAGTCACTCTATTGTGACTTTTTCTCACAGTGATCACCAATTTCCTCTCATGTTAAACCCAAAGGCAATATGTGTGTCTCTCTCTGTGTGCTATCTTTAATTTGATTGATTTTCCAGCAATAATTAATACCATTAACCATGTCCTTATTGTTTGAAATATTCTCTTTGTATGGCTTCTGTGACACAACACTTGCTGTTACTTTTCCTACATCTCTCTCTCTCTCTCTCTCTCTCTCTCTCTCTCTCTCTCTCTCTCTCTCTCTCAAAGATTTATTTTATGTATATGACTACACTGTTGCAGTTTTCAGACACACCAAAAGAGGGCATCAGATCCCTTTACAGATGGTTGTGAGCCACCATGTGGTTGCTGGGATTTGAACTCAGGACCTTTGGAAGAGCAGTCAGTGCTCCTATCTACTGAGCCATCTCGTCAGCCCCCTACTTCTTTTATGACTCCACCCTTGCCCAGTCATCCTCCTCCCTCTGGCCATTAGATGTTGGTCATCCCATAAACTCTCAGTTTTAGATTTTCAGTCCTCATTTTATGTTCCCCCTTTAAGTGGCCTCATCCATTCCTATAGCTTTCAGCATGATTTATATTCAACACCAGTTAGCAGACATATCCTCCACTTCTCTAAGTTCCAGTCATATATCTAATTACCTAGCACATGTCTCCATTTGAACATTTTTATAGCCATTGCAGAGCTCATTTGTTTAAGACGAAATCTTAGTTTCTTCTTGCCTCAAGTGTATTCCTTATCTGTCCTAATCATTTCCACCAGCATCCATTCATTTACTCAAATTGGGGACATTTAAAAAGTTAAGTATTCTTTGTGTGTGTGTCTGTGTCTCTCTCACTGTGTCTATGTGTAAACACACTGGGGCAAACATGTGAAGGTCAGAGAACACCTTCGGGAATAAGGTTTTATCTTTCTTTCATATGACTCCCAGGGATTGAATTCAAGTAGTCAGGATTGCCAGTGGGTGCCTTTACCCACAGAGCCATCTCCCTGGTCCTGGTGACATTTTTTTTTAAAACAGTCCTCAATTTCTCACATCCAAAATCTGAGAATGCTAAACTTACTTCACATTTGGCAATTCGAGCCACGGAAGCATATGGGGAAGGTAGGTTGAAGAATTCACAGCAACCTGTTCTGAAGGCTTCTCCAAGTTCAACGAGGGAGGAAGTGAGTCCAGTGACGGTTGTAGATCCCCCTCTGCTGCTGGAAGTAGTGGCCAATGGCTCCCAGTTATGTCTCTCTTTGGACATTGCTCTTAACCACAGGTGACTGTGTCTAACACTGGAGAGTAGACACAGTGAGCAGCACCTAATGAGAGCACAAAGGCTCCACACCAACTTCAGACAGCTTATCAGAGACGCCACCACAGCTCTGGAACTCCCTTAGGAACACTCGAGGCTTTCAGTTTCCCATCCTCCCATGCTCTGACCCTGCTTTCCCCCACTTCCTCACTGGTACTCTCACCACCAACCAATCCTCCTCCCATCATCATCTGTATTCACATCTTTGAATCCATCTATTTCCAGGAAACCTAAAGTGAGTTTTCGAGTGTATCTTCCTAGGTGGGGAAGAAAGAGGCAGCTCCAAAGAACACAAGCTTGAACACAATGAGTTTTCTTCTATTCTCTTAATTTAAGGGAAGGATAGAGGAAGGTAGAACAATTTTTTTTACAAGGAAGAAAGGAAGGTGCCTGTAGCTCAAGTGATAATTTCAGAAGACTGTACATTTTTAATAGTTTGAAATTTTTGCACAAGCATATAATGTATTTTGATTAGGTCCACTGTCCATCCCTTATCTTACTACTCTCCCCTTATGAACTGTTTCCTCCAAGTTTCATGTGTTATCTTCTTTTTTAATTCACTGAGTTTACTTGGTGCTGCCAGCATGCCTGGGTGTAGAACCATCTACGGGAACATGGGTAGCACCTCAGGGATATCATCCTTAAGGAAAACCAACTTTTCCTCAGTCAGCAGTTGGCAATAGTTCTATAGATATGCATGAGTATTCCTGTCCTTTTCACTCCCCCATGCTGGTATTTTGTGTGGATTAATCTCAAGAAGGCCTTGTGTGTGCCTTTGCAATTGCTATGCTGTGTGCAACTGTCCTGTTGTGTCTGGGAAACATACATTTTTGTAGGCATCTACAGCTCTTAAATCTTTCCAGTCCCCTCTTCCATGGTGATCCTAAAACCTTGGGACACGTGGTTATGATATACATGTCCCATTCAGGACTGAAAATCCCACAGTATTTTCCTCTTTGCACATCATTAGTGTGAGTCTCTGTGTTAATTGATGTCTACTGAAAAAAAGAGAGAAGCTTTTACTGAATAGAGGATGCTATACTTTTACGATTGGAGCTAAGAATGATTTCATCTTTGCTTACTAAAAATAAGAGTACTTAAGATATTGATGAGCTAGGCCCATGGTTATTTATCCAGTCTAAGTTAACCATTGCTTCTTTTCCTGTTGCTCTGATAAAACACTTTAACATGAATAACTCAAAGGACAAAGGGTTTACTCCAGCTTACAATGCAAAGTTTCAGTCCATCATGACAGAGGCATCAAGGTAGTATGAGCTTGAAGCAGCTTGTCACATCACAGAGAGAAAGCAGAGAGGGTTGGCTCTGTTCTATTCCTTAGTTCACTTGCTCTATCTCAAGGGATGGAGAGAAAGCTCAGTGATTAAGATCACATGCTGCCCTTGTGGACTTGGCTTATGTTTCAAGCACCCATATAGCAGCTTACAACAGTCTGTAACTCCAGTTCCATGAGGATCTGATGCCCTTGTCTGATCTCTGCGGCCACCAGGCATGCACATACATGCAGGTAAAACACTCATATGCTTTCTTCATTTTATGCCATCTAGGGAAGCCATGCCCAGGGAATGGGCCTATCCACAATTAAGATGGATCTTCCAACATACCATATCAACTAATGTCATCAAGACAAGACCCTATAGGCACATGCAGAGGCTCTTTTCCTAGGTGATACCAGACTCTTATAAGCTCACAATCAATAACCTTACTATTCCTTTTCCTTATGAAAATAAACTCTTGGCCTAATAAGCCTTGAAAACAGCACTTTGCTCATAGATGTACTATGAAGAAGACTGGTAGTAGCCGTCCCTTTATAATCGTTGCATACCTATTCCCAATAAACACAAACGTCCATGTGTATATATATGCACAGAAAAAGAGAGGGAGAATTGTGTATCATAGCCAAATATATGAATATTTTATTTTAGACATCTGAAATCCTGAAAAATTACAAACATGGAACACAATATTTCAAACCCCAAGAATAAGAACATTTATAAATAGTTCATGCACAATATTTTATCGTTTACCTCTTATTTTTAGATCTTGAGGCCCACTTTGAGTTAGTTTCTATGTACGGTGTAGGTAAGGGTTCAAATTCATTCTTCTGTGTGCATACGAATGTGCATCAGTGTAGTTGTATGCAATTGGATGTGACTGTGTCAGTATTGATGACAGAGCAGGACTTTGACCTTCTAACTTTATCACTTCCCACCAAGCCAGGACCTAGGTGGGCAGCCTGTAAGGCACAGTTCCTGCTCTTCCTGCCCCACTCTTGTCATCAGGTTACAGACACACAGGATCATTCTCATATTTTTCTGGGGATTTGAACTCAGGTTTTATATGCTTGTACAATAAGTGCTCTTATCCCCTAAACTATTTCCCTAGAGCTTCAAATCCATTCCTTTGTTTGTGGATATTCCGCCTCTTCAGCATCATTTGTTGAAAAGATAATTCTGGAGCCATTCAGATGTTTCAGCACTCTTGTCAAAAATCCATTGACCACAGATGTCATGGTTTGGATTCATTTCTTTCATTGAAAATTGTTTGTTTTGTATTTTTCTTAACACAAAAATAATATTGCAGAAAAATACATGCAAGCCCAAACAAAGATCACATGGTTTTCCTTCAGTTTCAAGGTCATACATTCCAGTACCATCAACACTGAAAATATTAAAAAAGAGAGTCCTTCCACACTATTTTCTGAAATATAAATGTCATTCTATAATATTGATTTGTATCTTGTTTTCTAAAAAAAAATCGTCACAATGTTCTGAATGTTGTTTCATCCAATAAATATAGATGTACATTAAATCATTGCTCTTATTGAGTTTATCTTGATTTATAGTATGGATATGACAATTGTTTTTATCCTATTCCTGCTGTTAGACACAGCGACGTGGCTTTCACAGACATCCTTATGCATATATCTTTAAATACCTGTCCAATATTTCCGGAAGTATCAAACTATCAACACAATAATTGATTTTTGTTCATAGGTTTATTACATAGGTATATAATTTTGAATTTATAAGGTTTGTTTGTATACATTCCTAGGAATAGGATTTGCAGGTCTTCTGGCATTTAGTTCTGATTTGGCAAGGTTCTGCTACTTGCTTGCCCTGGAATGATGACTGGACTCTCTCTCTGGGTCAGTGCCATAATTAGTGGGTGGAAGACAGAGAGGAAGGTGTGAAGCAAGCTTTAGAATTGTTCTCTGTGGTTACTGATGACCCAACTCCCAAAGGCATCTTTGGGGATGCAGTACATAAAACCAGAAGGACTAATGGATTAGCCATCCAGAGATCTGGATCTAGTTCCAAGTGTATTATAATATTGCTCTGTGACTTTGAGACAGTTATTTAATCCCCCTGTTGCTAGCTGGTTTAATCCCTCTAAATTTCATTTCCTTCCACGATTTTTTTTTTCTGAGAATCAAATGTGGCGTTGTGTGATATGTGTTTGGAAAACCAGAATCCTATACAATTTTATGGCAGTTTTATTCATCTTAATTTCCCAGATTGTTTTACATCGGGTCAAACAGACCTAAGCTTGTGGGTATAAACTATTGTCTGCTCATAGGACCTTGTTTTTAGAAGTGCTGATTTCCAAGGGTAGACATGATTCTGGGCTGCAAGGATCTAATTCAGTGCGCTTGTGTTCCACAATCATTTATGGATGATTGCACATGCCAGACACTTTGGATACAAAGATGACTGTGATTAGTCCTTGTCTTTGCAGCGCTTTGTAGTCCACTAGAAAGAGACAATCACGTACCGAAATCATCAGGGAACAGGGATAAGAGATACAAAAGAAGAGAGAGCCAAGACTGCAATAAGAGAAGCAATCAAGGCCTTAAGGCACAGGGTCTATTGATGCAGGCTTGAAGGAGGAGAAAGGACCAGGTGTGTGTATATGTGTGTGTGCACGTGGGTGCCTGGTAGTCTCTGCCAGTGCAGTAAATCTGGGGCTAGACTTTATCTTAGAATCTGTGCTCATTTCTATGCATTTACATTTTCTTTTTTTAGCTTTGTGTTTCTCTTCATTTTCTAGTCGAGTTCTTTTTGAAAAATGCTAATCTGGTGTTAGCTGTACTAACAGGAAAAGAGATTTGTCTCCACTCGTGCCAAGAGACTTGGAGAACCCAGAGTGTTCTCAAAGCCAATAGTTCTGGTAAAAGTAAAGAGCCTATTTGGAAAGCAGGGAAGAGCTTGGAGGTGCTCCTTCCTCCCTGCTGCCTGAATCATCTGGCGTTCTTCTTGGATCATTTCCAAGCCCATCACCTTGCAACCATTTGTCTGCTGCCACAGTGGCAGCAAGAACCACAGACTTTAGAAAAGGCCAACTAAACATCACCGTTCCGCCCTCTTTTCCTAGCCTGCCTCTCTTCCCCAGTTTGGATGTCTAAGCATTTCAATTTCAAATAAAAAACCAAACGCGATGATTATTGAAACCAGAGGAAATAAGGGATAGTGTTCTACTCTTAATGCTTATTAAATTTGTACTTAATCTTCTTCATCACAATTAAGCCTTTAAACCAGCCAATATACTTAAACGAGGTGAAATGAAAAGACTTTACTGTAAGAGATGACAGGGGGCTCTTTGGGAAATTAAAATCTCCAGAGATTCCCAAACTGAGAGTTACTGAGCCAAGAAAGAGAAATAAAGAAAATGACTTTTAACGCTTAATAAACAGGATGCCAATTAGGCCTTTGACTAAAAAGCTAGATGACGTCAGTATTACTAGTGGGGGTTGGGTTAACTGGAGCCAGGGAGTTCAACACTGTGTTGTTTCCAGGTCTTCTTCCTTGTCCTCTTTTTTGTAGGTAGGTGGGGAAGGGAGGTGAAGTGCCTAGCTTTTTGTTTGTTTGTTTTTTGTTTTTGTTTTTGTTTTGAGACAAGGCCTCATGAAGTTCAAGCTATCCTGGAACTCCTTATGTAGACCAGGCTGGCCTCTAATTTGCAGCAATCCCCCTGTCTCTGCCCCCAGATCCATCTTGCATTCACTTAAAAAAAAAAAAAACTGGCTCAGTGTATCCGTTCTTTTTTTCTCGGTTTTTCCTTCTGGGACATGGGAAGAAACACATGATGCTGTGGAAACACCTGCTTGCATATGTGAACATTTTAAAAGGGTCTTTCCTTATTTTCCATGCCACTCAGGCTGCTTCGGAGGTGTAACTTAAGTGAATGCTTTGTGCTGTAACCATAAACTGAGACTATGCCATACACAGCGGATGGAGCCAAACTCATCTAAGGCAGTCATCTTAGCACAGACTTAGGATGAGGAAATGACCATGGAAAGTCCATAAGCTTGTGAGTTTCTGTTATCTCTCTGGACCCAGAGCCTTTTCACAGCAGCTCTTTCTTCTCCACACTCTCTCCCAGGACAGAAAAGCAGCCGCCCTAAGTCGTGGGAAGGACACCTCCCAAGTTGGGAGGGTTTCCAGGTCCCAGTTTCTACCAGCCAGAAGTTTGATTTACCGGCACCATCTGTGGGAAGACAAATGGCCCCTTCTGGCTGTGCTGGCCAGATGCAGAGAAGGAAGGAAAGAAGGGAAAAAATGGAGGGAGGCAGATTAGTAAATCAATAAATATTCAAGAGACATATAACGAATGAACAAATAAAAAACCCTCAGAGGAAGGTGGTGGGTGTCCTGAGATGGTGATGTTGAATTGAAAGAGGTGACACTTTTTTTAGCCCAAGGATAATCTCTTAAATTCTGGCTACAAACAATACAGTATAACTCTTATGGTTGCCATGACAACGTGAATCCCTCTCCTCTGATGTCAGCTGGTTCTCCCTCCTCCTTTGGAAACTGGAATGCCAGTTTTCTTTCTGCTGTAAATGTTGTGCCTGGTTTCAAGGACTCAATGATGGGCTCACCTAATAACTCCCTGTCTCTCAGGACTGTTTGTTCCAGAAGCCTAAGGTCACATTTCTTATGGACAAAAGGGAGCCTGACATGTAGAAGACTATACCAGGGCAGACAGACTGTTCCAGTTAGGCATGTGAACTATTTCGACTGATGTCAGGGCCAGCCTCTGACCAGCCTAAAGTCCATACCTCTCCTCTCTCCACTTTACCCTGGCGCCACACTTGACTTTTAAGAGAGTACAGGTTTAAGAATTTCTTTTGGGAGTCTACTGAGGACCGGGATATAATTTGAAGTTTTTCTGCTGAAAGTCTCTTCCCCAGTTGGCTTGCCTGAAGCTCCTATTATTAGGACCATTTTAACAGATGAAAGCCTTGAAAACAGCTGCCAAATGAAAATGCTCCCTGTGTAGAGTATTAACAACTAGCTTGTAATATGCAAGAATGAATTGTAGAGAACAGGATTTTGGAGGGCCCAGAACACAGGTAGGTCAGTTTGGATGCAGGGTAACACCAGGGATTCTATATCCACTGTCTTCATATTACTTATAAACCTATCTTTCTTTTGCCCTAGTTCAGCTAGCTTGAAAACATTTGTTGTTGTTGTTGTTATACTGTACACATTTACAAGGTGCAATTTAGACACCGTGTAATGGTCAAATCAGAGTTACTAAGAGTTGTATCTCTTTAAACACTATTATTTTTCATTAGTGCAGTAATTGTACATATTCATGGAGTACAGTGTGATATTTCGAGACATATATGCAATATGTACGGATCTAATCATGGTAATCAACATTTCCCATCCCTTTATCATTAATTATTTTGTGTGTGAAGTCACTGAGTGCCTATCTCCTTGTTATTCATAAAGCACATGATAGATTATTGTGAGCTGTAGTCCTCCTACTGTGCTATAGGAAACAGGGATTTATTTCTTCTATCTAACTGTGTTTGGGTACCTGTTGTTCACCTTTTAGTTCCTGCCCCCTTCCATTCCCAACCTCTGGCCAATCACTCTTAAATACTTAAATACTTTTATATTCCTCACGCTTCCTCTCACTATTTAAGTCCAGCTAGTCATGAAGGGTGCAGACTTGCTGCTCTTCTGCTAGAGACACATTTAATGGCTTCCCTCTGACAGCTTACCTAGCATAGCAACCAAAACCATCCTCACATGACCCAGTTCCTTTAGCCATATGTCAATCTCCCATCCCACTTCTCCACTTCTCCCACATCTGACCCTCTAATCACAACTAACTATTCCTTTGATTTTCCGGCATCTCCTGTTTCCACTTTACACAGACAGCTTGCTTCCTCTGGAACATCTTTCTGTGTCTCTTGCCTCTACGTAGTTTACTTCCCCAGTCCTTCAAGATTTAGTCAATGTCCTTCCAGGTCTCTCCTGATCTCTTCCCCTCAAGCCTCCCGAGTTAGTTACGTTTCAGCTACACACTCACAGCGCTTAGGCACTAACTAAATTCTATTATAATTACTTATTGACTTCTCCGAATCTCCCAGTAGGATGCTAGTTTCCTGAGGACAAGGATTATGTCCTTATTTGTCATTATGGCTCAAGTCGCTGACAATATCTGTGAATGAACAGAACTCAGTAAATGGTTGTTGAACAAATGGAAAGACAGTGAGTGTGGGAGGAGAAAAGGCACCAGGGAAGAAGAATCAATAACAAGTCATGAAAATCAGTATGGGAGAGGAATAAGATTCATCATATATTAAAATATATTATGATCTACATTAAAGTCATTGAGTTCTATAGAAAAAAACAGACCAATGTTTATTGACACTATACAATGTTTATATATACATTAATATTTTTAAAGTTGGCCTCTCATATTAATAGGGGAAAGGATTAATCATTCCAAAATTATGCCTGGGTTCACAGACTAGCTGAATTCTCCAACTTATATGCAAATTAAATACAGAGAAGCAAAGTATCTTAATGTGAAAAGTAAAATCTTAAAACTACCAAAAGTCCATTTGCTTCATAACCTGTCTTAGTTTCACTATGTCTCTGTTTAGTTTCTGTTTCAATGACCTGTCCATTGTTGAAATCTCCCACTGTTATTGAGTGGAGTTCAATAGGTCCCAAGGCCTGACATTATTACTGAGGCTATGGAGTGCTCACATAAAGGGGTCTATCATGATTGCACTCCCGAAGACCCAACAAGAAACTGAAAGAGTCAGATGCAGATATTTGCACCCAACCAATGGACAGAAGTAGCTGACCCCTGTTGTTGCATTAGGGAAGGCTGAAAGAAGCTGAGGAGAAGGGCAACCCTGTAGGAGGACCAGCAGTCTCAGTTAATCTGGACCCCTGAGATCTCTCAAACACTGGACCACCAACCAGGCAGCATATACCAGTTGATATGAGGCCCCCAACACACATACAGTAGAGGACCGCTGGGTCTGTGTTCATTCAGAGATGATGCACCTAACCCTCAAGAGACTGGAGGCCCCAGGGAGTTTAGAGGTCAGGTGGGGGTGGGGACATCCATGTAGAGACAGGGGGTAGGGAGGAAGTATAGGATGTGGAACAGTCGGAGGGTGGAGAGGGGTTGGTAGGGTGGGAAATAAAATATGGAGTGTATAAAAATAATCTTAATAAAAAAGGAAAAGAGTACTAATAGTTGTATGTGACAGTACCCACTTGTAATCACAACAGTTAGGAGACTCATGAGTTGAAGGCCAGCTTGAGTCACAGAGTGAGCTGCAGGTCAGCCTGGGCTACTGTTTGACTCTGTTTCATATGAAACAAAAGATCTGAAAGAAAGTATAGGAGAACTTAAAGTATACAATTTTGGAAAAGGAAGGCCTTTTAAAGCAACCTACAAATGCACATACCATAGCCAAAAAGATAAATGAGTCTCCATCAAAATTTAAAACTGTAGCAAGAATATACAAAAACAAAGTCAAAAGCCAAATGACACTGGGAACAACAAGGTACTTGCAACACTTATGACAGACAAAGGACTAATTTCCTTAATTTCCAAAGAGCTCAAACAAATCAGCAAGAAAAGCATTAACAGCCTGAAGACAAATGAGCAAATGATATGAATAGGCATTTTCAAAGGAAAAGAAATATGAGTGTCAATTAGACTACGGAAAACGGTGAACCTTGCTGGTAAACAAAAGAATGCAAATCCAAACAGCAAGCTGTTACTTCTCCCCAATTGTACCGACACATATTTAACAAAATGGGTAATATCCAGTATTGACGGTGTGTGGGAAGGCACGTGGCCTCTGATCTAGGGTAGCACTTGTATTTCACAGCTGGTTAAGAGCATAGGCTCAGGAGTAAGGCAGCACACATTCAGGTTATGTCTCTACAATGTTCATTGAGGCCCTAAGAAATCCATCCAACCGCTTGAGGATCAGTTTTTGACTCTGAAAAATAGACACAATGGTTATTTGCATCATAGAGTTATAAAGATAAAGTAAGATTAAGGCATAATGTCTAGCACATAATAAGCATCAAAACTGGGTGTTGCTCTTACTTGTGGCCTCTTTTTGCTTATTATTGTACTCCAAGAGCAATTCTTGGTATTTTCATTGCAGTACTATTTTTGACTGCTCATACTTCCTGATAGAAATAAGGCAAATATCCACGCATAAGAAATCGGCCCAAGAAAGGTGGGAAGGGTGAAAGGACACGTACGTTACAAAAGTCAAAAGGAGATTTGGGGGAGGTTACAAAGTCAGGCGGGAGCAGGAGGTCTGTGTGTAAAAGATGAGGAGGGAGAATCTAAAAATGTACTTTGTTCAACAAATGTGACAGTGACGGGCTAATTTTTAAAAAATGAATAAAAAAGAAACTTGTTTAAAAATGATGACATACTCACATTCTGTAGTGATGAATCCATTAAAAGGAAAGAGATGTGGTGATATTTGGACAAATTAGATAAATTTCTAAGCTGTGAACTATATAAAACATGAATTCATTTTTTTTCTAAATAAAAAAAAGTACATATAGTCTTTTCCCTTCTCTCCATATATGCAGACACACAAAGCAGTATCTTCAGAGAAAGAACCTAATGGGGATAGATAGGAGAGTTTGGCCTTTTATTTTATACCTTTGCATACTGTTTGATGTTTAAATTATGCACATAGATAACCTTTCTTAGGGAAAATTTAGTGTGGCCTTAAATCTCGAATGACCTTGGTACCCCTACCTGCAACACATAGACAACTTTCGTTTTCAAATTTAAGGAAATGATCTGATAAACTCAGGCCCTGTCAGTGTTCATAATTCAGTAGTCCTCCCCTCCAACTCCAATAAGTGCCCCAGACTTTTCAGTGGCTGGCAAGGTCTTCATGATCTGACCTCCTGCTCTGTCATTATCTCCCTGACGTCACCTGCCTCACTCTCCTGCTTCTGTTGTTCCCATCTCACTGGCCTTCCCTCTGCACACAGGGCAGCCAGAGGAGCACCTCCCTTGTAGACTTCCACCCTCGCTCTTTTTCTCTGCCTTTGAAGTTCTTCCTGTAATTTCACCCGGTTCTCTCCCTTGCCTCCTTAAAGTCTTTGTTCAAATGCCATGCTTTTAATGCAGGTCCACTTTGTCCATATCCCAGTTAAAATTGCAATTGTCATATATCTATGCCCTGGTTTATTGCTCCAAGGCATTTATAATGATCAAATTTAATACCCATTTCCACACTTACTTTCTGTCTAGTTCTCCCCCACTGTCCCAGAAATGAGATGCTTGTCTGTTTTGCAATGTTTGGTTCTCTGTTCTTAGTTACTAGTTACCACATGGAGTAGGGATTGAAAATTCAGTTATTGAACAAATGAGAATAAATGAACAAACTTCTGGACAAGGGAGAAGCTAAGAACTCAGTTCCTTTTTTTTTCCAATCAGACTCTCTCTGGGGTTCTTTCTTAATACTTCTTCCTCCTCAATTTTCAAGTTTTCCTTTCATAAATCTTAAAACTATTTGTTGGATGGATACATTTATACATTCTTTCTGAGGTACGCATGACTAATAATTTAAGAAGAAAAGCGCAGGAACATTTGCATTTTAGTTGAGATCAAAACTTCTAGGTAAAGGGATGGTCTTGCTTCTGAGAGCCACTGGGCTCTCCCTATGGTAAACTAGTATATTTGTCAGTCTCTATGGACTTCGTGGCTTCAAGATTGCTGTTTGATTTTCACAGTTCCCATGGTGAAATATGGTGCATAACAAGAAAACAAACACAGTGCAGCATGGATATTGTTTGAGAAATAAAAGAACAAAAATAGGAATACATACACATGCCTGTAAATACACACATATATTTACATATACATCCAACTGTCAAAGATATATCAAGGCAATTTCTAAGCAATTCCCTAAACAGCACTCTCTTATGTACTTAAAAAACAAAAACCTTGAAAAATTCTCAGTCTTGGCAATTTCTGTATATTTCATGGGCCAACAGATCAAGTCACTTCCAAGTTATACCTTTATTCTCTGAAAGGCAGGAGACAGGATAAACTCTGCTAGTAGGATTATGCCTGAATATGTGTGGAAAGTTCCAGAGTCTGTATGCTGAAAGATAAAATGTATATGGAATTCTTCAGTATAACACACTAGAACCCCACTGTCTCCTATTCAATGTCTATACCAGTCTCCTTTCTACTCCCAGGACCAATTCCAATACAGATCTTGTACAGGTCAGAAATTCTTTGTACAGACTGGTCATCTTGGGGTGATGGTAGTTATACATCTTATAGTCAGATAGGAAGTTTGACCATCTATGATGTATGGCAGGACCTTGTGTAATGATATCTCTTAACAAGATACTATCAAAAACAACCCAGATTACAGAATATCTCAGAGAAGAATGTTGGAGTCAAATCTGGCAGCTTAACAGAACACAAAGTATTGTTCTTTTAAAAATGATTTGTATATGCTCTTATTTTGTTTCTTGCATATATTCATCTTATCTATTACTGTCTCTTTTCCTCTCCTATTAGTCACCCTCCTCCCTCAAAACACCCCTCCTCTGACTTCATGTATATGAAGTATATACATACATGATGTATATACATACATCATATGTATATACACATGCATACACATACATATACATCACATGCATATACATACACATATGCATATGCATATACATATATATGTACATGTACACATACATGTACATATACATGCACAGATACATCATATACATGTAATATACATGCACATATACATCATGTACATATACATGCACATATACATATACACATACATCATATACACATACATCATATACATATGCATGCACATATACATATACACATACATGTACATATACATCACATACATATACATCATATACATACACACACATATACATATACATCATATATATATATCATATACATGTACATATACATCATATACATGTGCATGCACATATACATATACACATACATATACATCATATACATATACACATGCATATATACATACATATACATATATATGTATTTACTTAGGTATGTTTACATGTGTACAAGTGGCATAGTGCATATGTGGAGGTCAGAGGCTAACTTTACAGAAGTTGGTTCTCTGCTTCTACCATGTGGAATCAAACCCATGTCACCAGGCATCAAACCCATGTCACCAGGCTTGATGGCAAGCATCTTTATCTGCTCAGCCAGCTCCCTACATGCAGGCTTCGTGCCTGACAAAGTCAGATAGGGTACCAGACACCTTATAACTGGAGTTATGGATGGTTGTGAACTACCACGCAGGTTCTGGGACCTGAATCAAGCTCTCTGCAAGAGCAAAATGAGTTCTTAAACAGAGACATCTCTCCAGCCTCAAGTTACTGGACTCTTTTCTGTTCATTTACTTGCTTGCCTTTTGAGACAGGGTTTCTCTGTGTAGTACTGGATGTCAGAGGACTTGCTCTGTAGACTGAGCTGGCCTCCTGCTCTGCCTCCTTTGTTCTTGGATAAAAGGCATGTGCCACCATTCCTAGCTAGGTTAGTGGACTCTTTCTTAGTTGTTTCTACTTCTGATTTTAGATCCTGGATGGTTTTTCTTAGCTCCTTCACTTGCATGTTTGTGTTTTCCTGTAATTCTTTAAGAGATTTTTGTGTTTCCTCTTTCATGAGCTCAGCCTGTTGACCAAAGTTCTCCTGTATTTCTTTAAGAGATTTTTGTGTTTCGTCTTTCATGACCTCAGCCTGTTGAGCAAAGTTCTCCTGTATTTCTTTAAGTGTTTTTTGCATTTCCTCCTTGTTGGCTTTTGTATTCTCCTGGATTTCTTTCAATGATTTTTGTGTTTCCCTTGCAAGGGCTTCTAACTTTTGATCCATTTTCTCCTGAATTTCTTTATGTATGACCTTCATGTGTTCCTGTACCAGCATCATGACCAGTGATTTTAAATCCAAATCTTGTTTTACTGGTGTGATGGGGTATCCAGGACATGTTGGTAGAGGAGAATTGGGTTCAGATGTTGCCATATTGCCTTGATTTCTGTTAGTGACGTTCCTGCGTTTGCCTTTTGCCATCTAGATCTCACTGGTGTTAGTTTATCTTGTCAGTGCTGGACTCACCAGTGCAAGCTGCCCCTTCCCAGTTGGCCTCTGGTGCACAGCTTACCTCCTGCACTGCTTGTAGACAGTGTGCTGCTGCCCAGGCTGTTCAGATCCCAAAGCAGGCACCCGAAGGCTCCCGCTGGGGCCCGCTGGATTCACTGGAGCACACTGACTTCTCCCAGCTGGCCGCCCGGAAGCCCAGCTAGCCACTTGCAGGACTTGGAGATGTAATGCTGCCGCCCAGACTGATCTGGATCCGGAATCGGAGAGAGTAGAGCTAAGGGCTTCTGCCTGAGGCCTTGCCCCAGATTGTGTCTCGTTAGTGGACTCTTAAAAAGAAACTTGTCCTGGCGTTGGTGGCACACGCCTGTAATCCCAGCACTCTGGGAGGCAGAGGCAGATGGATTTCTGAGTTCGAGGCCAGCCTGGTCTACAGCCAGGGCTATACAGAGAAACCCTGTCTCAAAAAAACCAAATCCAAAAAACCAAAACCAAAACAAAACAAAAAGAAACTTGTCTAGTTGTAGCTTTGTGGCTCTCAAAGTTTAACATATTTATATAAAACATTTTCTAATCTGGGTCTAGGTATAGCTCAGCAGTACAGTACTTACCTACAATATACAAGGCTCTGAGTTTGAATCCCAGCACAGCTCACCACCCCTACAAAGGTACTTTTAGCCTTCATTCAACAGACATTTTTGGGTAAAAGTAGGGTCTATGAATCTGTTGTAACAAACTCCTAAATGAGGCCAGTGCTCAGTTCAAGAAGTGTTCTGTATATATGCTTATCTGTACCATTTCTATCATATTGGTTCTATTAAGATTTCTCTAGGAGTCCAAAGAATCACACTCTTTGCCATTATAGAATCTAGACTCCAACTATGTCATGTATAGATTCATGAATTCCATGAAACTAAAAGAAATAATAAGCAGAGTTTATTGAAGTTTTACAATGCGTTGTGACTAATATGTAAATGGCACCTGTATCAAGTATCATTACTATCCCTATTTTATAAATTGGGAGAGAGAGAGAGAGAGAGACTTAATGTAAACAAGAGACACAGCCCACTCTCTTGTTTGATTTCCAAAATGGCATTTAGGTAAAAGCTTCAAGGGAGGTTTGAACCCAAGCATCTCGGCACACTTTACACTGCATTTCTTACAGGTCTGTTGGGGCTCTATCTAATTACAAAGAGTGACTCAAGGTAGAATTTTAAGACACATCTATCTACCTTTCTTTTCAGTGGATTTAGGTTTATTTTTGTTTTGAGTTTGTTTTGCTTTGTAATACCTTTTTATTCTGTATCCCAGCCCATCATATCACTGTATTGCCAGGACCTCTTTAAAACTCACAGAAACTGCCCGTGCTTCAGCTTAGGGGGTTGTATGAATTGCTTACATATTAACTGATGGTAGCTTTACCTCAGTATGAGGCTGTTTGTTTGTTCTGTTTTGGTTTTTTTTTTTTTTTTTTTTTTTTTTTTTTTTTTTTTTTGAGACAGGGTTTCTCTGTGTAGCCTTGGCTTCCTAGAACTCACTCTGTAGACCAGGCTGGCCTCAAACTCAGAAATCCACTTGCCTCTGTGTCCCAATGGCTAGGATTAAAGACTTGTGCCACTAACACCAGATGAGTCATCTTACAAATTATTGCATGCCTGGCATGTTTCTTTTCTCCTTGAGAGCTATCCTTAGGCTCATAGTGATCTTCCTTCCTGACTCCTTTTAGAGACATGACTGAACCTTGTGTTTCTCTGGACTAACTAGATGGTGGCCTGTCTGTTCTTCAAGCTTACATCAACCCAGAGCTCTAGAATAGCTGTTTTTCATTGGCTCACAGCATTTATGCAACTTATGTGCACAATGTTGTAACAATAATAAACATTAATTTTCAGAAAATAAGATCTAGCAGTTTCAATGGTGAGCAAGAGGCCTGCTGATTTCAGTCCCAGGCGACATTTCCTCTCTGCGTAGGTGGCAGCGAGCGGAATGATGGACCCAGAGCGACAAGCAGTTCCAGGAGTGGCTCAAATCCAGATCCAATAAGAGCTTTCTTTGAAGCTTTTATATCTGAAGCAACCCATAATTCTCAGAGGAGTATGGCTGTTTCAAAATCCAAAAGCAAACTATCTCAAAGCAGATAAACCTTCTGCCATAGGACAATGCTCAATACCAAAACTGGCCAAGAAGCCCCAATGACGTCAGTCCATCAACCAAGAGAAGAGCAAGTCAGACAGCGCACAGGAGGGAGGGTCTATCCACATCACTTTAGTCAAACAGGCCCTTGACTGTCAGAACAAAAAATATTTCACTCTTCCACTGGTACCATTAATTGAAGTGATAGCATTAATTGCACAAAGTCCTGTGGTTCATTTGTGATGGTAGCTGACATACTTGATGTAAGCTGACACGTGCTTACATCTTTTCCATATGTATATCTTCACTGTCCTATGCAATGACTACTGAACCCAATCAAAAGTCTTTTGGCTGGGTATCTATGCCTGTGTGAATTGGCCTAATACTCACCCTTTGGGCAAAGTAAGGTTTTAGGGAGGATAAGGAATGGCAAGGTGGCTTGAAAGATCCGAATAGCCTTTTGCGGATTCGGCTAAAGATGCTTGTGCTTTCAACCCTCCATTTCTGTGCATTTGCATGTGATTTCTAATTCCAACCTTATCTCTGCCCCGCTGAGGGATTTGTCCACAACTGGCCAGCTTAGATAGGAAAGCAATAGATTGTCAGAAGAGGGATGTGGTGACGGTAGCACCCATTTCTTCAGAACTCAGAGGAAAGCTTGTCGGTTTGGAAAAGAGGCAAATGAGGCGTGGAAGGCGCGAGAGGACAGCAGGCAGCTGAAGCTGTTATAGTGTCCTTCCTGTTTAAGACCATCCTTCCCCTTTAATTTCTGTAATAAGCATGACTGTCCATTCATTTTAATGTCTCAGCCCTAGCATGAACAATACCTCCCCATACTTCTGTTTCACAGCACTCAAAGACATCAAGGGCCAGATAGACCACTGGGCCTGGATCTTAAGCTTACTGTAGCATTACATTTTAGCTGTGCTTAGTGGTCTGATTGTTACAAAGAAAAAGATAGGGGGCCTCCTTACACCTAGAGATCCATTTAAGTTCCCTTCACCTCTGCACTGGCTGTATCTGCACGTGAAAAAGTAGATCTAAGGGAGAGATGTTTCAAAAACTGAAAGGTGGCCTGGGGCTGGGTGTACCTCAGTGGCAGAGCGCTTGCCTAGCTGCCACAGGTGTTCAGTTCAGTCCTCAGTACTGAAAAAAAAAAAAAAAAACAATGTATGTGCACTTTGTTGGGAACCTGTAACGTGACATTTAAGAAGTTATTGTAGCCAAATCTGCATGTCACCTCAGCTTGTGGACTTTAAATTATTTCATTTCACTTTATGATAGCAAAAATCCCTTGGGTAGCTTCCCGTAGTCAAACAAATGAAGGTCGATGTGTACCTCGGTGAAGGAAAGGGATATGGCGGGGCAGGGACTCACTCTGGAAGTCCTTACAAGCTCATTCTCCCTCAGCCTCTGCACATTTACCACCCCCCACCCAAGACTGTGTTTCTACCCCATCTGCAGTCTCTTCTCCCTCTATTAGAGCATCTAACAAACCATTCCATCAAGTCTTTGACAGAACTAAGAATCTTTTCTTTCTGTACCAGTAGCCCTCCTATTTAGAAGGATGTAAAACTATAAATAGCTATTTATTTTTGCTATATCATTTATCCTCATAGTTTTTTATGAGAAAGATGTGGAAATATGAAAGCAGCAGAAGAGCCATATAGCGATCCAGAATTAGATACCAAGGCTCACTTTTCTACAGGGTAGTTATTTTTCCTTATAGTGAGGTTCTAAGCTATGCATAATCTAATGGGTAATTTGGGGGTGGGGTAAAGATGATCTTGTCGCTATGCCCTAGACTCCATGCTTCTCTAGCAGGAGGGAATTTTTATCATATGATAAAACATGGTCTTTCCAAGAGCTGTGAGATCTTGGAATGTAACCAGAGACCCTTCCATGGCCTAGGAAAGTTGTCTAGATTTTATTGGGGGAGGTTGTTTTGTCCTTTTCAAAACCCACTTCACCATCATCACAAAGGGCTAGATTTCATGAGGTATGTCTGCAAACAAAAGCACGGTGTCACAGGCCACCTTGCAAAAGCTAAATACACACCTACCACTGGGATCCAGGCAGTAAAACAAATGCTGGGCCTGTTTAGGACCCACACATTTCTTCCTTTGCACAAAAAATACCTGCTTCAGAATTTTGTGTACAGGGAGACACAGCTGAGCTGAGGCAGGCCCATGGAGATGGTGAATGGAGATACGGTTCATGAGGCCCAGGAGACCATTATAGCCCACTTGAGGTTTTGAAAGGAGTATGCTTAGAAAAACGCAAATCAAAATGATTTTATGCAACAGGAAACAAATATATGGAATTCATTATCCTCAAGAGTTAATGGAAGCTAAAACTATGTATAAATACCTTTCAGAAAGGGTTAGATGCATTCATAAATTTATGCAAAGCTGGTTACTAAGGGCAACTAGGATGTTTTCATAGGAAGCTGGAAACAGAAAAGACTTCAGATATTAGCTAATCTCAAGTCTCTGAGGAAGGAAGCATCAGTACCCAGAGGAGCCAAAGAGGGGACTCATTGGGAAATGGGTGCTTCCTGATGATCTCCTGGAGGATCCCTCTGCGACCCCAACAGCTTCAGCATTAGGTCTTAGGAAAGGGAAGGAAGGCGAGAGGGAGCAGTCAAGCTTAGAAGCCTTTAATTGGTTAGAGGAGCCACAGACTGTCCTGGGTAGGAGAAAAGGAAGAGGAAATGATATGCAAATATAGAGAAGAAAAAAAAGCCTATATGGCAGCTGTTTTCTGTTGCAGTGATAAACATTGTGACTGAGAGCAACATGGGAAGGAAAGGGCTTCTTTCAGCTTGCAGATTCCAGGCCAGTCACCAAGGAAGTCACGGTTAAGTGCTCAAGGCAGGAACCTGGAGGGCAGAAGCTGACGCAGATGCCATAAAGGGGTACTGTTTACCAGTTTGCTTGTCCAGCCTGCTTTCTTCTGGCACCTGGCACCACAAGCCCATGGATGCTAACTGCCCACCACGGTGGGCTGGGCCCGCCTATGCTAATTAGCAATTAAGAAAATGCTGAAATGCCGCAGAGACATGGACACTCACCAGTCCGACAGGCAATTCCTCAATTGAGTTTCCTTCTTCCCAAATGACCCTGGGTTGTGTCAACTGGACAGTTGAGCTCATTCTGACACCTGCCTTTCAAGAGATTGCAATCTAATTATTGAAAGGAGTAAGAATACTATGAATTGATGGATAGCGCATTGGAGTATGTAGTAGGGATGTCAAGAGTGGGGAGCATATTCAACTGGCCTTTAGGTGTGAATGGAAGCCTGAAGAGCTATGTGACCAGTCAGAGTGTGTCGGTGCACCCTTCTATCACATTCTTTTCCCATGGTGAATGGGTTATAAAATGACAACCTAATCCTCTGATGACACATGCCTAGAGATTCCCTAGTCAGGGCTACAGCTAACCAATATGCATTAGAATTAAACAGATTTCATTAACTGAAATTAGAAACACTTCTCTCTCTCTCTGAATGAGACAAAGGGCATCCCTCCCTTCGGGCAGGTGCAAACCCTTTACAGGAGTTCTGTTTGCCTAGATGTGGTGGTACATGCCTGTGATGCCAACATTTGGGAGACTGCGTAAGCCAGGAAGCCTCTGATGTTTCTCCCCAGAGTGACTTTAGACAATCCTGCCTGACAATGCCTGTAGCCTGCAACCTTTGAGCTGACAGTGCAGCCCCCGTGCCAGATCTCTTAGCTCTTTCAGGCAGAAGGAGCAGAACTGAGAAAGTGACCAGAATTTCAAAGTTGCAAGATTTTGCTAGGAGAAAGGCAGCTGAGTGAGTTGTTTGTTCAACGGGCACTAAAAATAAAGTTTGACACCTCATTTAAGAACTTCCAGCCGTGTGGAGGAAGCTGATTCATTTTTTTTCCTAATAAAACTTAATTGTCATAGTGTTTATTTAATAGTGAGATAATAGCATCTTATATTTATGAACTGTGTTATAGCCAGAGGGAGTCCACACCACTTCAAAGACTTCGAAAGATGTCTGTGAAAAAGATAGGGACCATCTTCTACCACTTGAACTGCCAACATCTGGGGGGATTCGAGGCAATGCAGGAAGGTATTGACCCCAGAAGTGGCAAAGCCTTTACAAGGCTTCCTACTGCAAGCCCACCAAGCAGGCCCCAGAAATGAGTTTCTTTCTGACTGTGTGAGGAAAAGAATCTTTGTACACTAAGGGAGTCTGACCAAGTGATGGGTGCATCAGAAGGTTGGTTGAAGAGGACCAATCTGAATGAGTGAGGTAGATAGAGGAGGGGCTAAATGTTTGGAGATGTAGCCCCATTCCAAATCAAACTCAGAGGTAGGGTATTTCATCTCCTGACAGTCAAAGCAGGACATCCTAGAAATAAAAGGGAATCCAATCATTTTAGCACACTTAGTGTCTCATAGTTGTACACGGGTCTGGCTTTAGTGTTTTTGGAGATGGCCAGGTTCATAATAGGCTTGCTTCTAACGCTTGCATCCTTGAAAATCCACAGCTTACCTCCATTCCCAGAGTTTTTTCTTACACTTGCTTGAGCATGGCAGTCATGTGGGGAGCTCATTCCAGGAGCACATTCACCATGTTTCAAAACTGCTGTGTTTTGTTTTGTTTGAGATATGATCTCACTGTGTAACTCGGGCTGGCCTGGAACTTGCTATGTAGATCACACTGGCACAGGCCTTGAACTCAGAGATTGCTTGCTTCTGCCTCTGAACTGCTGTGGTTAAAGGAGTGCCCCACCCACCATAGCTGACTTTCGCTCATACTCAGATTGCAGTGGACTCTAAGAATATTTATTTGCTTGTTTGCTTGTTTGTTTGTTGTGATAGTGAGGATGGTACACAGTGTCTTGCCCATTCTAGGCAGAGACCCTACCACTGCGCTACACGCTCAGCTTCAAGAATCCATTTTTCTTTTCAAGAATTCCAAGTGATGAACATTGATAATTTTTAAACTACACTTTAAGAAACAGTGATTCCAGAGTCGCATCACAGAGGTAGAGACTTTCTGGCCATTGGTTTACAACCCCAGAAGCCAGCTTAACACAAAATGTGTCTTGACTTTTAGCATTGTTTTGCTTTCTGCAAAGATTCCAGGAAGATCTGCAATCTCAGTGCTTTCCCATGTTACTCTGATTCCTGTTATGGATAAAGATTAGTACTAAGGCAATACTGATCATAGTTCCCTCGACGTAGTTAATGGCTCACACCAAATCTGTCATGAACTAGGGAAGTCACTAACTACCCTAATTCTCTTCTCCTCTTCTTCACAGGACACTAGGATGGGTAACTTTCCTTGGAGTCAATGGGGATAGAGTGACTTATAGATGTGGCAGTTCTTTTATAGTTAATAGATAGGACTTTGGTTTGAATGGATCATTTCAGCTGAAGGAGAAAAGAAACAAAGGCATTGTTTTGAACTTGTCTTGGCAAAAAAGCAAAGGTTTCTACTTGGCATGCTGTTTTCTAAAGATGATTTTGTTTGCACTTAATACTTTTTTATTCTTCTCTTCAACAATACATCTTGACCAAAGTTTCCTATTCCTCCACTCCTCCTAGTCTCCCCAACTCCTGACTGCCCGTCTTCCCAAGATCCACTCCACATTCATTTCCTTTGAGAAAAGAGCATGCATCCAGGAATATTGACTGAGCATGCCCTAACAAGTTCCAATGAGACTAGGCACAAGTTGGGAGGAAAAGGGTCCCCAAAGCAGGCAAAAGAGTCAGGGACAGCCCCTGTTCCCACTGTTAGGAATCTCACAAGAACACAAAGCTACACAACCATAACACATATGCAGAGTGCCTAGGTTAGACCCATGCAAGCTCCCTGATTGTTGGTTCTGTCTCTGTGCACTCCTTTGTGCCCAAGTTAGTTGATTCTGTGGACCATGTTCTCATGTGGTTTGTGCTTTATATTAAACATCATTTTGCATATTAGACCATGGACAATTGAAGCAATAGAGAACTAAGCACTCTACTAATTCAGCATTATAGCAACCTACAATGACCACAGGATGAGATAATACGAATTATCTAAAGAATGAATATAGGTGTTAATGTTTCGTAATTGTCCTATGCCACTTATCTTGCACCCAAACTTATCCCAAACTTGCACCCATATCTTTTCCTGTGAACTAGAAGATTCTATCTGTCAAGATATATACAAATACCCCATGCCTTGTTGGAATGGAAAAACAGCACCAAAGTCAGCTGTAAAATGACCAACATGCTTTCACTAGTTGTTTCTTACCACTAGTGGAAGCTTCATTCCCATCCCCCTCTGCTCCCTTTCCCTTCCTTTCTCTCCTCCTTGTTCCACTCTTCTCTTGGTAGAGCTGTGTCTTAGTCCATTTATATTATTGTAAGAAAACACCACAGACTACACTGGGCACCATGATGTCTACTTGTAGTTTCAGGTCCTTGACAGGATGAGGCAAGGAGATCACTTCAGCCCAAAGTTTGGTGCCAGTGTGGGAAATATATCAAGAGCCTCTTTCAACCAATCATGTAAATAATGTATTACTGGTAGAATACATATTTAATATTGGGACCAATCTCCATGCTACACACACACACACACACACACACACACACACAAATAAATAAAAATATAAATAAATTTAATTTTAAAAGCCAACTTTATTACATTTATTTATTTATTTGTGCATGTGTGTGTGTCTGTGTGTTTATGCACACACACACACACACACACACACACACACATGTGACAGTCAGTGGGAAACCATTAGGAGTCATTTTCCTCTGGTTGTGTGGGTTCCAGGAACTGCACTTAAGCTGTCCATCTTGGTGGTAAATGCCTTTAGCTACTGAGCTACCTCAGAATATGGAGTTCCTCTTTGCTTATTTATATATTATTTTGCTTATTACATCAGAGTTTATTCAGATATATTTTGTTAGGTTTTTTTGCCAGAATATTTCATTCGGGGTTATTATTATAAATAATGTTTTATTTTAATGTGTTTTTCCCAATTGTTCATTACCAGAATATGGGAGAGCAATTTATTTTTGTATATTAAAACTAGTACTCTAAAACCTTGTTTTAATTGTTTATTGGTTCCAAAGAAGGTGTTTCTTGTTAAGGGTGATGGTGTTGGTTTTTTGAGAGTTTCTGTATAAAGCAGTGGTTCTCTCTCTCTCTCTCTCTCTCTCTCTCTCTCTGGTTTTTTCAAGACAGGGTTTCTCTGTGTACTGGAACTCACTCTGTAGACAAGGCTGGCCTCAAACTCAGAAATCTGCCTGTCTCTGCCTCCCAAGTGCTTGGATTACAGGCGTGTGCCACCACCACCTGGCAAAGCAGTGGTTCTCAACATGTGGGTGGACTGTGACCCCTCCCTCTAGGAGGTTGAATGACGTTTTCATAGGAGTTGACTATGATCATCAGAAAACACAGATATTTACATTATGACTCATAATAGTAGCAAAATTACAGTTATGAACTAAAAATGAGAATAATTTTACAGTTGGGGGGGGGGTCATCACAACGTGATGAACTGTATCAAAGGGTCGCACATTAGGCGGGTTGAGAACCATTAGTATAAAGCACCATACCTTTGCAAAGACTTTTATTTTCCCCTTTTGTTTCCTTTCTTTGTGATGACATAATACCTATCACTTCTTGGATAAAAACAGTTAAGCTGTTATGTCTCTGATTTTTCCATGTCATTGAATGAAACTTCCAATTGGTGTATGTGTGTGTGTGTGTGTGTGTGTGTGTGTGTATTGTGAGTATGTTAGTTATAGGTTTCTGTGCGTGTTCTTCAGTAGGTTGAGTTCCTCTCATTCCAAATTTTCTGGCAATCTATTGTGGATGGGCACTGTATTTTGTCAAATGCTTTTCCTGCATCTCTTGACATGATCATCTGACCATGTGATCTGCTATGTCAATTGTATTTTGGATATCAGCCCCCCACCCCCATTATACCTGGAGTAAATCCTTCTTCGTCACAGGGTATAATGCCTTTTATATATTGTTGGATTTTTCTTGCTAGTGTTTTGTTAATGATTTTTGTGTAAAAGGTTTGTGAGGCTATGGTTTTCTCTTTTTAAAATATCTTTGGCAGGACATAGCATTAGGCCATTTCTGGCCTCTTGAAATGACTTAGGAAGTGTTTTCTCGGCTCCTATTTTACAGAGAAGATTGCAGAGAATTGGTATTATTTCTTTTCTAAAGTGTTTCAGCATAGAGTCTGCCACTGAGCCATTCTTGGCCTGATACTTTATGTTTTAGAAGGTAACTAAGTATAGGTTCAATTTATTTAATGGATGTGAGTCTATTCAGATAATCTGTTATTGTTGTTGTTGTTGTTGAATATTTCAAGATGTGCCTTTTGAGAAATTAGTTGCTTCATCTAAGCTTCCTGTCGGTGGATAAAGTTCCTGGGAGTAGACCTTGACTTTCTTTTCCAAAGCCTATGAAGTCTCAGCCACGCTGAAACCATTAATTAATTAATTAGTTAATTGATTAATTCAAAAAGTATGTTTCGTTTATTTATTATTAAGAAAATTTCCAGCTGCACTACCAGTAATTCAAGTATTTTAAGAAGATATAGCCAGAGGAATGGCAGGAGTTGCAGGCCAGCTTTGGCTACCTATAGATTTTATCTCATAAAAACAAAAGTAATCAACATGTATTTACTGAATACCTATTTTGTGCCAAGCACTGTGCTATATCTCAGGGTAGTGTGGCACTGATTTCTTGGAACTTACATTCTCATGAGGAAGATCAACATTGAATCAATAAAAAATAGACACATCTACAAACTGCTGTTGCAGTTAGGACTGACAAAGTAATAAATAGTATGAGAAAGAGCTTCTTTAGCAAGTGTGGGAAGGGAAAAGCCTTTCTAAGGAGGTGACATTTTAGCTGAGAACTAAAAACTGAGAAAGTCTAGCCATGTTTTAAAAAAAAAAAAGTCTGGGAAAAAGCATTCCAAACAAAGTAGCCACATGAGCAAGCACTCAATAAAAGGAAGGGCTTCACATGTGGGAAGAAGCGAAGTGCATCCAGTATGCCCGGAGCACAGTAAGTGTGGGAGATGCTAGTCTCCAGGGAGCTGTGAGAAGTGGCCAAGGGTCAGATCCTGTAGGAATTTATAAGCCGTGATGAGGAGCTTGAATTCCACTCTAAGTTAAACAAAATTTCAAAGGATTTTAAGCACCAGAGTGATGTGGTATAATTAACATTTCTCAAAGATTTTGGTTGGGTCTTTCCTCGACTGCTGTGAGGAATATATGGCAGAAGATAGCAAGCGTGAAGGTACAAAACCCAAGAGGTACCGCGAGATAGTCTAGGCAGAAGGATGGGTGCCTAAATTCAGGCAAGAATTAAAATTGAAAGATGTAAAGCAGAGTGAAAGAGAATTTATTTTTTTACCAGGCACAAGTCTGGGTGTTTACAAGCAGAATTTATTGGGCAAGCTCATTGACTGTATTCAGCCGTGGGAAGTTGCCTTCCTCCATTTTCAGTTTGAGACACTCTTCCTTGAGAATATCAGTTTCGCAGGAGCCACAAAACTAGCCCATTGGCTCCTTGTCTCATCCCAATAAGCTCCGAGAGTGACTATTACAGTTCCCCAGGCCTATCGGCAGCATATGTTCAAAGTACCGTGGTCTCCATTCCAAACAGATTTTTCTACAGTCTAGGCACACTCTAAATAATACATTTTATGAGGATCATTGTTCTCATCTTTCCCAGGTGGGTGACATTTAGAATGATTATTGTTCAGCACTACTCAGGATTCTACTAAACGGTGTGACAGAGGGAGGAACTTTGACTATCAGGGTGATTAGGAAGTGGGATGGATTGGCAGAGGAGGTTATGAAGGTTCCTTCAGCCAGACAAGCTGCTGAAATATGAAGACGTTATATAGCAACGTGTGCAGCATCTCTATATTCTAAAGAAAAGGCAATTCGAGTGACAAGGGGAGCAGGGTGAAAGAATGCTGCCAATGCTAGGTCATGGGTGGCTGCCAGACCATGCAAGTGAGGACCACAGCCTAGCTAGGCCAGCAGGTAAATAGGGAAACTTGAGCCCAAATTACCAGGAGCTCGTTACGATGAATTATGAAGATAAAGCAAAGGTCTGAATTCAGAGTGTAACATCACACTGGAGGCAGGGTACAGGGCTGAGTGTGTAGTCAAGAGCGAAGCTGCAGAGATGGGAGGCAGGCAGGAGAGCTATTGTGACAGGAGAAAAAAAATCTTTCTAATGATGTCGGTCTGTGGCTGGGCTTGAAGCCAGGCAGAGGGAAATAGGTGGATATAAAATCAGAGGCAAAATAGAGCTCTTGAACCAGAACACCATAGCTTGACCGTGGTATTTCAGTGCTTTCTGGAAATGGCACCCACCTGCCCTCTGTTGTTGTCAAGCTTTGCAGAGAGAGGCAATGTTGCAGCTTTTCGTGACTTCTGCACAGTTCTGTGCCCTCTAGGGGATGCAGCTCTGCTGGAAGATGATGCACTGTGCCTTGTGTTTCTGTGGTCAGCGAATGTCCTTGTGAGCTTGAAAACTGGCTTCAAATAGAATCAAGTTCAAAAATCAAAGAATTTCCTCTGCTCTCCCCCTGCCTACATATTGTCCTTCTTCAAAACACTCCACCAACCCAACTCTTTCTCTGAGTCTCCCAGAGAGGTCTGTTGCATGGGTTCATTAGCAGAATCCTTTCACCTCCCCAGTGGCTTCTACCACCAACTCCCTGGGGATGGTAATCTGCTGCTAAAGCTTCTAATGCCTTAACAAAGGCATTGATGCATTGAGGTGGCTGCTGCTGCTGCTGCTCCTGCTGCTGTCACAAAGCTGCCTCCCTCCCAACTGAAACTACTAAAGCCAGTGCTTCTGATGTGGTCTTCTGTATTCAACGCCCCACAGAGATTTTAGCAAACCCGGTCCTTTAAACTGGTACTTACTCTTACAAAGCTCTCTCTACTTAGAACTTAGATTTGAGATTAGGGAGCTGGATCAGAAGACAACCAGGATAGAGATCCCTGGTGGGCATTGTTTTGTTGGATTGATTTGTTTGTTTGCTTGCATTTTGGTCTTCCCAGCAAGGTTTTCCACCCTCCTTCAATAGCTTACAGATTGTACTCCAGAACTTAAGGCTAAGTATGTGAATTACATTTAACCAATCAGAGACTATTTTTCTTCTCCTAGCAACAGTGATTGCACTAAACAATGGACACATGACTGAGAAAGAGCAGCGAGAATTGTTTCTTAGATTACATCAGTTTTAGTTACTTTCTCTCATTGCTTTGGCAAAATGCTTGTCAAAAATAACTTAATGAAGGGAAGGTTTATGTGAGCTGGCAGTTTGAGGGTATAGATTATCAGAGAGAGAGAGACAGAGACAGAGACAGAGAGACAGAGAGACAGAGAGACAGAGAACATGGTGGCAGGAATATGTGGTAGCCGCTCACATCGCATCCATCTTCAGAAAGCAGAGAGAGAGAGAGAGAGAGAGAGAGAGAGAGAGAGAGAGAGAGAGAGAGAGGTGCTGGTACCCAGTTTACCATCTCCTTTTTATTCATCTGGAAGCCCTGCCTATAGCATTGTTTCATGTGTGCTCAGATTCAGTTTTTCCTCCTCAGTTAAACCTCTCTGAAAACTCCCTCAAAGGTTCACATGGAGGTGTGTCTCCTAGGTGATTCTAAACCTAGCAATGTGGACAATGACAACAACCAAGGAATCTGGGAAATGGAAATGGTTAATGGCAAACTTTGGCTACTGGGAGTCATGTCCCCTGCAATGCAGGGAAGTTTCCATCAAGAGAAATTAAACAAGTGGTAAAAGAGAAAACAGAAATGAACAGGAAAGACAGACACAGGGATTCTGAAAGTGCTCAGCCCTCAGCCCCTCAGCCCTAAGCAGTAAGAGGAGATCTGGGTAGCTCTTCTTTCTCCCAATCAGATATAATCCTTTCAAAGAGGCTCTTGGACTACTCTAAGCAAACAGCTTCCCCGCAGGCTCACCTTTGCTACCTTGCAGAGACTCCAGAATTACATGAATATTAAGGTGTATACAACTTAGGCTGCCAAAGTTGGATCATCCCATTCCGTATAATCATTCATTGAACAAATACAGCCCTCTTGCTCCATATGGAACACACTCATAGGAGATGAGAATATAGAAGTGAATGAAACAAAACTTTCTGTCCCTCTGAAGCCTGCATTCCAATGAGAAATTGATATAAGCGAGAGATTAAATATGCATAATGTCATCTCATCTCATAAAGGCATGAAGGAAAACAGAGCCCATGCATATGACAGAAAGGAACAAGTTAGGGATATTGTTTTAGGTAGTCTGACCAAGGAAGGCCTCCTGTGGAATATATCAGACCTCAAGGAACTAACATCACCTGAAGATTTGGGAAGCAGAAAAATACTAAAGGCCAAAGAGTATGAAAGTGTGCGGGTATTTAGTATGTTAGCACCAGCAAGGAGGTTAGTGAACTAAGGTGAGGTAAGGAATGAGTGGTAGAGAGTTAGGCCAAAGAGGTAGTGAAAAGCCTAGCTGAACAAGGCTCCTGGAGACTGAGCTACAAACCGTGCATTTTCCTAATTGTAATAGAGTCATTAGAGTATTTCTATGAAAGCACTGACTGGATCAGATTTACCATTTGAGGGTCACTTCCTGAATAGAAAATCAAGCAGAAAGAATAAGAATGGACACAGGGACTACAGAGTTGGTTCAGTGGGTAAAATCGCTTGCTGCACAAGTCTAAGTTAGCTGCCTGGCAGTATTGTAAAAAGCCCAGCATGGAGTGCATCTGTAATTCCACAGAACAGAAACCAGAGACTTAGCCTCAGAACAAAGTGGAGTGTGTGTGTGTGTGTGTGTGTGTGTGTGTGTGTGTGTGTGTGTAATATGCGCGCGCACATCAGTTCCCAAAGAGCTGTCCTCTGGCTCTCTTCACACACACTAATACATATTTTAAAGAGTGGAGACAACCAGAGATTATCATATCAAGCCAAGTACTTCAGTTTCAAAAAGATAAATATTGGCTGTTTTCTCCTCATGTGTGAATCCTAGATTAAAAAATAGATATAAAATTATGTATGTATATATGACAAGAAAATAGAAGCAAACCTGGGAGGGGGAGGAAAAGGAATATAGGAGGGCAAAGTACAGGATATACTTGCATATAAATGCCCTTAAGAAACCTAGTACTATATACAATGAATAGCTGATGTTTAAGTATTTAAGAATGGATGTCTGTGGGGAGAGCAGGAGAGTGATTACTGCTTTGGTCCAGGTTAAAAATGATGAGATTAACAACGAGGGGAAGCAGGTGGGCAGGTTGAGTTCTTCAAATCTAAACTTAGATTTCAATGGTCATGCCAGATAAAGCTAGTAATATCTGCTTAAGGATGGCATGTGAAAGTGAGTGTCAGCTCTTTGGGCCTCAGGGATCAGGTGAATCAGGAAGATACTTATCAAGGTGGTGAGGAACAGCAAAGTCATAGGTTTGGAGATCAGGGCCTGGTGAGCTCGAAATGCTGATTAAATATACAGGCAGTGATACAAGCTCAGGAGAAGTAAATTTATGGGATACAAAGGAGCGAGGAAGTGCTAGGATGAAAAGGGGGTAACCTAGGAAACAAGAAGTGTTCCATTCACATGCGTGCAGGATGCATCATGTTGTCAACAACTGCAGGAGAACACATGTATTTATTTTAGTACCTGGCCCACAGTAGTTGCTCAATATGGGCTTACTGAATCTCTTCAACACTGTTTAAAGAGGGATCTGATTAGAACGAGCGTCACATGAAAGGGACGGTGCACAGAATAAGCAAAGGAAAGAAGTAATAGCTATGAAGGACAGGGATTTTATGACTACGCTTAGAGAAAGAATAAGATACGATTGCAGAAGAGAAATCAAAAGGAAGCACATCAAAGATTAAAGTTATCATCAGAAAAGAAAGGCAGAGCCGAGCAAGTTTTGGCTGCCAGCTTTCTGGCCTGATTCCTGCCAACAGGGTGTGCAACTACGTTGATGAAGACCTTTTCTTGGCCCTGTGCAACAATAGAGTGAGCACAGGAGAAAACTCAGTTTCAGCATTCAGAGGTCGGTAAGCATCCAGGAGTGGGGACAGTAGCCAGCCTTGATCAATGCAGAATTGATTTACAATTTAGTGCTTTTGTGTTTCAAAGTAAGATACCAGAAGAGGCCAACTAGGCAGAGGGCAGATTTCACATTCCTTCTGCTAACAGTGAAAATCGAATGGGAGGGAACCCATGTCGCTGCAAGCAGGATATATGGTCCTGGGAAAGGGTGACCTGGGAAAGGGCATGGCAAAGAGCAGGGCAAAGACCTAAAGGGAAGGCCGGGAAAGTGCTAGACAAAGAATTATGAAAAGAGGCTTAGGCTCATAAAATAGAAATTGATGGACTAGGGCATGCGGACATTAAAAAGATCTTTAAGAGGCTTCAGGGAATGAAAGAATGAGGGTCAAGCAGAGATGTCTGGCACAACAGCTTCTTGACAAGCAGCTAGCAAAAGCCAATATATAACAAGAAGGGAAAGGATGGGCTGACTGGGGCGGGGGGAGGGGGAGGATGCAGCAGTACTTGCTGTCTGAATGTAAATCAAGAGTGTCAATTTTGTGTATACAAGACAATAAATACAGTCTTGTGAGAGCACAGGAAAATGCTATCAACTTTTCTTTTATACAAACAGGACATTGGGGTAGTTGTGGCTAAGCATTAGTATGACTAGTGTGCCATAGGCACCCCTGTTCTCTAAATTCAAACATAACTGCTTTGAGGGTAAGGTGTGTTACTGATATAAGGATTACAACTGGCTTGCTATCGAAATACAATACTTTTATTGGGTATGTATGTGTATATGTATGTATGCATATATATGATACAATGCTGTGTGTGTGTGCATGTATGTGTGTGTGTAAAACACTTAAGAAGAAAGTAAAAAAAAAAAAAAAACCAAGCCATATTGAGGATTATCCAACCCAGAAGAGGAGAAGATGTGTTCAAGGTAAAGAAAAACAACAACAGAATGAATCAGAGAGGGAAGGGCAAAAGGCATGATGTCAGACATGCCTCCCATGTAACTAGGACAGTGCTGATGCATGTAGGTGGTGCAGAGCGGGGGCAGGGATAAGCACAAATTAAATCATAGGTTGGAAATGGCAGGTGGGGAAAGGATAAAGATTACAGTTTGTATGTTAAAATGTGATAGTAATCATTTATGGCATGGTGTTCGGTGACAGGAAATTAACTTTAAGGTCACAGAGCATTCTCACCCGTTTATAAATGAAATCCTCACAGTGTTGCTTTCCTTAAAGATTACTGCTTGATTTTGGATGAGCTAGGAAAGAGAGCCTGGATTTATTTATTTATTTATTTATTTATTTATTTATTTATTTATTTTTGGCTTTCTCTGTCTCCCAAACCTGGCCCCCATCATTATTCAAATACTCAGAGAGCCTCAGATGAAACTCTCTGGTAGGAACCTGGGCAGTCTTTTTCTTGACATGCATCTTATTTTAATAACATGCAACTAGCAATACAGAGGATGCTCAGATTGAGGAGATAGAACATGACAGACAATCATTGCAGTTTCAAGAACGAGTGTATTCTTGGGGGACAAGGGAGCATATCACCCACAGAGAAGTGCATTTCTTCAATGGGCCTGGAGAAGAAACGAACCCCAGGAGGAGGCAGGCAGTGGGTGAAAGAAGTTAGAAAATCTGCTGAGTTGGAGAGCTGCCAGGAAGAAGATCAAGGCTTATCAACCAAGGGGTACACATGGTTCCAACTGCAAGTGTGGCAGAGGAATGCCTTATCAGACATCAGTGGGAGGAGAGGTCCTTGATCCTATGAAGGCTCAATAAATGTCCCAGCGTGGGGAAATTGAGGGGAGGTAGGTGGGAGTAGGTTGGGCAGAGGGGTATATTCTTGGAGGCAGGGGGTGGGAGGGTAGGTTGGGGGTTTTGGGGGAGGGGGGAACTGGAAAAGGGTATAACATTTGAAATGTACATGAAGAATATATTCAATAAAAATATTTTTAAAAAAGACCAAGGCTTACAGAAGCCCTCTGCCCCACAAAGAGTTTATAACAATGGCTCTGAACCTTCCTAATGCTGCCATCCTTTAATATAGATCCTCATGTTATGTTGACTCCCCAACCATAAAATTATATTTGTTGCAACTCCACGATTGTAATACCGCTACATTCATGAATCTTAATGTAAATATCATGGTTTTCAATGCTCTTAGGCAACTCCTGTCTTTGACCCCCAAAAGGGCCGCGCAACCCACAGTTTGAGAACTGCTTCACAAACTATGCTAAAAACTTCCTAATGAGAACAGAGATGCAGGCGTTCTCTCTCCGCTCTTCTCTACTGCGTGCAGATTGATGGCTGGGCTTGAGCTCAAGAAAGTTCTAGGAGGAGGACCCAAGTTCATGCGAAATAAAAATGTGGGATTCTCTGGTTTGAGATGGTTGACAATTTGTTGTGGGGTTTGATTGTTTTGTACAGGGTCTCATAGCCTAGGCTGGCCTGGAATTTGCTATGAATAGAACTTGCAGTCCTTCTGCTGTCTGCTTCGTCTATATCATATTCAAAATGTTATAATGGGATCTGCATAACAGCAAATGAAGATGAAGTATTAGAAGTATTAGTGACATTTACAGATTTGTGTAAATGTCACTAATTTATGCGGGAGATGTTTCCTCTTTCTTTTCCCTGGCCTGATGTGGTTTTGGTCCAACCTCTGGAAAAAAAAGAGAGAAAAGGCAAGGCAAGCTGTTTGCAGGCCTCTGTGCCTCCCAGCCTTGACTGCTCTAAAGATCCTCATTCTGGGCTTCCCTCCCAGCTCCCCTCCCTCCCAAATCTTTCCCTGAGCTCTTTAATGTGCTTTCCGCTTATTTGTCACCCCTTGTGGCAGCTATTAAACCAAATCCTTACTTTGAGAATTGGTAATTAAAGGGAAAGAATTAACCATTTATCCTGCCTTTCCAGTAGGAACTATATTTCAGTATAATCAAATTGCCATAGTTTTGCTCTTTATTTATTTAACACTTACATAGCATTTACCAGGCAGCAGGCCTTATTCTGATAGCTCTACCAATATTACCTCTTTCTCATTCTCGTAGCAACCACAGTTTACAGATTAGGAACTGACACCCCAAGGAATAATAACACTGGCAGCAAGAGATGGGACTAAGATTCAAATTCAGGCAGTTGCCAAAATCCATGCTCTTCCAGATGTGCTAAGTCACTGTTTATACAAGGTAAGCTCTGCTTTCCTGACCATGCTGGCTAGTAAATTCACCAAGTTTTCAAAAGCTATTTTAGTGGCTCAGGATACTGTCCAGTATCCTTAATTAATATACATGAGGCCCCAGGTTAAAATTCCCAACACTGAGGTAAAAATCATTTTTTTAAACCTAACATCAATTCAGACAAGAGTTGTCAGATAAAATTAAAATTGTTAGGTGAATGAATAACCGAACCGGTAGGGAGTGGGTCATAAGCTGCTAACATACCAGCACAGACTCCTTCCTGGTTGCCAGGAGGAAGCCTCCAGAGGATTGGGAGGATGGTTAAATGCTTGCTGCCCAGGCAGGAGACCCTGTATTTGAATCCTCTGTACCCAAGCGTTACTGTATATGCCTGCAAACCCAGCACAGGGTGTGCATGGCAAGAGGCTCACAAAGACTCACTGGCCAGCCAGTCTATCCAAAATGGCGGGTTTAGTGAGAGACGGTGCCTCAAAAACTATAGTGGAGAGAGAAAGATTGTTGAGGCTGTGAACCCCACCCCCAACACACACACTACCACTACCACCCCCACCGCCACCCCCAATCCAGTATGATTAAGTTCCACTTACTTATAACAGTAACTTCCTTTAAAATACACCCATTTGTTGGCTTTCATCTGTCTTCTGTCTTACTTAATGACTCCTCTGTGTTTCTTGCAACCACCTCTCAAACTGTGCATGATGGAACTCTTACCTCAAAGAGGCTGCTTTGAAGATAATTCAGACTAAACACACATAGGTGTGCATACACACACACACACACACACAAAGCAACTGTACAAATGATTTTTCTGCCATTGTGCTGATGTAATGGTCAGGTACAATATTATAAATGGAGGCAACCACATACCATTATGTGTCTTCAGATGTTCCGCAGTATTCAATACCTGCTGTGTTGATGCATTTTAGCTAATGGTATTTAACTTGAATGTATCAAGCTTTCCAGTCTAAATTCCAATTTTCAGGGAATTTATGAGGTTGACAAACCAACAAGTATCTAGGCAGTCTAAAAAGCGGACCATCTTTCAGAACAACTAATCTGTTTTCTTGAGTTAGCATATTGAAAAATAGAAAAAAAAAGTTATTCTCAAGTTCTAGAAATAGAAAGGTTATACCCAGACCAAGGAATGAATTCAGATTGAATCTAGTCCAAACCAGCTGTAGTCAACATTTCCAGTGCAGTTGAGAAAGTTTAGATTTCACTTGAGCATATGACAAGGATGTAATCCTTGATAAGGATTACAAGGATCATTTTTACCCAGGCCAGCCTGGCTTCAAATCCCTAGCACCTGTGTCTTTTTGGCTGGAATCCCCCACCCCAGCTTCTAGGGCCCACTTTTCTTAGGCTTAGAGGAGTCCAGACGTGAAAGATACGTAAAGAATTCCCTAGGACAGCTCTGAAGCACTAACTTCTATGGATATGTTATCCCACAGGGGGAGGGTACTTCAGAGATGAACGTTCTATGCCACTTTCTAGAGTTCTCCAGCAGGATTGAGTTCGAGCTACCCACAGCGGTAACTGGTTTTCAGCACACCCGTTGGCTTTCACTCCTCCTTTGTCTCATTCCCCAATTCCTTTGTATTTCTTGCAGCCCCATCCCAAACGGAACTATGTACACACATTGGAAGGTCATCTCAGTTCTGCTTTTGGGGATGTCCAGACTACCACCCCTTCCATGGAGCCCTCCGCCCGCTGTGGGAATTGTTCCTTATCTCTTCCCCGAGAGCAAATTCTAGAATTTCATAGTGTCCTAGTTGTATGCTCATTCAACATTCCTTCTTCCTTTACTCTGCTTACTCCTTTTGATTTATTGACATCTTGTTTGCTACCTCATTCTTTTTTTTTATTAGATATTTTCTTAATTTACATTTCAAATGTTATCCCCTTTCCTGGTTTCCCCTCCAAAAATACCCTATTCCATCCCCCCTCCCCCTGCTCACCAACCAACCCACTCCGGCTTCCCTGTCCTGGTATTCCCCTATACTGGGGCATCCATTCTTACAGAAGGTTCTGGTGAACTTCTCTACTCCCAATCCTGTCAGTTTTAGCATTTCCATATGGAAGTCTCTCATATCACTGGTCTTACCTCAAGAATTACTTTTGTTTGGCTTGGTTTAGTTTTGTTACAGTATCTCCGTTGTGCTCCACAAAGGATGGAAGACAAAACACCAGTTGACTTGTAAAACAACAAAATCATTTATTATTCTCACCAAATAAGCATAGTTGCTGAAGCCGGGCAGTGGCGGCGCATGCCTATAATCCCAGCACTGGGAGGCAGAGGCAGGTAGATTTCTGAGTTCGAGGCCAGCCTGGTCTACAGAGTGAGTTCCAGGACAGCTAGGGCTACACAGAGAAACCCTGTCTCAAACCCCCCCACCCCCCAAAAAAAGCATAGTTGCTGATTTTTCAGGGCCACCAGAAGAGGACTCAGGAGCCTGGCTTCAAGCCCTGAGGGACTGAAGCAGGGCTTGTAAGCATAGACTCTGCAAACATCTGAGTCAAATATACAGTTAAAATTTCCACCTACCAGAACTCTGGGATTAGGGACTTTCTCCAGTGTTCCATCATTGGGAACTGACATTGAAGATGAGTGTTTTTGCCCAACTAATCAAATTTATTTATTTTTTCTGTTGTTATGAATGGGCAGTAAGTTTTGAGTAACGATGGTTGAACACGTGGCATGTTTTGGGGAACTATTGTTGCTTCAGAGAGGAGTTGGTCAGCTTAGGGTAAAATGGAGTCTTGGTCAGCTTAAGGTAAAATGGAGTCTAAAGTCAAAATGACAGTACTTAAGTTTCTTTTATCTGCTCCAAACAGTTTGGTATTTTGAGACAAGGTGCTACTTGTTATTTCTGGCTAGCCTCAAACTCACAGGCATATTCCTGCTTAAGTCTCTAAAGTGTTGGAATTATGGCTTGTTTTCAGCACTCCCGGATCTCATCTCAAGTTATCTTTATCTCTGCTCCAGTTCAGCCACTGCCTTAGCCACACTGTAAGCCTCATCACCACCAGAATTGTGTTACCTCTGAAATTCCTGACTTCATTCTTTATCCTTACAGTATGTGGTCCTACCTTTCATGTCTATTATGTTTTTGACATATATTCCTAGACCTGGCTACACTTGCCTTGCGAGCTTTGATCCCAAAGCAGTCCCACGACTTATCTTCTCTGCTGCTTGCTTGTAGATTGTTGACACAGTCTTCAACCTCAGCTGATCTTGGCTCAAGCATGATGCACCACATTCCATCCATCTGTTCTGTGAGGACCTTAGTTCTATTCTTAGCCTTGTACTGTTAACCTTACTAGGATCCACCCTATGGATTTATTAGCTCCCAATTATCAAGAGGACACTCAGCAGATAATTATTATATGCCTATTATTAATTCTAGTGGAAGGTAACAGTGTCAGGGACTACTATGCTAAGAATACAAGGACAGTAAGGAACATGAAGGTCCCTTCACATCGTGGACTTGCAAATTTGAGATAAAGCTAATGAAGGAAACCAAATGAAATGGTAAGAAGAAATATTAGGTGGGGTAGTTGGGAAATACCTTTGTAAGAAGGTAAGACTTGATTTAAGAGCCAAAGGCAGGCAAAACTACAATGGGAGCTCTGAAGTGTGAAAAATGTGTCACACAGAGTGAATAGGAAAGGCCAAAGTGGGTGTAACATAGTAAGTTGGAGGGATAAGAGCAGTGGACATAAGAATGGACCAAGGAGTCTGGTGTGATTCTGATAGGTCTTCCTTTATATGTTACTTGGCCTTTCTCTCTTACTACCTTTAATATTCTTTCTTTGTTTAGTACATTTGGGGTTTTGATTATTATGTGATGAGAGGTATTTCTGCTCAGGTCCAGTCTGTTTGGAGTTCTGTAGGCTTCTTGTATATTCATGGGCATCTCTCTTTTTAAGTTGGGAAAGTTTTCTTTCATAATTGTGTTGAAGATACTTTCTGGCCCTTTCAGTTGTAAATCTTCACTCTCATCTATACCTATAATCCTTGGGTTTGGTCTTCTCATTGTATCCTGGATTTCCTGGATGTTCTGGGATACAAGCTTTTTGCATTTTGCATTTTCTTTGACTGTTGAGTCAATGGTTTCTATGGTATCTTCGGCATCTGAGATTCTTTCTTCCATCTCTTGTATTTTGTTGTTGATATTTGCATCTATGGCCCCTGATTTCTTCTCAAGGTTTTCTATCTCCAACGTTGTCTCCCTTTGTGATTTCTTAGTTGTTTCTACTTCTGTTTTTAGATCCAGGATGGTTTTGCTCAGTTCCATCATGTGTTTGTTTGTGTTTTCATTAATTCTTTAAGAGATTTTTGTGTTTCCTCTTTCATGACTTCTGACTCTTGACTCAAGTTCTCCTGCATTTCTTTAAGTTTTGTGTGTGTGTGTGTGTGTGTGTGTGTGTGTGTATGTGTGTGTGTGTGTTACTTCTTTATTGGCTTCTATCTCTTGAGCCTTATTCTCCTGAATTTCTTTAAGTGATTTTTGTGTTTCCATTATACGAGTTTCTAGCTTATTCATGTTCCCCGGTATTTCTTTAAGAGATTCATTTATGTCCTTTTTGAGTTCTTCTAGCAGCATCATGACCAGTGATTTTAAATCCAAATCTTGTTTTTCTGGTGTGTTGGCATAACCAGGACTTGCTGATGTTGGAGAGTTTGGTTCAGATGCTGCCATATTGCCTAGATTTCTGTTAGTAGCGTTCCTGTGTTTGCCCTTTGCCATCTTCTTCTCTGGCGTTAGTTGGTCTTGTCTCTGGCTGGTGTTTGAGCCTCCTGTGAGGCTCTAGGACTATTTCCACAACACTGGATGGCTGGGTTTCTCCTGTCTGAAGCTAATAGAAAAGAAACTGGGGAAGACCCTTGAGGACATCGGTACAGGGGGAAAGCTTCTGAACAGATCACCAATAGCGTATGCTCTAAGATCAAGAATTGACAAATAGGACCTCATAAAATTACAAAGTTTCTGTAAGGCGAAGGACACCATCAAAAGGACAAATCGGCAACCAACAAATTGGGAAAAGATTTTCACCAACCCTACATCAGATAGAGGCCTAATATCCAATATATACAAAGAACTCAAGAAGTTAGACCCCAGAAAACCAAATAACCCTATTAAAAATGGGGTACAGAGTTAAACAAAGAATTTTCACCTGAAGAACTTTGGATGGTGGAGAAGCATCTTAAAAATGCTCAACTTCATTAGTCATTAGGGAAATGCAAATCAAAACAACCCTGAGATTTCACCTTACACCAGTCAGAATGGCTAAGATTAAAAATTCAGGAGACAGCAGGTGTTGGCGAGGATGTGGAGAAAGAGGAACACTCCTCCACTGCTGGTGGGGTTGCAAATTGGTACAACCACTCTGAAAATCAGTCTGGCGGTTCCTCCAAAAACTGGGCACCTCACTTCCAGAAGATCCTGCTATACCACTCCTGGGCATATACCCAGAGGATTCCTCACCATGTAATAAGGATACATGCTCTACTATGTTCATAGCAGCTCTATTTATAATTGCCAGATGCTGGAAAGAACCCAGGTATCCCTCAACAGAAGAGTGGATGCAAAAAATGTGGTATATCTACACAATGGAGTACTATTCAGCCATTAGAAACAATGAATTCATGAAATTCTTAGGCAAATGGATGGAGCTAGAGAACATCATACTAAGTGAGGTAACCCAGTCTCAAAAGGTGAATCATGGTATGCACTCACTAATAAGTGGATATTAACCTAGAAAACTTGAATACCCAAAACATAATCCACACATCAAATGAGGTAAAAGAAGAACGGAGGAGTGGCCCCGTGTTCTGAAAAGACTCAGTGTAGCAGTATTCAGCAAAACCAGAACAGGGAAGTGGGAAGGGGTGGGTGGGAGAACAGGGGGAGGGAAGGGGGCTTATGGGACTTTTGGGGAGTGGGGGGGGGGCTGAAAAGGGGAAATCATTTGAAATGTAAATAAAAAATATATCGAATAAAAAAAAAAAAGACTGGACCAAGGATCATACAGACCTTGGGTCTAAATTATGTGAGCCTTTCTTTCTTAACAGATTGATGAGAAAGCAGAAAAGGATGTGTGTGTGTGTGTGTGTGTGTGTGTGTGTGTAAACATTTATGTGTATAAGTGTTTTGTCTGCATGTTTATCAGTGTACTGTGAGTGATCAGTGCCCATAGAGGCCAGAAGAGGGCGCCAGATCCTCTGTAACTGGAATTTCAGATGGTTTGTGAGCTGCCATCTGAGTGCTAGAAATTAAATTCAGATCCCTTACAAGAGCAATAAGTACTTGTAACCACATAGCTATTTCTCTCGACCATGCACTAGAGAATTTAGATCGGGAAAATTGCATAACATAGATATTATTTTTAAGAGATCACTTTACTGTGATGTTTAATCTTCATTATCAACTGAATTTGCAATCACCTAGGAAATCCACTTCTGAGTATGTTTTTGCATTTGAAAAATTTTAACTAAGGAAGGAAGTCCTACCCTAAATGTTTTGACAGACTCTCTTATTTGCCTGGAATTTTACTGAGTAGTTTGGCTGACCAGGACACAAGGATCTATAAGTCTTGGCCTCCCCAGTGCTGGGATTATAAGCAGCTATCACCATGTCTACTTGTGTGAGTTCTGGGGATTGAACTCAGGCCCTCATGTTTCTTTTCTTTTTATTTTTTTTGTTTTCTTTTCTTTTTTGAGACAGGATCTCACTCTGTAGCCATACCTGTCCTGGAACTCAGTTTATAGACCAGGCTGGCACTGAACTCACAGAGACCTGGGTACTTCTGTGTCCTGAGTGTTGGGATTACAGATGGGCATCACCACAGCTGGCTTGGATCCTCATTCTTTTAAGGCAAGTTTTTACTGGATGAACTCTAAGCCCCTAGTCCTCTTTTGTGGGTATTGTATTAGAAATATCTGATAAGTATCCGAGTGGCTAATTTAAATAAACAAATAAGATGCAGACATGTGGTTATCCATTTCTGACTCCTTTTGGAGTCTTATTTAGGAGCTATTGGCATAAATATGGTGCTGAAAGCCATAGGAGTGGAGCAGGCTTCTCAAGGAAGGTTTTGAAAAGGAGAAGTCTCAGGGTACAGTATGAATAATTTGAGTCTTTAGATTCAAGAGGAACACATTGGGAGAGAAAGCAGTAAAAGGATGACATTAACAAATCTAAGCCAGGAACTGTTTTAAAGAAGTACTTTTTAAAGGATTTTAAAGACCATCTATGTCAAATGCTGGTGAGAGGGCTATTAAATTCAGGACAGAAGTGTGATAATTGGATTTGGCAACACAGAGGACTCTAGGGGATTGTGACAAGAGAGTTTTCAGTGAATTGATGGGTATGGAACCCAGCCTGGAGTAGGTGGGAGACTAAATAGGAGGCGAGGAAGAGGAGTTTGCATGTATACATGATTCTTTGGAGAATATTTGCTGCTAATGGTGTTACGATATGGTTTATTTGGGAATAGTAAATGCTAAAATCAGTCTGTGCGATAGTATGGATTACTCGTGGAAAGTGTTAAGACAGAAAAGAAATAAAGTCATTATGAGGGAAAGAAATAATGGTGTGGTAGATTTCTGTCTTCTCTTCCATAACAATGAAATTGCCAATTCATAGCCAGCTTTGCCATTTTCTAGAACAAACATTATATCTCTTGCTGCTAGATGTGACTTTATAACTGCCTCTGACTGGTAAGATGTATGCAGAAGCATCCTGTGTCTGCTCTTGGGAACCTCCTTTGAAAGATGACCGGCACGAGCGCATTGTCCTTTCTTCTTCATCCTGCTGCCTGTATTTTGAATGAAATAACCAGAACTCTAGATGCCATCTTGGACCTTGGAGACAAGGACAATACAGATGAGATGTGGTGAATTGAGAGGTGCCTGGGCTCCTGAAGGCTTTTGAAAATCTGGGTCATCGTACCAAGCTCAGACTGCCTCCTTCTTATGTGTGAGGACTTAAGTGCTGTCGTTCCTTGCACTATAATTTTGAATCGCTGTTGATCTTAGATTAGATCCTGGCTGATTGGAATGGCATCTGGAGAAGCAGTGGAAGCTGTTGACAGTGAATAATTCATTCAACATAGCTAACAGAAAGGCAAGGATAATGATAGGGAGAGGAGTATACGGTGCCTGTGGGGTAGAATTCTCAGGTCACTACGCTCTCTTCAGTGAGGTAGGGAGTCTCTGGCTGAGACTGGAGATGGGTGCTTATCTTATTTACTTTTTTCATAGCTGTGACCAAACACTTGAAAAGAAGTAGCTCAAAGAAGGAGGAGTTTATTTTTATTTTTATTTTTATTTTTTACCTTACAGTATGAGGGAATACAGTCTAGTGAGCCAGGAAAGACTTGGTGAACAAGAGTGTGAGGTGGCTAGTCATATTGCATCTGTCTACAGTCGGGAAGTACAGCACAATTAAGAAGTAGGGTCAGGTTCTAGAATGTGAAGGCTTATTCCTGGCAATGCATTATACTTGATACTTCCTCTAGCAAAGTTCAACCTCCCAAAAGATGCCAAATCTTCCAAATCAGTGCCATCAACTGGAGACCACATTTTATTTTATTTTATTTTATTTTATTTTATTTTATTTTATTTTATTTTATTTTATTTTATTTTATTTTGTTTTGTTTTGTTTTAAGAAGGAAAAGTTTATTTTAGCTCATAGTTCTGGGGTACAGTCATTTATACCTGGAGAGGTCAGAGTCTTAGGACTGTGACAGTTGGCAACATTGTATGAGTTATCAGGAAGCAGGGATAACAGGAAGGTGGGGGGTGAGGAGATGGAGGCTTAGTGCTCAGCTCCTGTCTTCCTGTTTACTTAGTCCACAATCCTATTTCATGGACTGGTGCTGCTCACAGTTAAGACAGGTCTTTCCATCTCAATTAATCTAATGTAGACCATCCGGAGACCACATTTTATTTTACTCATTTTATTTTATTTTATTTTATGCCCCATTCCTCTCGCCTGATGTAGTTCTAGACTGCAGACAATTTGTCTAATAAAATTTACTGCCCCAATTCACTGTCACACCCTAGCTGATCTCAGCATTGGGCCTATGCTGATTCAGTCTAGCCCGTATCCCTTTTGCACCCCTGCAACAACAGCCTTCAAAAGATGACATTTATAGCGCTAACATTAATGCTATATGTTGCTTACCGTGCTGAATACATAACTTTTTTCGTTCCTGTGGAGCTGTACCTGAGACAGCGTCCCTCGGTTGCTCTCTCCGTTTCCTAGCCCTGCGTTTGGGCGCTGATCTGTAACTGCCTGCGCCTATGGGGAAGCGAGGTCACCTGGAAGGAAAGCTGGGGCTGGAAATAGAATGGTTGGGCAGGGCGGGTGGGAGAAATAAGGAGCCAAGACAAAGTTTTTCTGATCAAGTCTTCTGGAGACCACGTTTTAAATCATGTAAGCCCAGGAGGCCATTTCACATTCGGCTCACAACAACAGTAGACGATACATAGAAGAAAGAAGCTGGACTTTTGAAGAACAAGAAAAACGAAAAGGAGTCTTGGACACCTGAGAGGAACTCTATTACTGGTCTGAAGTAATTTCCTGTTTGTTTCTGGCTGCCCTGTTCTCCTGGGTGCCTTATTGTCTGACTACTTTTTCATGGTTTATTTTCTACAAGGACTCTGCTCTGATGTTCTCAAGATCTCCCATCTTAAAATTTTCAAGCTGTGCCTTCCTTTTTAGTTCCCAAGATAGGATCCCCTGGAATCTCAGTACTTTCGGAAAAGAACTACATTTACCAGGCTTTTTTTGTAGTGCTAGGGATAGAGCCCAGGGCCTTGCACATGCGTGCCACTGTGCCACTGAGCTGCAACCCCAGCCTTTGGCAGGCTTTTGTTGGCACTCACCCCCCTCCAATCTGGAAATCCACATTTCTGCATTCCCAATTTGCCTTGTACTCCTGGCTTTCCATTTCTATAGCAAACTCTAGCCATAAACTGACACCTCCTCTATTTCTTGTCCCAATTTCCACTTTTCCCATCAGTCAAGGTCCACCAGTCCACCACTGGCTGGATTTTCTCCAGGAAGTCTTTGCTGGTTCAATCTACTCAAATGTTCTCAACATTGAGTGATTGAGTTGACACCTATTATGTGACCAAGTTGACCGTGGCACCTGAAAATGCACACCTAAGAATCTATAAAATGATAAGCTGTACCACATAGTTGAATGTTTGTAACATATGGTCCTCCTCTCTGGTGTAGTATATGTGACATATGGAAAATTTCTTCCTACACTCCCAGCTACCTTCTCTTTCCTCTTTTACCAAACCCCTTTACTACTGAGAACCGGTGCTTCATAATTAAATTAAAGATTCTGTTGCTAAAGAATACACACAGCGTGACACATTATATGAAGTCAGCAGGCAATCAAACTAAAAATGGTCCTGCTCTTGTTCAGGGACACAAACACATATAGCAAACAATAAAGAAAAAGCAAAGAGATGAGTGCTGTAAAAGTCAGTCAAGGCTTGTCACTGAAGGAGAGGGCTGTGCCACAGGGGAGGGAGTACTCAGATATTTGTATCTACGGACATTCCTTTCCTTTTTAACAGAAGTTTTTTTTTTTTTTTTCGGTTTTATGTATATGTATGATGGATGTGTCATGTGTATGTGTGTGGAGATATGTGCCTCCCGAGTCCAAAAGTCAGCATCTGAGCCCCTGGAGCTGGAGTTACCATCTCATGTGGGTTCTTTTCCTCCAGCTCCTGTATATTTAATTTATTACTATTTTAATTGTGAATAGGTATCATGAACACTTCTTTTTGTATACCTATCTCCCAATGATAAAACTCAAGGGTACTTGTCTAGGTTCTGTGCAGGCCTCTTGAGCCTGAATTATTAGTGGTGCATGTGGTCTCTTAAGTGCACTTTACATTTGATACCCCAGATAGTTCTGAAGTCTTTAAGGAGCCAACAGTACTTAAAGGATGTCACCAGAATCTTCCTGATGGAGGCAGGAACCTGAGGCTGAGAAAAAGAGCAAAAGATCCACGGGTAAGGAGAGGAAAGAGACAGATTGGACTGACAGACCATATGTCACCCATGTGCTCTGCCTGAAGCCCCTAAATCATGGTGATGAGAATGTCAAAGAATTGTTTTTATATCCTTTGACCCCATTTTAATTGTGATTGGTAATTTAAAAAAAATCTGTGGGGAAAATCTGTGTATCTATAACCTTCCAGATATTACCAAGAAAATTCCACAGACTGGATGCTCAACCAACAGACAGGTATTTTCTTACGCTTCTGGAAACTGTTATGTTTAAGGTCAGGGAATTTTCAGGGGGTGTTTCTCAGGAGATCACTGCTTTGCATGTAGACGATGCTGTCTTCTTTTAGTTTCATATAGTTGTCCTTTTTTCTGAAGTATCTGATAGCTTCTGTCTATGTCCTAATATCTTACTATTACAAGAATGCCACCCATGTGGGATTAGAACCTACCTGATTGATATCATATTAACTCAGTACCTTAAGATCCTGTAGACTGCAATCTGCGGGACTAGGAGTTAAGGCTTTAACTTATGAAACAGGAGAGGTACAAATGAGCCTATAAGAGTATGCAGGGTTTTTTTGGGGGGTGGGGTGGGGTAGGTGGCCTTCTTTTAAACTTTATTGATTCTTTGTGACCTTTACATCATGCACCCCAGTCCCACTGATATCCCCATCCTCTCATATCCACCCTTTGCCCTTGTAACTTCCCTTTCAAAATAAAACTCAAACCAACAAACAACACCATAGAAAACACCTCATAGTAGAAGCTGTAGTATGTCATAGTATGTATATCCCTCTGTCCAAACATGTTCATTGCAATGAGTCACTGGTCTGGTTTGAGATCTGTGGCTTCTGTGACACCATCAATATTGGGTCTTCATAGGGACTTCCGGTTATCCTGTTGCTGCCCTGCATCATGGAGATCCTACAGCTTGAGATCAGCACAATGGGCTCTTTTACATGTCCCAACCATTTGTAGGTGATAGAGATTTCTGGGTAGGCTAATATAGAACCTTGTATCTGGGCCTGGATGGTAGGTAGCTGAACTGGTCATCCCTTTGGCTTTCATCTACAAGACAGGTTGAGCTCTCCAGCACAGCCCCTGCTAGCTCTCCCACCTTCGTGTCCCCAGGGCCAGCTCTCATGGCTATTGCAGGTGTTGAGGAGGACAGAGGGAGGGAGGCATCACACCCACCCCACCTCATACTGGGCTAGTGGTGGGCCTAGCTGTCTCATGTTGTCAAGCTCGGCGGCTGGCTCACCTGGAAGCCCTCCACCAGGGCCAGATCTACTGTGCTGCCCAGATGAGGTGTAGGACCTGCTCTCCAGAGTGCTGCATCCACTGAGGGTCAGGGCCAGTTACAGAGCCCATGGACATCCACATGGTTGTCCTGACCAGGGACATCACCATAGTGTAATATGAGCCACAAACAATGGCACCAACCCCTGCCACTGTGTAGTCACAGACTCAGACATGACCCTCAGCGGCAGCTTGGGTTTGGACATCACTATGGCCCCAGGTGGCAGGACTGGCCACTCACAACTGGCTACTCCTCTGTACCCTCAAGTTTCCAGTTCCATCCCTCTTCATAATGTTCAAACTTGTCCACTTCTCTTCTCTCCCACCTGACCACCACATATTTGCACATGGACATTGGCTACTGCTGCAAGCTGGCCATGCGCCTGGAGAGCCCCTGAGTAGCATCCTCCATTTATGTTGTGTGGCGTGGTGGCAAGCAGGTATCTATGGCCCACCTGTGCAGTGTGCTGGATGGCAGGTCTGGGGGTGGCATGGTGGTCCAAAAGTTGCTGTCCGTCTTCCTCCTCCTGTGCTGTGCTGCCTAGATTTGATTTGATTTGTATGAGTCCTAGGCATAAGACAGCTTTGGACACCAGGACAGGCATCAGGCTAGGATGAACAAAGGACTGTCACCTGCTCTGTTCCTGACTGATAGAAGAACAACACCAGCAGCAACAAGGTGTCTCTACCCATTGCCAGCGGGGGGTCCATACATTGTTTTTTGGGGTTTTTTTTTTGGTTTTTTTTTCATTTATCTTGATATGAGCTTCATCATACTCTACACTGAAATGAACATATTGCTGATGTCTCATTTGCTCTTTCATATTCATTGACTGATTAGTAACGGGCTAGAAGGCTTGTTGAGGAAGAAGCTATAGACTAATGAGTAAAATGGGTGAACACTTCTCCAGAGTGGGCTGTGGTTGTCTTGTGTTTACCAGATTGACAATCCAAATCAGTAATTTTCAATTCTAAATAACCCAGGCATTAAGAAGCCACAAGACTGCTCACTCCAAAACATTGGGAAGCATTAAGCTGCTTGAAGCCTGAACCCTTAACAGTTTGACATTTCCTTTAAAAGCTGTTGGAATCCCTCTCTCCAGGAAGCCCGGTCAGAAGGAGCTTAGTGTTTTACTTATCCAAGTCTTTGCAGCAATGAATTAAACATGTATCGAAAAGGGAGGTGCCAACTTTCGCAGCATCTCTCTCTCCCATGCTGAGTTGCACGTCCCAAGGGCAAGGCCAATCAGCCTCGTCATGGAACAGCGGAGGCAGACAGATTTATTGAAGAGAAGGAAAAAGCAAAGAAAGCCCTTTCCTTGGCAAACAAAGAACCTTTGATTTCTCAGCTCATCATCCGAGACAGAGCTGCTGAGGCTGTACCTTCAGCTCCCACCACGCCTGACCTCTGGGGAACTTGCAGCATGTGGGGACTGGGAATGAGGAGGAAAGCAGGTGGAAGATTCTGTTGTCACAAAATATAGAAAAAATAGACATGGGTAAATCTAGCTATACCCTAGAAAGAGCGATCCATCCTGCCCACCATACACTTTTCTCTTTCTAGATCACCCGTGAAGACTCCTCAGGTCTGTAAATACGTCCCCCCCTTCACACACTGACCCCTCCTGCTTTCATTTCACCCTCACAGCCACCTTCAAAAAGAGAGCCTGGCCAGCAATCTTCCCCTTTGATTATAGATGAACAAGAAGCGCAGAGAGAAGGAGATGTGTACAGCTTGTTGATGGTAGACCTGAGACTAGAATACAAGATCGCAGTCTTTGAACTGCAAGGATCTTTGCATCTTTCCTATTCGCAGTTTCAGAAGATGGGGTGCTCTCTTCCTCTTTAAGGCTAACACAATCAGTTCAGCTGGACCTTGTCTCCCCTCCTTAAGATCCTTGCTAAATTAGATTCTCCCCTCTCCTGTTTTGCCCCTGACTAATACAAGAATAACACTACCAGCAAAGTGTGTCTCTTCACCCTTTGCCAGGGGTGTCTGTATGGTGTGTTTATTTGTTTGATATAAGCAAGCACCATTGCACTGTGCACAGTCTCTTCCCCGTCTCCCTTTCCCTTGCCTCTCTTCCTCCCTTTGCCTTCCCTTTCCCCTCCCTTCTTCTGTTTCTTTGCCTCCCTTATCTCCCTCTCTCTCTTTCCCTTCCTCCTCTTTCCTTCTCAACAAAATTCTTTCTCTTAATATACAAATTCAATTCTCTCTCTAAAAATGAAAGCAGAATCAAAGCAAAACCTCCTCTGGCTTCCCATGCCTTCTCAATGATTTTTTTATTAGATATCTTCTTTATTTACATTTCAAATGATTTCCCCTTTTGGTCATCATCAAATTTTTTTTCAAGAGCATTTGACACTGGCTACCTCCTTATTAGTGTATATATAGAATTTGTAGCCATGTTCAGCCTGATTTTTCTCTCCTACCACTTTATTAAATGATTTCACTAAAATCACCAGTTACCTACTAATATTCAACCCTGTGGACACAGTGAAGTCCTGATCAGATCCATCTGCAGATTTTTTAATATATATTTTTATTGGATATTTCCTTTATTTACAATTCAAATGTTTTCTCTTTTCCAGGTCTCCCCTTCAGAAACCCCCTATCCAATCTCCTGTCCCCGTGCCTCTATGAGAGTGCTCATTCACCCACTCTCCTCTTCCTTCCCTGACATTCCCCTACACTGAGGCATCTAATACCGGCAGGCCCCAGGGCCTCTCCTTCCACTGATGTCCAACAAGGCCATCCTCTGCTACATATGCAGCTGGAGCCATGGGTCCCTCCATGTGTACTCTTTGGCCGGTGGTCCAGTCCCTGGGAGCTCCAGGGAGTCTGGTCTGCTGACACTGTTGCTCCCTCCACGGGGCTGTAACCCCCTCAGCTCCTTCAGTCCCTTCTCCAACTCCTCCATTGGAGACACCCACCCCCCACCCCCCACCCCTCCAACCCCCGCAGCTCAGTCCAATGATTGGCTGCGAGCATAGGCCACTCTATGTGTAAGGCTCTGACAAAACCTCTCAGGAGACAGTCATATCAGGCTCCTATTAGCAAGCACTTTCCAGAATCCACAATAGTGTCCAGGTTTGGTGACTATATATGGGATGGATCCCCAGGTGGAGCAGTCTGTGAATGGCCTTTCCTTCAGTCTCTGCTCCACACTGTATCTCCTCCTGTGGGTATTTTGTTCACCCTTCTAAGAAGCACTGAAGCATCCACACTCTGGTATTCCTTCTTCTTGGGCTTCAAATGGTCCGTGAATTGTGTCTTGGGTATTCCAAACTTATGTGCTAATATCCACTTACCAGTGAGTGCATTCCATGTGTGTTCTTTCTTCTAATGAAAACAGACAACAATGAGATAAGAAGACAACTTGGCTTTAATGGCCAGTGTTCTATGAGCCATGTCCCTCCCTCTGCATATGTGTAGATTCCTCTTCCTCTTCTTCCTGCCAACACACACACACACACACACACAGAGAGAGACAGAGGGAGAGAGAGAGAGAGAGAGAGAGAGAGAGAGAGAGAGAGAGAGAGAGAGAGAGAGAGAGAGAGAGACTGCTGCAATTCAGCCTACTGCTTTTATTTCATGATTGTTTCTTCCTGACTGATCTCACTCTGGCAATTCTTTTGTTTGGAAAAACAAATACCACCACTTATGCTATCCTCAGATGGCTGGCCTTCAAACAGAGACCACATAGACAGAGGAGGCACTTCTATCGGGTAGTGGAGCTGCTTCACAATCGGAAAATCTCTCCATCTTTATTGCAGTGTAGTTACCTTTCTTGGTCTTGCTTTGTTTCTTTATCTCCGATCTTCATTCTTCTTTGTCTACCACTTCCAACCCTTTTTTTTAACCCATGGTTTGTATCTCCTCCTTACTTAGGCTTCAAAGGGTTTCACGTGCCCATGTCTCAAGTTTTCAAGTCGTCCAACTTCCAGTCAGTGGCAAATAATCTGTTATTTCTGCAGTTCTTAGTTCAAAACAATGAGAGGATTCTAAATGGTCCAGCTCATCTATCAACTTTCAAAATTCCAGGCATATCTTCCTTATATATCTCTGCCTTTGAATTGTGGACAGACGAGGTCTTATCAGTTGAAACAAAGGCAAGAGGAAGGAGTAGGGCGAAAGTGTGCGAGCAGCACGCAGATCGGGTGTAGTGATTCTCGGAGGAATGTTAGGATCCCAGCAGGCTGTGACAGATATCTCTGTATAATCCCAAATCAAAACCCTATAAACCTTTAGCACCGACCCTTAAGTTTAAAGCTCTCTAGAGTCTTAAACTCTCAATATCCCTGCTAGACATCTCCTATTGTATGTTGCTAGGCACCTTCAACTCACATGTCCTAAGAAATTATCCATTTTCTTCTGCACTTGCACTCTCTCCTGAGTCCTTTTTCATAGTTGATGACACCACTATTCTCAAGAATATTTCATTCGTTTTATTAGTATTCCTATCTAAATAGCAAAAGAGTAAAGTGCTATTCTTGATATCTCCATCATACATATCCTATCATTTATAGCCAATTCATCACAAAGATTGCTTTCTTAACTTAATTATACCTTTTCCTCTTCCAGTTTAAGCCACTGTCATCTCTCACTTGGATGGCAATAACAATTGGGTTCCCCTAGTGTGCTTCTGTTCCTGTGTAACACATCCTTCACACCGCTAGAAAGGGGTAGTGACCTGTATTCCTAAAAACATACATGATGCCAGGTATCCTAGCAACTTGAGAGTGAAGGGGGGGGGGCAGATCTCTATTGGTTCCAGACCAACAAGGTCTGCAGAATGTTTTAGACCACTTAGGGCTGTATAGTGAGACTCAGTCTCAGAAAGAAACATACATGACCATTCTTGTGCTCTCTCTTCTAGATGGTTTTGGTGACTCTCCACCCTCTACTAGACAAAGACCAAGTGATTAAAATGGCATACAAGGATGCTGCTTTCTGCTACAGCTCATCTACTGGCATTTTTCATCCCAATGCCATTACTTTATATGTTTTGTCTATGTAGCAGGGGGTTTCTCTTACCCCATATGTGTTTGCTTAGGCCCCTTATGCTTGGAATACCTTCTTCTCAGTCATACTCACAAATAATGTGTGCCAGGATAAAATTCAAAATCGGTTGTGGCATAATTTCCTTACAGAAACTTTTTGTGCTCTTGCTTATTTCTAATTGAATAAACGTGTCCAGTGGGTTATCATTATATATCCTGGTCTTATTGCTACTATTTTATATGTTCTTTAGAAGTACTCGATCTGGCATAAGAATGGAGCTTGTATTTTATTTATTTGTATTCTTCCAACACTTAGTACAGGTCTTGCAGGTAGAAATTTTTATTGCATGCAGGAAAAAAAGGAAGGGAAGCAAAAGCTGAAGCAATAATAGGAAGGCTAGGATGCAAAGGACAAACAAGAGGGTAAATGTGGAAGAGACACAGATGAGACAGCGAGAGAGAGAGAGAGAGAGAGAGAGAGAGAGAGAGAGAGAGAGAGAGAGAGAGAGGATAAGTTCCACATTAGGTTGATGCTATTTAAAGAAAGTAGGGAGAGTAGAGTTCAGCCCTTGTTCATCTCCATGGCAGAACTAGATCAAGGAATGGGTTGAAGAAACCCTTGGAGATAGCTAGAAATGTAGGCTAAGTGGTTGTCATCTGAGACACCAGTGGCAGTTGTAGCAAAAAGAATAGAAGAGGATGAGAGCCTGCTGGGCTGCTCAGAACCAAAGATGGCAGAACCATCAGTTATCAATAACCAGAAGCAGGCCACGGGACCAAAGGAGTGACTGCTTCCAGCTGGCTAGGATTCTCCCTTCACATGAGCAATTGGTTTTCACATCTGTAAGTAGTCATGTCATTCCCAGAGTGAACTCAGAGTCCGATCAAACAGTGTCAGAGGAAAAAAAAGGCCAATGGAAAGCGGCTTTGAAATAAGAGGCTGAAAAGCTAGGAATTATGACAGCAGAAAGAAGGCATTTCTTTCTAAAGAGACAGCTGCCCCATCCTCCTGTCACCACCAAATCACTGCAGGGCCAGATTTCACTATTTTGGTCAAGGATGTCAACAGCTTCGCAGTCATCAGACTCTTCCTTAGCAATTATCATTCATTAGTCGTGACCTTTTTCCTTCCACAAAAGCCATGTTTCTCAGTTAAGTTCCCATCACCTCAAACAAACATAGACTAACACAGTAGCTTCTGAAAGCCTGATGTCTCCTGTGGCTCTTCATGTCCAGTAAATGAAATTCACACTGCTGACCTCAAGGTCTCATCCTAATTTTGTTCTTCTGTTTGTGAGATGAACAAGGTCTCAATCTGTACACCAGGATGGTCTTGAACTTGGGGTTCCCTGCTTCCTGCCTCAAGAGCTGTGATTATAGGTGTGAGTCTCCGCATTAACATTAGGATCTTTCCCCCACTCCAGTTCTGGGAATGAAACCCAGAGCTCTGCTCTTTGTAGCCTAGGCTAGCCTCTAACTCAGTACATAGCCTACGATGCTCTAAAATTTCATACAATCTTCTTGCCCCAGTCTCCCAGGTACTGGGATTGTAGGTGCATACTATCACACCTAGCCTTTCCCATTTTTAACTGGCTCTGCTCTGATCATTTTACCTTTGCCCATCTGGACATTCACAATCTTCTGAACCTTCCTCAGGCCCTCCTCCATCTGGGTTTTTCTAGATATTCCTCCCACGTCAACTATTTTTTGCCAGTTTCGCCCCCTACTGTACGGCAGTGGTAAGTACTAGTAAAAACATCCCAAGAGTCAACTCCACACATCTCATTTACTATTAGAGGGATATGGGGGCAAGTTCTATCATCCTCCACTAAACTTCAGTTTGCACACATGGATATCAGAGGACAATTTCTTTATTCCAACATGTGGGTCTAAGGGATTGAACTTGGGTCATCAGGGTTGGCAGGTCTTTTATCCACTGAGCTATCCTGCCTGCTCCGAAGAAGTTATTATTGGGAATAGCAGATTGCTCATCAAATCAATGGTAGTACTGGCTATTGAGTGGAGAAAGTGATCAGGCATCAGCAGAGGTTGTATAAGGTGACTGCCAACTAGCTTAACCCCCAGGCTCAGTTTAGCCAAAATGTCACCACCCTATGGGACCATTTCACTGTACCAGCTAGATATTCATCACTTGCATCTGAATTTCTGATAATCCCTCCAAATTTAGAGCCTTCTGAAGAACATTACCTCTGCCAGTATGTGGCATATACTGCTGCCCTGGGAACTAGGGAGTTAGAAAAGAAAATCGGGAAATATCTGCCCTCACTTCTTCATGTACACACACACACACACACACACCCCACTTGTGTAAGTGCTCAATGAGTAGTAACTTTCACATCAAATTTTCACCATCCTTCAATGTTCAACTTAACAGCAACAATAAAATCCCTGTGCCGGTGTTGTTTTTCAGTGCACTTAAATATTGGTTATTTCACTTGACTCTCTCAAGCACTTTGTCAGATAGAAAGATAGTCCAGCTGGGGTGATGTGTATTTGTCCTAGGAATACATATCAAATAAACAAAAGACTGAAATCCAAAATTTGTCCTCCCCCCAATCTAAAAACAGCAAATTTATTAAGTAACTCCTCCTTGCCAAGCACTGTTCTAAGAAGTTTGTATGAATTCATGAAATTGAGTATAAACATTGTTGTTTAGTCTCACTTTTGGATGAGGTAACCAAGGAATGGAGAGATTTAGTATTCTGAGAAGGTCTTGTGGCGTTATGCACTGAGTAGAGCCTATTCTCTTAATTGCGACATCCACTCTGGTTTCAGAGGCTAAGCTCCTAACGGCCCCGCTATACTGCACTGCCAGCCTCGAATCTTCTTTTATGCAGATTGTTTTTCTTCCTTTACTGATCGGCTTCATTGCCCATGCTAGAAAGGATGCCACACACCTGGGCGGTCTCTAACCTCACTGCGGTAGATACATGCCTTTTATATGACGCTAGGTTCTTTGAGGGCAGGGTACAATATCCCCTGTCAGCATCTCTCAGTAACTGTTAAGGAAGTGAATGAGTGAAGCAAAGACTGAAGGAAGAGAAAATGCAAATGACTTCAACTATAAGGAAATTGACAATGGGCCTAGGCTAAGGGGATAGGCATAATTCCGATGAAGCTCCACATCTGGACCCATTTAACTCAGGCTGAGATTGTCTGAAGATATGCCAGACATCTCAATGCTACATTGTGATTAAAGTTTTTGGTGGTTTGATTGAGAATGGCCCTCATAGGTTCATATATTTGAAAGTTTAGCTTCTAGTTAATAAAACTGTTTGGGAAGGATCAGGAGGCGTGGCCTTGTTGGAGAAGGTGTGTCACTGGGGATGGGTTTTGAGGTTTCCAAAGCTCACACTAGACCTAGTCTCTGTCTCTGTATCTGTCTGTCTGTGTGTCTGTCTGTCTGTCTCTCTCCCTCTCTCTCTTCCTCCCTCCCTCCCTTCCTCCTCTGCATCCTGTTTTCCTAATCAGCTACTTCTTCAGTGCCATGCCTGCCTGCTGCCACTTTCCCCGCCATGATGGTTATGGACTCACTCTCTGAAATTGTAAGCAAGCAACCCCCTAATTAAACGCTTGCTTCCATTTATGAGTTGCCTCAGTCATGGAGTTTCATCACAGCAATAGAACAATAACTAAGACAGACTATCCCTTTGTTTTCTGGAGCAACCATAACAAAATATCACAGGCACAGTGGTTTACATCATTGATTCCACCATTCTGGAAGCCTGTGATCTAGATCAAAATGCTGGCAGGGTTGGTTTTCTGCACAACCCTCCCTTCTGACTTGTAAATGGCTGCCCTCTTGTTCTCACTTTACATGATAATCCCTCTATGCACGGATGCCCCCGGTGTCTCTTTTGTGAGTCCAATTTTCTTATCTTGTAGGACACCAGAGAAATTGGATTAGAGCTCATCCTAATGGCCTTGTTTTAATTTAACTATCTCCTAAAAGGCCTGATCTTCCTATGCAGTCACATTTCAGAAGTACTGATAGGTTAGGGCTTTAACATATGAATTTTGGGTTAACACAATTCAGCTAATAACAGACCTCCAGTTGTGTTTTCTTTTGGCTTTCTCCCAACTTTGATAGGGAGAATATGGATGTTGAGTGAGTGACCTACAAGTGGCTAAGTATATCTTTTTAAGGTTAAACAGGACAATGCTGGCACGTTGTGCTTCCCTTGCAGATACACACAAGATTAAAGTTGTGCCATCTGTCTTTTAATATTCCACTTGGGTGCTGTCTATTTAGTTAATAAAAGAAAACCCTAATCACTGTCCTTTGCTAAGTGAGCTGTTATAACATCTGTGTGAAACCCCCACATGTGAGTAATTAAATCAGCACCGTGTCCTTTGGGTATGAGACAGGGGAGTCATAGTCACACTCCCAAAGTTCTCCAGCTGTACAATTCACGTTCCAGAATGCAGGTCCATCCAGCAACAGTTTCCTGGGGAAGGTGATGGGAACAGAGACAGGGATAAAGCACATGTCTTGCCCTTAAGAAGTGCAAGGTTTAGAAGAACAGAAAACATTGATATAGCATGACCACTGCCATGACAGGAACAGGCACACGTGACTGTGTAAGATTAGAAGAGGGACACCTCGGCCATCTTTAGGAGCAGAGTGCTTCCAGAAGGAAGGGAAGATGTAAGAACTTATACTAGAAAGAGAAATAGAAGCAAGAGAGTTAAAAGTTGGTAGGACGGGGTAGGGAGATATCCAGATGCTGTTAACTTGGAGATTATCTTGCCTAAGTCCTTAGAACACCATAATCCAAATAGTGTCTTAGAAACCTGTGTGACTCAATAACCCAAAGGAGTTAGATTCTCAAGTTTGTGGAAAACCTTTGCAAAGTGAGGTTGAAAATATAGACAAAGTCATAAGCCAAGTGCAGAAACAGGAGATGGTTACAGCAGGCAAGATGTGAGTGGGAATTGACTCCTAAATCAATACAAAGATCAAATCTCATCAGTCTGTTGAACGTGTTTCAATATTCTGCTAGACCCAGAAACCAGGCTGCTACCTGACTGGTGAGTGTTGGAAGGCAAATCTGGAGAATGCTGTAACCTCAGACTCAGGAACACTAATAGACTTGGTCCATGCCTATTAAAAACCAACTCTCATATTTTATAAACAGATGATAGTTTTTATAATTGTACTTCAGTAGAGGACATCCCTGAGTAAGCCCTACAAAAGGTAGTGCTAGCTGTTCACTGCTACTGCATCAAGCACTCTATGTAAGACCTTGGGTTTTGTTTTGTTTTAAATTGATTGAACCTTAGAGTAGCTCTGTGAGGCAGGGAGACCAGGGACTGCCATGGATATGAAAAAACTAAGAACCAGAAAACGTATTATCTCAAATTGAAAGAACCTTGAAGTACATCAGACAAGCTAGAATTTAGGTCCTTTGAGATCTGACCCATGCTTTCTTCTATGCACTATCCCTCCACCTTTTCTAAGGGCATATGGTCCAAGACATTCAGTAGAGGCTTAAAACCACAGAGAGTTCTGAACCCAATATTTGATCTTTGTGAAATCATGATGGTAGACTTGATAATTAAGAGGGCTGCTGAATGACTATTGGGACATATATAGAATGGATATACTAGATAGAAGGATGCCAGGAGATTTCCTCATGCTACTCAGATTGATGTGAAGAAAAAAATCTTAGGTATTTTTTTTTATTTCTGGAACTTTCTTATTTAATATTTTCAGCCTACAGATACCCATGAGTAACTGAGAAGATGGTAAATGAAATTGTGCATAGGTAAGAAGGCCTATTGTCCCACGGAGAAAGGCCCATGTTAAATAATCTTTTCACTATCATTCTTGCCCATGTTTTCCTTGCCTTGCTAGATTCTACTTCTTCTATCTACCCTGTGGAACCTTTGGGTTTACCTTCCTCATTTAGATCTGCCTTGTGTAAGTCACAATTCATTCTCTGTACCTCAACTTTGGCTTGATCCCAAGAATGTGTTCATGCAGAGGAAGTATATAAAGTTCTATCTCAGCAGAGTGGAAGGGTTAGCAGAGAAGGTATCTATCCCATGTCTGCCTGTGATTTTATTTCTGTTCTGAGATATGTTTGCTTTCTCTGAGTCTTCACAGCCAGAATTGAAATCAAAGCTGTAAAACATACCACATCAGTGGCTGTAATAAAACTGCTTTAAATCTCTGTTCAAAGTGTTTATTTATATTATATTCCAAATGTTCTGTTTTGGATGCCAAAGCTTTTCCAGTAGCAACAAGCCACTGGAGAAATAAGCATTAAGTACAAATCAAGCTGCATCAGCCACCAGCCTGATACAGAATCACTGGTCAGGACATAAATTTGAAATAAAGTGGAAAGGCATTGCTTTCTAATTAGGAACTGTGGCATTAGAAACCCTCTCCATCAGTGTATTTCCATCTTCTGTAATTCCTTCTGTGTATTAAGAAAGAAGGTGCCAGAAAATGTGAAGATGGAGAGGCAAATTATAGCGTGGCGTGGTGGAAGTACATGACTAACTATAGTTCTAGCTCCTGGGAGGTAGAGGCAGGGCGATCAGGAGTTCCGGGTCATCCTTGGTTGTGTGGCAAGCTCCAAGCCGTCTTGGAGCTATGAGAGACCCTGCCTCAAGTGCCTTTCCTCTTTCACCCCAAAGCAAGCAAATTATATCCACCCTGTGCTTGTAGGATGATTTACACAACTAGAGCCTGTGTCCAGTCCTAAACTTGGGACCCTTATCAGAAGCACATGAAATGATGTGGAGAGGGTCTAAGAATGTGCACTTGTGACATACTTCCCCAGGTGGTACAGGTGCTGTTGGACTGGTGTAAACACGTTGAGAACCACAGCCTTAAGGGTTGTGCTGAGGAGACAGGAAGGCTAAGGATCTCTGGACCCAGGGGAACTCGTGCTAGAGACAAGGATTGCATCATTCAAGGAAGAGTCAGCTGGCTACAGGCAGGGCTCAGCTGCCCGCTCCTGGGTCTCAGTAGTTGTAGAGTACAAGTTACATTCAAGGCCTCGTGGCAAAAGCCCCGCTCTGTGTGGAGTTATTCTAACTCTTGCTGTCATGTCTCATTCTTCCCACATGAGGAGGGAGTGGTGAAGGAAACTGTAGCTCCAATCTTCCCTGGAGCCAGTGGTCCATGATGAGCCCTGAGTTTCAGAGCAGTAGCAGTTGAGAACTCCCTACAGTAACTCTCAGGCTGATGGCCCCAAGTGGTGGTGGCTGAGAGCACGTGTCCTTGAAAAGCCCAACCAGTGCTGACTGGTGCTTCTTGACACAGGGGGATATGAAGTAATCTGTGTCCTTAGGGCTGAGGGGCCTGTGACAGTGAGAGACAGGCAGACCGGGAACAGTTTGAATATAAACTAGGGATTTCATTGCCATGGGTCAGATTTTGAAGTGACTTCATTTTTCTAAAGTTATGAGTTCCTAAGAACTATGCCGATTTACGTACAACATTTCTTCATTGCAAACTAGTCTTCAATTCACTGTTTGGATTGGGTAGTTTGGGTTCAGAGGAGAAGAGAACTGGGAGTTACTGAGTGTTGGGTCTCAAACCTGGGACAAAGGCTAACCGAGGTGCCTATTGAACAGATTAGATTGAACCTGGCTGCCAGGATCTCCTTGTATCCCCCAGTCTCGCCCTCTTACAGGGCATGACTGGTATGCCCTATGTAGAAACCCTCAGAGTCACAAGACACCTCAAGACCAAGTGTTCCACCCAAAGGAGAACTATTTGCCCCATAGGGACAGAGAGCAGGCATAAGAGACAAAGACAGGAAGTAGAGGAAGTGGAAGAAAGGGAAGGGGACAGGGAGGGGGAGAAAGGGGGAGGAGGAAGGGAAAGGACAAAGGACCCTCTCTGAATAGAGAGGAGACAGACATGGCCCATAGGAAGATGGCCGTTTATAAAGGTAAAAGGGGAAATCCCATGTTAGGATGAGGTGTTTAATTTTGATTTGACAGGTTAATTAGGTGAGCTAATGGCTGCTTTTAATTGCTGGATTTCAATACTGTGATAGCTGGACCTTGGTAGTCAGCCTCAGGAGGAGGAGGTGGCCAAAGCATACAATGATCCTCTCAGAGCCATGTGTGCGATGCATGGGCTGGCTAGAGTCCCTTCACCCTACCCTCTTCCCTAAACCGGTCATGTTGCCCTGCCCCAGTAGACTCTTTCCTATCGAATCTAGCTATCTGGTAACCTCACTCTTTTTCACCTTTTTCCCTTATGTCTCCTGCACCTGGTGCCTCTCTGTCTCCTCTCCCTGCCCCACCTCACAAGACTTCAGGTCAAGTCTACTCTTGAGTCTCCCAGCTGTCCCTCCCTCAGGCTATGCTTTCCCTTTCACTGAGTTCTAAGGGTCTCCAGGGATTCCAGGACTATGGGGCTCCAGGGACGATCAGTGCCTCAGTTTCCTCTACCACCCTCTCCTCAGGTAGGGAGAACAAGACATTCTTCCTACATGTGGTACTCATCCACATGTGTGTGTGTGGGGGGGGGGGCGCTTCTCCCAAAGTTACCCCATTTGCTTCTCCCACCAACCCAGTGGGGAGCACACATCAATAGCTGCATTTCTTGTGACAGCCTCTGGGAATTTCAGTCAGTCACCTGCCAATTGCCACACTGTTTATCAAAGCTGGATCTGGATTTCAGCTGAGACCTGGCTCCAAAGCTTTTCTTCCCACACCTGTTCCTGAGTGCACAAAAAGACATGGCCTGCTTGAAAGAACAGAGCCAAGGAAGGGGGATTTCAGAGAATGATGTCATGGGAACAGAATCTTCATCGAGTGGCTGATGTAAGGAAGGATGAGGCTAGAGGGAGAAACTGGCCCTCAATTCAGAGAATTCAGAGAGTTCACAACTTGACTCCTTGCAGTCTCCTACCCATAGAGCTCTGGCTTAGCCTGCTTTCCTGGGAATATAGCCTGTGAGAAGTCTCCAAGCTCACAGGCTAATTCAGGGGAGGAGCCCAGACAGGAACTCATAACCTTTGAACCAAGCCTAGGCTGATGTCCCAGTCTGATACCTCTCTGCTTTCAGGATGTCCACTCATACAGGACACAGGACCTTAGAGAGTGGGTCAGTCCAGGATAGGAAGAACTTGCCCACACCATGGGGCTTAGCTTGTGAATGCCAACATTTGTGTGTGGCTCCCATGGGGCAGTTCTCTCAGCTTTTAACCTGGGGAATTGAAAGCTGTAACCGGCAGTAGATGGCTCAGAGTATCCAAGGCCCTGAAGCAGGAGGAAGCTGAGCCTCGATGCCTACAGCTTGGCTTCAGGACATAGGCTAGCAGAGGTTCTCCAGGGCTCAAACACACACTGCAGAAACACTTCCTGGTCCTAACAGAGTAGCCAACCCCTTACTCCAGATTCCATCTTCCTTAGCAAATATACCAGCTGCTGCAGGAGCCTAGACTGTTTTGGTTTGAAATTGGCAAAAGGAAATAATGACTCTCACATCATGGATTTAATTTCTTAAATTTTAATTTATTTTTTGGATGTGCACGAGTGCTCGCATGTATGTCTGTGTGTGTGTCTCTTTCTGTGTGTGTGTGTGTGTGTGTGTGTGTGTCTGTGTGTGGTGCTCAGGGAGGCCAGAAGCAGACACTGGGTCTTCTTGAACTGGATCTACAGATGATTGTGATCTGTCACATGGGTTCTGGGAATTGAGTCTGGGTCATCTCTAATAGCTGTCAATGTTCCTAACTGCGGAGCCATCTTCCCAGTCTTCCCATGTTATGGCCTTTACCCTCTCACCTCCTCCCTTATCCTAAACTTCCTCCAGCTCACAGGCTTCCTACCCCCTAGCTACTCATTCTCCTTATAACCCTGCTGTTCCCACTGCGATATCTCCCTGCTCTCTTCCTGCTTCTTTCACTAGGTTTTCTTTATTCTTTATCCCCTCCTACTCTCCCTTCTCTTGCAGCTAGTTCTGGCTGGGTCTAGTCTGCTGGCCATGTTCAGTCTATTCTTTTCTTCCTCTGCTTTGGACTCTTCAAGATGCCTCTGTCTGTCTCTGTCTCCCTGTCTCTCTGTCTCTCTGTCTCTCTGTCTCTCAGTCTCTGTCTCTCTGTCTCTGCCTCTCTCCCCAACCCTCTCTCATCTACAATGAAAACCTTCCCCGTAACCATACCACAGAGCAGTCATGTTGTCTATAAGCCACAATATAGGTGCTAAGAATTAAACCTGGGTTATCTCCAAGAACAACAAATGCTCTTATCCATTGAGACAGCTCTCCAGCCTCTCCCGCTCCTTGAATTCAGTTTGTGCTGCTTTCATACTAATGAGTGTACAGCTATCTAGTGGAGTGTCACGAAACTATTGGGCCACACCCTAAAGGTAAACAGACTCTTCCCTCTCCAGAAGCCATCATTTGTGAATTGCTCCCCAGTTAGGGGTGAAGGTCGCTTCAACCCCCTATCCTGGAAGTTCATTGATAAAATTGTTTTGTAGAAAAACCACAGCTGCTTTGAGTTCATGAATGCAAGGGTCCTGCCAGGTCTGGGAGACACTAATTTACTTCAGTCCTCCCTGACCTCTGACTTACAATCTTCCCATCCCCTCTTTCGAAATGGTCTTTGAGCCTTAGGGTGAAGGAGTATGATATAAACATCTCATCTGTGGTTGAACATTTTACAGACTTATTCTCTGAACTTTGACCATTTGTGGATTTCTAGGGTAAACAATGTCCACTGCACAAAGAAATTTCTCTGATGAAGTCTGAACTACACTAATGTGTGGGTGTAAAGATTCCAATTTAGAGGGCAGTCTGAAACTGTGTCCAGTTAGCAAAATAATAATAGTAGGTTCATCCCTAGGACCTATATGAACCCTTCAACTATGCTTTTGGGGTCATATTTATAGCACTAGTAAATTTGGAGCTGGAAGTTAAATTAACCAGAAAGCTGTTGGTTACTTTCCTAACATTCCTGCTACTATTGTATTCATGGGCATCTCTTGGCCTGCTGGTAGTTACTGTAACTCACAGTGCTCACAGCTGGATCAGGACTGTTGATGACCTCTCCCTCTCAGGATACTATGTAGCACCTCAGGTACTATGAAAGCTAGCCTGTACATTGGAAGATTCCTGGCTAATACTAACATCTTACGTTAGTCTCTACGTCTTATAACTAAGGTATGCAGTACCTTCAACACTAGGGTCCTACCATCAAGTTTTGATGAAGAACCAAGAGCAATGGCAATAACCTATAATGTTTGTAGGAACTCTCTGGGACTCCCCTGATCGAAAACTCAAGTGGAACTACCCCACATCCGGCACTGGGGTTTTTATTTTGCAATCTATGGCTTCTTGCAGAGGTATGGTATTTCCTGTGTAGGAATACTTTTCTATATGAATGTGTGCTTGTGCGCATGCGTGTGTGCGTGTGTGTGTGCGTGCATGCATGCGTGTCTCTATCTCTCTCTCTGTGTGTGTGTGTGTGTGTGTGGCTTACAAAACAAGTTTCTACAGATGCTGGAGTGAAAGTCTGCTAGCTTAGAGAGGTAGAGAAAGCACTCAGCTTGTTTCCATATGGATTTTTCAAACAACTTTAGTGTTAATTATTCCTTCCTCTCCTCTGCTCTGATTTCCTGTCCCTCTCCCTGACTTAAACCACGCTTCTTGATATGTTTTGTCCTTCTCACGAACGTTCTCTTTCTACTTTCTCAGATTCTGTGTGTGTCTTTGTGTTTAACTTGGGATGTACATAGTGAACACACACACTCACAAATCTAAATTTTTGATGTTAAGACCTACGTATGAGAGAAAACATGCAGCTTTTGTCCTTTTGGGTCTGTGTTACTTCACCCAGTATAATTCCAGTTCTACCCATTTACCTTCAAACTTCACAATTTCACTTGTCTTTATGGCTAAATAAAATCTCATTATGTATAGGTACAATACTTTCCTTATTCCTCTGTTGATGGGCACCTTGGTTGCTTCTATCTTGTGACTAGAGCATCCATGAAAATAGATGAGCAAAACCTCATTGTTTTAAATCACTATATTTAAGAATGAAAACCTTACTAATTATCTCCTTTTGGCTCGTTCACATCTAATTCCATGTTCCAAGAAAATCACACTCTGAAGTTAATTTATCATTCCTAGTATACAAAAGCCATTTCTTAGATCTAATATATACTCATCAATAATTTGAAGGGCAAAAACCCAACGTTTTTGCAAACAATTCATCCCTGTTATCATCATCACTCTTAATTTTTTAATCATTTCTTGTCAATTTTACACCTTTAACTTTTTTCTTTATTCACCTTTACTAGAGGATATCTTTTGAAAATAAGCCATTTTTTCTATGTGTCTCCTTAGTCATTCTAGAAATGACTATCACAAATGCCTATTCAGGCCGTGTTAAAGGAGGAATACAAAAACTCAATTCAAATAATACTGGCTCCAAATTGAAACTCCTTATGTAACCATAAACACTCATCTTCATCTTGTGGGCTTCTTTCACGAATCTGTAAGATAACGTAACAGCTGTGATGTTCTGGAAAGATTGGAGTTCATCAATGCCAAACATGCAACGTCGGCATCAAATCACAGCCACCATGTTTTGGAACTCAGAAGCTCCACGTGATATGCTTGGGCTTATTTGATTAGTTCAAGGATTATATAGTGTTGTCTGATATGCTAGCTTTGCTCCAGGGGCACACATACAACATCTTCCCAGAAAAGCTGTGTACCCAGAAAAATAACATGAAGCACACAAAATGACAATATAATTTATTATACAAACCAAGACCATTTTGACAGCAGGGGTCAGATGCTATTAATAATTGTACCAGATCTTAGCATAAGATAGTGCTTTCCCTGGGAAACAGAACCTGTGGTCACCCATGTAGATGTATCTTCAGAGCCTTTCCTGAATCTCATCCTAGGTAGAGAATAGGGCCTTGCTGAATTAATACTTGAGAAGTAGAATGGAAGAACTGGCAGTCTCAAAAGTCAGCAAACATGGCTAATCTAGTATAGCTCATCCCTTCCTTCCTATATGCCTTGTACACCCTTCTCCTTATTCAGCACTAATGTCACCCCCAAATGGCACATTCATCATCCCAAATTAGCTATTATTAAAGTCATCCATTTGCAGGGCTGCAGCTAAAATGAATTGTATTATTATTTCAGTTATGGCAACGAATGGCTGAGCATCAAAAGCCATTTTGATTTTGCAGCAAGAAGGCAATCAATTATTGTGTCTTGCCAGCCTGTCCAAAGCTCCATCCAGCTTGCTGTTAGTGAATATAAACCTCCTTTCCCACTGACATCCCCTTCTACACACACACACACACACACACACACACACACACACACACGGGGGGGGGGGAGAGAGAGAGAGAGAGAGAGAGAGAGAGAGAGAGAGAGAGAGAGAGAGAGAGACTGAGACTCCAGGCCTCAAGGTACTTGAGAACCCAGGAAATTTACTTTCTCTGGGTCAGGTTTATTTTGTGAGACAGGGTCTTACTATCTAACCCAGGCTGGCCTTGAACTCACTATGTAGCCAGGAGCTTGTGATCCTCCTGCCTCAGCCTCCTGAGTGTTGGGATTAGAGATTTGTAGCTTGCATATATTCTCTTGACTTTAAGCTTAGAACCAAGGCTTCTCCTGACACACAGTTTCCCCTCTCTCCTCCTCCTGATCCCTATATCTTGGGGCAATGAGCCAATCTGGACTGCAATCTTGGTCTAGTCGTCTCCACTGCTCAGCTACCTGTAGTCTAGATTGATTTTGCTGAGTTGTGAGGTCTTGCGTCCAAGCATCCTTATTTTTTTGACCTCTCTGTCTTGAGGCACAGGTTTTCTGGAGCCAAGAACAAAACAAAACAAAAAACAAAACAAAAACAAACAAAAAACAAAACAAAAACAAAAAACAAACAAACAAAAAAATCATGCCTACTGCTTCCCCCTGGAAATCTGTTGTATAAGAAAGGCTTGAGATAGGTCATCTTTCATAAAGCATTTGTATCTTAACAGAGTCTTTACTGCTCTATCTCAAAAACAGTCCTTTAAGGTCTGAGGAGTACAGATGAAGAAGCAATAGCGAGGGTAGTCATTGCATCCACAGGGGCCTAGAAGAAGTATTGATCACCAGGCCCTTTCACTAGAGGCAATTATGATGCTGTTGATGAGAACGATAGTAACTCCTGCTTTCTCACTGTTTCTACCATGTTAGCAGTTTAGGCCGCTCCAACTTCCGTGATGCTTCTCCTCTAACTGTTGGGAAGATTTTGTGAACTAAGATATTGTGATCCTGCAACATGTATTTCCTGAGGGCTGCATGGGGCGAGGCGCTGGGAGCATCACTTCCCACTGCAGCTGCACTCCATCTAGTCACTGTGTCTCACTGACAGCTTATCTCCTTGTCACCTGGGGTTTTTTCTTTTTCTTTTTTTCTTTTTTTTTCTTCTTTTCTTTTTGGAAGTCAGGACTGGGAGTAAAAACGCAATGTGTGCACAGTAGAGGCCATTCCCCAGGTCCCTTTCCCCATCAGTAGGTAGAGGGTGTCCAGGACCATTTTAATTAGTTGAAATTGAAGTTCTGTCAGCTGGATAATGTCCCTAAGGGCTACCAGTATAGAACCCATTCACCTGTGCCCAGAAGCAGAAATTATAACATTTCTTCCAAGCCCCCAAAGCAGATTGTCAGTCTGTGTCTCTCTAGGCATCATCTTCCTAATACTTTCTCCCTCTCTCCCTCCTTCCCTCTTTTCTGCCACCCACACCCACTTATCCTTCCTGATAAGATTTTTCTAAGACATTTGAATTGCTTATGGCCACACATGATTATGAAATGATTTTTAGAGCTGTATTTTTAAATCTTTTGTAAGGGGCTGGAGAGATGAGTCAGTGGTGAAGAGCACTGGCTGATCCTCCGGAGGCCTTCTCAGCATGGCGGCTCACAGCTGTCTGTAACTTCAGTTCTGGGAGATGGGACTCACTCACTCTCTTGGCCATCACATATGTCATGCACAGATATATATGCAGGCAAAACGCCCATACGCATAGAAGAAAAATAAATATCTAAAAACTTTAGCAAATATTTCAACCCCCTTCTTACCGTAGTAAAGACGAGGAAAGATATACAGTAGTTTTCCATTTACAGGCACGATGGCAATTGATCCAAAGGTTATTATGGCCCTGCAAGTAGGATTCATTCTTCATTTCAACCTCTTTTCCATCAACATAGAAAAAGAGCATCTAAAATACAAAGCTCGTTCTAAATTTTCTTGATTTCACAATATAACACTAATATAGGCTTATCTCAGAGATCTTAACACTAAAAATGAGTTAAAATAAATGCAACTAATAGTTTAAGCATTCACAGATAACTATGTTGAGTTCTTTGTATATTTGTGTATACATATTTTATACATTTCCTGCATTCTAGTATACATATTCTCCCTATGTGAGATCAGTATGAATTTCATAATGGATGGCAAAAATGACCAGCAAATAGTGGAACCTAGTGTGATATTATTGCTATTGCTTATATGTGTGCAGGCTTAGGTGTACTGAGAGAGAATTTGCAATCTGATTGTCACTTCAATTGAGTTATTTGAGTTGGGAGGTATTCTCATTATTAAAATTTTAACTTAATTTTGCCTTCTCCCTAATTGTAATTTAAAATGTCTTCTAAAATTACACTGCGATGCATCATTGAAATGAAAAATTATTGTTGTCTGTGGGAGATCTCTTGTCACATACAAGACACAATGCAATGAAAGGCAGTAGAAATTGTCAAATGTCTTAGAAGAGAGCATAAAAATTTCAAACCTAGGGAAGGTTGGCATGGCCACTGCATGCAGTGTGGGTGACTATCATTTAAGCACCAATAGCTATTTGTCAGAAGCTTCTTGGTAACTTTCAAGAATAATGGGCTTGTTTCTAGCTAATCTAATTGAATAATACATAATAATCAAAAAACAAGACAAAGAAAAGAAATTATGAGTTTAACCAAATAGGTTGATGAGTCCCTGGGATTCTGCTGTATACTTTGATATTATTTTGCTATATCATCACTAGTCAGGGTTTTGAGAAGGATCCACATGACCCTTCAGCGAGCTGAATCAATTTTGAAAAAAATATTTATTTCATCAGCCATAAGATATGAAGAAAGCTTAGACTCTAGTTTTGGTGACATTATTGAAGAAGAAAGTGTAATATAACCATGTCAGTGTATATATTCACAAATATATGCTATTGATAGCTTAATAAAACTTGGGTGCATTAAATTTATTATTTTCCACGGAACAGTGGAGATGTACATCTCTAGTTCTAGCACTCTGAAGGCAGAGGCAAGGAGATCTCTGTGAGTTTGAAGTCAGCCTGGTCTACAGAATGAGTTCCAGGACAGCCAAGGCTACACATAAAAACCCTGTCTCAACAAACAAACAAGTAGTATTTTTTCCCAAAAGCTACGGATAAATCAATGTCCCACAATCTCTATCATATTTGGATTAACAAACAATTGAGGCCATTTTATAAGTTTTGTATTGTGACTTTAATTAAATATTATAATCTGAGCATTTTCAGAGCCACAGGATATTTGGAAACATGATTTGATGGATTGCTGTATTGAAAACTTGCTTTTCAGAAAGGTTGTGCCAATTGACAATCTCATTTACAGTTAATGAAAGTGTACCCCATTCAATATATGAGTTTTATTAATTAAAATTACCCTTTTGCACCCTTGACAGGCAAAAAATATTATCTCATCTTTATTTATAACGTATTGATTACTACCAAGGTTAAGTGTTTAAAACTTTAATTGTTGGCCATGTTTATTTTTTGTGTACAATTTAGCAGGCCATGTCCTTTGCTTATTTGTCTACAATACCCTCTGGGGGCATTGTGCTTGTCTCTAATAATGAACTGAATACTGTAGATGAGCCACCCTTTACTCATTTGGCCTACTTCCTGCTTCAGTTTCCATCCCCACAACTGTGCTCTATCTCAGGTGCTTAGACTCTCTTCTTTTCCTGAGGGCTTTTTGGGGAGCAATACCAGGTTCTTATCACCAGTTACAACTTGGAAGTGTTAGAAAGGCAATGTTATACCACTCCAAGGGCTGAGGGCTGGCATAAAAACTGGGGATGAAACTCCATCGGTAAGTACTAGATTAAGTACTCGAAACTCTCCATCATTTTGTAGAATGATCCTAAGTCTTCAAAGTAGGTTCTCAGCATGCATGGGAGGGGTAGTCCCTTCTTTAACACAATGATCATTAGGGTTTTTCTTTTTTCTTTTCTCTTTTTTTTTAATTTCCCTGTTTCCTTCTTGTGCTTTTGAAGTTACTTCTGAAACATCTTCTTGTGTCTAAATCTTTTACTTAAGGCCTGATTTTGAGAACTGAAATCTCACAACACACACACACACACACACAATCAAAATGATGCAAACAATAGCCAGGCGGTGGTGGTGCACGCCTGTAATCCCAGCACTTGGGAGGCAGAAGCAGGATGATTTCTGAGTTCGAGGCCAGCCTCGTCTACAGAGCGAGTTCCAGGTCAGCCAGGGCTACACAGAGAGACCCTGTCTCAGAAAAAAAATGAAGCAAAAAGGTTTTCTATCCACACACCTATTAAAGGCAATGTTCATTCTCTCTCAAATTTAACTGCCTAATACTGATGACATTTTGGGAAGTGAACATTATCCCTTTGGTAAAGTTGGAAGGGAGGACTTAGCATAGCTTGAGGCTTCATTTACCTAGGGAATGTTATGCTAGTTGGCTCCTCCTGAAACCCTTGGAGGTGATTGCTAGCCTCTCAAGTTAGACATCAAAATGGATTTCTGAGTTTCAAGGCTAAAGAGCAGAGCCTGGACGGAATAAATGCAATAAAACATTTATTTTATTGTGTGTGTGTGTTTATATTCACGTTCATATATTTATAATCTGTCTATTGTCAAGATATGTAAGGAGTCTCTGAAAAAAATATGTCATTGCTAGTTTGTTAATTTACAATGAGAAATGTAATGGTCAAACAGGCCAAAACTGTTAAGTAGTCCAATCAGTGCACTCTTTCATTGTAGGCAAGTTGTATGGTGAGCCAAACAAATTATGTACAGATTGCTTGGTGAGCATAAAATCAGAACAGGGAAATTTAGTTGATCTTAAGAATGGTCTCTCATGTTAGGCAACTTGAAGCACTCTCATCAACTACAGGGCCAGCCTTGCCAAGAAACCCATAATGTTGAGTCCACGTAGCCAAGATCGTTCTTTTGGATAGAATTTGGCTGGTAACTTTGCATTTAGCTAGCCAACTACTTTCTATTTATTGCAAGCAGTCTATAGTACAATTAATTTGGTTTCTCCTTACAAAATCACAATTGCATTTTAATTCTGCTTCCCCAGATTTGCCCTAGCTCTCCTTGAACAGAGTTATGAGGGCTCTCAGATTTTTTCAGTCACGGATGTACAAAGTCATGGTTAATTTCCATAAAAAAATTAAGTCTTACCAAAACTGGTAACCATTACCTCTGACTTTGTTTCCCTTTCTGTGAGATAGTGGAGTTTGTTTAGGGAGCATTGTATAGCTGTCATCTTCCTGTAAAGATGAATGGAATTTACTTTCAACTTAAGAGGTATCTGCTTCCTTTCCCAACATTGTCTACTACCACCACTCTCTGCAGTCCAGTCTGCCCATTAACCTTTCACCTCCATATTCTCTTTGTCCCATACTTCACAATATTAGAATATCTTCCTGCCCCTATGTCTCAGTAAAGCCACAACTCAATGGCCACCTCACCTAATGTTCCAACATCCACCAAAAAGAGACCTCTTTTCTTCAGTCCTACAGTGTTCAATTCAACTGTCTAGCACAGCACCTACCCCACTTTACTATAGTAGCATATGTTCATTTTCCCAGTAAACTACAGACTCTCAAGGACAGAGACTATAGTCTTATTTACTTTCCTGTTCTCAGAGATTAGCACAGCACCCGATCTTTAGTAAATATTTGAATAAGTGAATTATCCAAAGGCCTAGAGACAAACATCCAGGAACTGTTACTAAAAACAACAACAAAAGCCCTGTAGTCTTGAAAATTATATGACAATAAAATCAATAGTCCTTTAGTCAAGCTTATAGTGAGGTAAGACGTAACATCATGTTTGATCAATTCATCCATTCATTCAATAAATATTTGTTGAGGATCTACAATGTGCCAAACGTTGGTCACAAAGTCATGAGCAATGCGCGCCAGATCTCTACTTTCCTCCTCAGATAGAGCGGGACAATAAGCCCAAGGCAAAAACAACTGCCAGAGGTGACAATTATTACAAAGAAAATGAAACAGGATAACATAAAGGTAGAGATCTTGAGTCAAGGCATATTTTAAATTTTGGATTGGGTAGTCAGAAAAAGTCTTTTTAAAGAATGGCATGATAAGTGGATATTAGCCTGAAAAACTAGAATACCTAAAACATAATCCACACATCAACTGAGGTACAAGAAGAATGGAGGAGTGGCCCCTGGTTCTGGAAAGACCCAGTGTAATAGTATAAGGCAAAACCAGAACGGGGAAGTGGGAAGGGATGGATGGGAGGACAGGGGGAGGGAAGGTGGCTTATGTGACTTTCGGGGAGTGGGGGGGGGGCGGCAGAAAAGGGGAAATCATTAGAAATGTAAATAAAAAATATATCGAATAAAAAATACATATGAAAAAAATAGGTTAGTATGTAGACATTACTAGAACTATGGATGTCTCCGGGCAATTTTGGGGTGCTTGCTGTAATAACTGGCTGATATACTATATTCTATATGGTGATATACTGTAAATCAACTATGTATGTGATTACTAAAACTTTTAGTTGCCTTGGAGGAAAAAAAGAACAGCATGGGCTCAGATATGTAAATAAGAAGGAAAGCACAAGGCAGAGAAGCACAAGTCCAAAGCAGACACTGGACATGTCCAAAGTCAATGAGGTAGAAACAGGGGCAGGCTGCTGAGGACAACTGGTTCTGTGGATCTGAAGAATTTGCGAGTTCTGGAAGGTAGGCAGAGCCAGGACAAGCTCCTTGGATCCTCTTCAAGTTATATCAGAGAGACCCTGGAGGGTTTTCAGTAGGAGCCTGATCAGTTTTGATTTATGTTTTTAAAAGCTCACTAGCCTGTTACAAGCTTAGCAACCAGAATTCCTATCAGTAATGCAAATTTAAAGCTATCGTGAAACCTACTACTTTGGCCACACTCGGGGTAGTGACCAAAAAAACCAGAGTTGCAGCATATCCTTGAGAAAGGTTTGCATAAAGTTCCAGATGGTCTGGGAAGCCACGCCCCTTTAAAAAGAGACCTTTAACCTAAAGAATCAAGCTAGGTCCCAGCTGGATTCTTAAGAAGGGTGGAGGGAAGAAGAGCCATCCACAAATGGACTAGAACAGCTTTTCACAAGTAAGGTATAATTAACTTTTTGCTCACTCCTAGTGGGCAATAATCTTGCCTGAAATCTCTTGCTCAATTGCTTGAGATTTGGGAGTTTGGAAGAGAAAAACGCTAAGCAGAAAGTTGTCCACAGTGCATCTCTTTCTCCTCTAAAAATCACTACAGAAAAAAGCAGTCCAACAACCTGGTCTTGTTTTTAGCACGTCTCAGCCAGGTGGCCTCACACCCTGGCAACTGTACTTCCACCAGAACAAGTCTGTGTGCTCTATGGGGCAACACAGAATTTTTCTTAAATAAGTCTTAGGAGAGATGAGAATGGAGTCCTGCTGGAACATTACTTTAGCGTTATGATTTTTTTTTTTTTTTGCTTAGAGTAAATAAAAAAGATTGTTATCTGCTGGAGCCAAAGCGAGATAGAATATCACTGAGTAGGGAATATGTAGACTGTTCCCCAAGCCCCCAATGGGGGGGGGGGGGGCAAGGACAGAAGCTTTATGACTACTCAAAAAGGGAGTCACGCCCTGACAGATAAGGCAGGGTTTAAAAACAGTAAGCAGGAAGTCCAGGTGGATGCTGGAAAGCAGAAAGCCAGGAATCTGTGGTAATAGGTCGAAAAACAAGTACTGGTGATTGTCGTGAGATAGGGTCTTTACGTGTAAAATAAAGCAGTATAGGGCAAAAACCAGAACAGGGAAGAGGGAAGGGTTGGGTGGGAAAACAGGGGGAGGGAAAGGGGCTGATGGGACTTTCGGGGAGTGGGGGTCCAGAAAAGGGGAAATCATTTGAAATGTAAATAAATATATCAATAAATTAAAAAAAAAAAAGAGGAAGCAAAAAGGCCGTGCTTCGGAGCTGCATCCTAGAAGAAGGGGGCCATTAATATTTTGCCTCCCTATGGACACTTAGAATGCAGTGTGCTGGCCAGGGGGCCTATGGTGTCGTGGTAAAGGCAAGGCAATGGCTTAACACTCATTTCTTTAACATGCAGGCTGTGGATGCGGTTAAAACGCTAGTTACTTCTTCAGAATCAGGGGAGTGAAGTCGCTGTATCAGAGTTTGGCCACATGATTAAAATCATAACACAAGGGCCTTAACCAGTAATCTGGCATCTCTGAAGTTTTTTTTTTTTTAAAGGAATGCCTGGAGAGAGCTTCTGTTGGTCCCTGAGTGAAAAGGAGCCCCAGGAAGAGGGCAGGAAGGGAACAGAATGTAGAAGCTACATGCTGCGAGTAAAATGGCCTGCCTAGTGAGAACCTAATAATGGCAGTGTGTGGGAAGGTGCTGATTAATTAACTGGATTGTATGGAAGGACATAATTATAAGTCCCCTCCAATTCGATCACAGTGCCGTCGGCGGGGACAGTTCTTTTATTTCATAGCCCTTGAGCCCCTGAACCAACTTTGCATATGCTGCTTCTAGTCCCTCCAAATGAAACCACGCTGTAAAATTGTCTGAAAATCACTTCAGATCAGATCTAAGCCGCACATGGAAACTGTCCTAAGCCAGGTACTTGTGGCATGAACAACAGAGGAAGAAAACAGTGGCTCTTCAGGGGAAGAGACCGTTTCTGAAGTCGTGGGACTGACCAGGCATTTCCTTCTGCCCTGGAGGCCAGTGCGAACAGCTGTTGAGAGATGGCCTGCATCAACGCAGCAGGGCTCTTTTCCCAACTGCACAGATCGGCCTTGCTTCTTTAGGCCAGGAAACATGACACCCGGTAGATTGGTGGGAAGCCGGACTAGCAAGCGGTGGATAAGCTGTCTGCAGGTTGGATGCAGGATATTAAGGGACGGAGTGAGTGTCAGAGCTCTGACAGAGGGGCACATCACAAATGAGTCCATTTTTATTATAGTGTTTGTCCTGACGTGTTTGAAATATAGCTAACTGTCCAACTCTATGGCACTTGAAAGATTTGGCCTGACAGTGCCGGAGCTTTTCAATATGGGTGGCATTTCATTTAGGAAAAAAAAATATGACCCTTGGCAGAGGAGATATAAAACTGAAAGAGATCCCAGTGACAGTTAGGCAAACCTCTCTTGGCCTTTTTTTCCCCCGGCCTTGGAAGCAACTGTTGAGGGGAAATCATATTGCATTTTTCAGTCTTTACTCACTCTCCTGAAGACAGGCAGGGAGGGGGCCTGCAGGGCAGAACATGGACTAACACACAGACCATGTGGATTCTGATAGGTGACAAGGCATCATTTTCTCCCTGCCACCTGGAGGAACACTGCCTCATTCACCTCACATGCCTGGTTTGAAAGTCAGCTGAGAAAAAAAAAAATAGAAGCACCTAGAAAGGGAAATACTTAATATAATATAAAGACTTACTGTTTATCATTACCAAAGGCCAGTGGCAGCAATTGATTTCAGTAAAAGGATAGATAGTAAGAAATGTTGGTGCCCCCCCCCCCCAAAAAAGGGTTGTATCATAGAGCCTTATTTGTTACTCTCACTGCCTTTCCCCACCATTGAAAGAGTTAAACACTGTCTGCTGCTCATAGGCCTGATGAAGGAAGCCACTGGACAGGCTTGGCCTGCAGGCTGCAGATGGTGAACCTCTGTCCCAGATGATTAACATACCTTGGAACTGTTGAGCTCCTCTTTCCGTGTCTGGAAAGATTTCCTTGGTCAGAAAGTCTAGCCCCTCAGCACGGTAACCAGAAGAAGGCCCTGCATCTTTACACATCTCCTGGGGTTAAGATTCACATGAAGTCTATAAAATACTTGAATAAAAAGCGTTATGAATCCTATCACTTCAAACAATAAAAATACGCTAATGAAAACGTGAAAACTTTGCACAAGATGGAGTTTTCTACTTTAGCCACACCGAAGTGTACAAGTCTAGTGGTTTCCCGGATTGGTACAATGTTGTGCAACAACCAAGACAGACTTCAAAAGGATTTGATCACCCACCAAATAAACCTGTGCACCTAAGCAGTTGTTCTCAATTTTCTCTTCCTACAGCCTGGGTTAGCCTCCCAATCTGCTTAACTTCCTTTACGGCCTTGCCTCTTCTGAACAATTCCTGGAACCACACAATATGTGCCTTTTTGTATCTGGATTCATTTCATTCCCATAATAGTTTCAAGGTGCATCAATGTCATTTTAGATACTATATATGAAAAATATATGTGTGTGTTTGTGTGTGTATGTCCCTATGGAAGCAACTTAAAAGACCGAACACCTACTCAACAGCCTCTTTTCCCTTGAGGGAGAAAGCATGGGCCCAGCTGATCTGTCTTGATGTTCAGTTTTCTGTCTTGAGACAGGGCTGGCACAGGACAAGTTAAAGTGTTCTTCTCACTAATGACTTCTTTCAGTGTGGCTGCTCATTGTTTTGTGTTTGTCTGGGATAGCACACCTGATGACTTATGTTGTTTGTTGGCTTGGTTTGGGTTTTGAGACAGGGTAGGGTTATGTATGGTCATGAATGTAAGTTCAAGTTGGCCTTGAACTTAATATCCTACCTGCCACAACCTCCTGAGTTTTGATATTTGTCTTCTATCACAACCAACCTGATGGGTATCATAGCATCTTAATTAAATTCTGGACTTCTCATAAGAATATATTGTGCATATTTAGTTAAATCAATGTTTTGGGAGATTGCTTAAATGTTCTATCTTGCCATTTTGTCAATGTCACTTGAATCCTATTGCCCCCCTTCTTTTGGGGGGAATACTTATGATAATTGACTAAAAAAATTTTTTTCTGCGAAATACAATATTTGGGCACCCGCAAGAATGGCCTCAATTTGTTTCTTTGCCCTTTGGTATGAATCTTACTACTTTGTTTCTTTGTTGTCTTTTTCAAAAATTATGTGATAATTATGAGACTCATACTATCCTTAATTTTTATGGTTTGTTGTTGTTTCTTGTGGCTCGTCTTTAGAGTTTGTGAAGTCTATACTTTTTGGCTTTACAGGCAACAAAAGGCTTTGTTAAGTTATCTTGATGTTGAGTTAGTGAGGACAATTATCTTTAAACTCTCCTTTCACAATGCAGCCACTTTCTCTCTATTAAACACTGGCCTGCTTGCTATTTACGAGCAATTGCTTAATTTTTAGAGGTCCAACCAAGTTACTTAGGATAGCTTCTCCAGTTCTTCATTGTTCTTCCTGTATGTAGGGAAAGAGCCATTAGAGTCCCTTGCTCTTTTGCCATTTTCACTGTCGTTATTTGGATTTTTAAAGTCTTTTTTTAATAATAAAATATATTTATATTTAAATTAATAAACTTTGTCTGTTTGCTTAATATGGATTGAGCCTTGACTGCTAGTAATTAATTCATGAGCTGAGATATAGGAATATGACAGCCATTTTGAGACCTGCCTGGGCTTCATAGTATGTTCCAGACCAGCTGGGGCTAGAGTAAGACTGTCTCAAGAAAAAAAAAAAGCAAATGAACTAATCATTTAATTAATTAATTAAAATATTTTTTCCTTATTTAAGAGATACATTTGCAACTTCTTTGGAAAAACTAATGTGAATATTTAAGTGTTTGGAATGTTCCAGGCCAGGTAAGTCAAGTCATTGAAGCAATGTTGTCAATGGAAAAACCCTACCTGTAACTTGTCGACTTTACTTTTCTGTTCATATGGCACATGGAAGGAATACAGTGTATTTCCCCCAGGTTGTCATGAAATGTGTTCATGCTAAGACATCATGGATCCTTATCATCTAAGCATAAACTTGTATTTTAAGTAGAAGGCAGACTTTGAGAGGAGCATGATACGGGAGAGGTAAGTTGGATCAAGCAGAGGACAACTTGGGTACTAATCCTTATATCCGCCACATCAGGAACACTACTAAGTACCCTTTAAAGAGGTAGGATGAGAAGGCAAGTAAAACAGTCTTTCATGTTTTACAATCATGTCCTAGATCAATCACCGGTGGCCATCATTTATGACCAAACTTCATAGAGAGCCTTTCAAATACAAACCCAACGACTCAAGATATACATTTTTGCTTACTAGGGGGACATTTTATTTCCTACATCCTCTTCAAAATTTTCAGGCTTGTCCAACCAACAAAAATTTCTCTTTCCTTTACCTTTTTGTTTGTATTACTAGTTTGTCATTAAATTATAAACGGTTCTTCCATCACTGTAAATGTGTGTGTGTGTGTGTGTGTGTGAGAGAGAGAGAGAGAGAGAGAGAGAGAGACTCACCCTGTGCTGTTTTTCGATTCTTGTTCTACAACTTCCTTGAGAGTATTTTTGACATATATGCCATTGTCTTTGTTATTGTATTCAGTGATGTGATGTACATGTGGTAGACATCTAGATTTTCTTGGTTACATGACAAAATACCCTACAAAGGTAACTAAACGAAGGAAAGGTTTCCTTTGGGCTCACGTTAGAGGTTCTAGTCCATCATGGCAGAGAAATCACAGTCATAAGAGTTTGAAGATTTTTTTCAAATATTATTTATTTTTATTTATATGAGTACACTGTAGCTGTCTTCACACACCAGAAGAGTGAATCAGATCCTATTACAGATGGTTGTGAGCTACCATGTGGTTGCTGGGAATTGAACTCAGGGCCTCTGGAAGAGCAGTCAATGCTCTTAACCTCTGAGCCATCTCTCCAGCCAACCACTAGGCTGAGCACAGGGTCCCCAATGGAGGAGCTAGAGAAAGGACCCAAGGAGCTAAAGGGGTTTATAGTCCCATAGCAGGAAAAACAATATAAACTAACCAGACCTCCCAGACCTCCCAAGGACTAAACGACCAACCAGAGTATACATGGAGGGACCCATGGCTCCAGCCGCATGTGTAGCAGAGGATGGCCTTGTCGGGCATCAAAAGGAAGAGAGGCCCTTGGTCCTGTGAAGGCTTGATGACCCAGTGTAGGGGAATGCCAGGACAGGGAAGCAGGAGTGGGTGGGTTGGTGAGGAGAGGGGGGGATAGGTTAGGTGGTTTTCAGAGGAGAAACTAGGAAAGGGGATAACATTTGAAATGTAAATAAAGTATATATGTAATAAAAAAAAGAATTTGAAGATGTGTTCTCTTTCTATTTCCTGTTCAGGAAAGGACCTCAACCCATGGGATAGTGGCATCTCTCTTTAGGGTGGATCTTGTCTGGTCAGTTAGACGTCTCTGGAGACACACTCAGACTTGTGTTTTCATGCTGATCCTAAAGTCCTGTCAAGTTGACTATTAAGATTACCCACAGCACATAGTTAATGTGTTAAAAATCCCTATGCCTGCCATAATTTTGTGTAATTCTTCCAGAAATTCCATGTAAAGGCAAACCATTAGTTCTTTTACAGGCTTCGGCATGCTTCAGCACAGAGTAAAGTCCTATATAATGCTTACAGTGCAGCAAAATTCTTAAATAAAAATACATTCCTTCAAAGAAGAACTACATCTCCAAATTCTACTATTCTCTATTAACCCATTGATGCTTTCTTCTAGATCATAATTCCTGGATGCTCTTTCAGCCCAAAGAACCCTGGATTCAAAGTCAACGTGTCTGGAACATTAAGTGTTGATTCTTCATCTCTGACCTTACAGAATGAAACAGAAACTTTGCACTTCACCAGTTCTCTACAGCCTTTCAACTCAGTAATCATGGGGACACATCAACCCACTCCTCCAGTTTCTAGACTGTCAGAGAGTGACTGGTAATGATAGAGATAGCTCCCTAGTCTGTTAGTTTCCTTACCCCCTTTTGATTATCTAGGGCAACCTGGCCCATTCTACAGTGCTTCTTCTTACCATCACAAGATTGGCCCTTAATTATGAAAGCTTTTGCCTGGAAAGTTGTGTCAGAGGTTAATGTGACTATTTTTTCCTTCTCCACAGATTCACTTTACTGGAAACAAACTCCCCAGAATGCTGCTTAGAGAGTTATTTATCTTTATAATTTGAAAAGGCCATGCACATGTTCTGCTTGACTCTGGCTGAATCTTACTATTCTTATTTTTCCTCTGTCACCTCCCACCAGTGTCATCAACTAAAAAGATCCAAACAGAGAGAGGGGGGGGGAGGAAAGGAGGGAGGGAGGGAGAGAGAGGGGAGAGAGAGAGAGAGAGAGAGAGAGAGAGAGAGAGAGAGAGAGAGAGAGATTGAGAGAGAAGGTCAATAGCATGCAGCCTTGGCCTTCTAAAGGACATAGCTTTTTTTTCCTCACCAAAAATGGTTTGTCACTGGATGCTAGAAGACAAGGACATGGATGGCTCTCCAGGGCCTTTGTAGCTTGAATTTGAATGAGCCTGACTGCTGGCGAATCAATAGTGATCTTTGCTTCATGCGTTTCAGCTGCCCTAATATGCTTCTCAGATCAACACTGCTGTTAAAACACGAGGAGGAGGAGGAAGGCAAATTCTTTGTGTTGGAAAGATGGTCACGTTTTCACCCCAGCTCCTTTCAGTCTACCTCGGCATCTCAGTGTAATGCTCTTGCTGAGGCTTGAGACTGGGGAGGCTAGGAGGTGAGAGTAAGCAGTTTATAGCCTACATTTCAGAGACCAGAAAGCAGCTTCTCTGGAGCTGCTCTCCTTTATCTGGAAGAACCTATGTCCTGGACACGAGCAACCCATAGAGGCGGATGAGAAGCAAGGCTAAGGCTGCCCTCAAAGGCAGGTTCAACGCCGATTTTCTCTGGAAGAGGTAATGGCACTTTCCTTCTTTCTATATTGCCCCAGAATCCTGAAGCCCTCTCTAGATCAACCCCTGTTATTAGTTGGGTATATATCCCTCAAGGTTCTCTTTATGTTTATCCAGACACGCATCTATATCTAGCTATATTGCAATGTTTTTCATATAAATACTATCACATTTCATTCTACAACATTTCCCTTTTCTAAAACTTCGTGATTCTTGCCGCACGGTGGTGGTGCACGCCTTTAATCCCAGCTCTTGGGAGGCAGAGGCGGGTGGATTTCTGAGTTCGAGGCCAGCCTGGTCTACAGAGTGAGTTCCAGGACAGCCAGGGCTACACAGAGAAACCCTGTCTTGAAAAAACAAAACAACAAAAAACAAACAAACAAAAAAAACTTCGTGATTCTTAAATGCTAGTGGGATTTAGAAATACTTGGAAGACTTACTTGTTAAATAACAGATTTCTATTGTTTAATTAAAATTTTCATTTATTTACTTTATGTGTGCATGTGAGTGCATGTGTGTGTGTGTGTGTGTGTGTGTATAGGACTGGGGGAGAGGGGAGGGAGGGAAGAGAGGGAGAGAGAGAGAGAGAGAGAGAGAGAGAGAGAGAGAGAGAGAGAGAATATCACAGAATCTGTGTGTGGAAGTTAGAGGACAAATTCTTTCCTTTCATCATAGAGGTTCCAGTGATAGAACTCATGTCTTGGGCTTAGCAGCAAGACTCTTTATCCAGTTCGGTGTCTTGCAGCTCTAAAGCTGTTCTCACTTAGAGTTTCTTATTCAGTAGGTCTAGCTTAGGGCTCAAGAATTGACTTTTCATAAATATTCTCCAGAGAACTGGAGCTGCTGGTCCAAGGACTATACTTCCAGAACAGCTGACTAATTCAAACAGAGTACTTGGAGATTTTTCTGTGAATACCTTACATTGTTAAAACTGCTGGATAGCATTCCACAGTAGCATTTTTATACATTGCCAATCTATCATGTTTACCTTGTGTCATTCTAGGTAGCAATCCACTCTTCCACCATTTGCTTTTTATTATCTCCCATATGGTCACAATAGATTGAACTTTATGTGGGAAAATATTGAGTCTTTCATCTCTCTATCCCTTAAGAGTGGTTTGCACACAATACTCACTCAATGAAAGAGAGACCAAGAGATTTAATGGATCATTTGACACTGAGTGGGTATATGGATTTGGGGGGGATTCAGAAAGATTTCTAGATATAGGAGATCTCCATTATACTCAGATAAAATGCTGGTGTTTTATGTGTGTTGGAGTGAGGACAGGAGGTAGAACTTTGTGGTAAAGGTTGGAAAGATGATTCCTAGATCTTTCCTTACCTCTTCTTCCCCCTCCATCTCTCACTGTTCCATATCATTCACACACACACACACACACACACACACACACACACACAGAGCAGTGACTAGATGATAGCAAAAGAGATTCTGCTAAGATGCTAATTATTTAATGGTTACATGCTACCAGAGGCAGAAATCACTCATATTACACATTAATATTATCATCTGAAAGACAGAATGGTACTGGGAATAGCATTTGCATTCCAAAATCTGGAAGTCTGACATGCTCTGGAACCCAAAACTGTTTGTTTGCAAAATGATGTAAGGCTCCAAAGCCTATGCAATTATTCCAAAATCTAAAACACTTCTGGTCCCATGCATTTTGGAAAAAGGGTACTAAACCTGTACTCATTTTACACTTTGAATTTAACATTTTTCATTTGAGACATGTCAGGCATTCTTAGTACTTTGGTCCTTATTTCTTCTGCTGAGAGTGTAATAGTTTACTCTCAGAGAAATATTTGCTAAAGTCATATGCAGATACCTGACATATTTCCATTGGATGTGCAATGTTTTCTTCTGATCAGTCACATTTCTTTACTAAGGCATGGATTATAATCCTCTGCTTATAGAATGCAGTAATGGAAATCACATATTTATAGAATTACTATTTGTATGATACCATACTAAAATTTGAGGGTCACAGAAGAATTTAAAGGTGATATTTCTGTTCCACACAGGTTTATGTTGGGTGGGAACAGCAGACATTTATATACAAACAATTCTAACAATAGAACATAATGATGAATCATTAAAATCCATATGTACAGCGTAAATCTGTTGGATCTACAGTAGCCACCTTCTACATCAGATACTGACAAAGATTTTCTGCCTGGCAAACTGTAGACAGAATTCTGAACTCTCTCAGCCCATCTGCCTATGTGTAAACTACAGTTTCAGCAAAGTAACCTGGTAACTCAAGTGTCTGATCACCTAGCCTCTTCAGCAAGAATCCTCTGCAGCAAGAATCCTCTTCAGCAAGAATCCTCTTCAGCAAGAATCCTGTTATATTGGTTCGGCCAGAATCCTCCAGACCTCTGATGATTCAACCGAGTAATTTTCCATCCATTGTCCCTTTGCTTTCTGGATCTAAATTCCCAGACTGTATTCGCAGTCAAACCTAATCTCTCCACCAATACACACTGAAAATCCACTTGTTCTAGACTTGTACCATTGCAATGTTCTCAAATAAAAGCTTGTTATGCTTTCATGAATGACACTAATTTTTTAAAATGTTTATTATTATTATTATTATTAAATTATGTGTATATGTGTGTCTCTGTAAGAGTATGTATATGTGAACATAGGTACCTGCAGTATCTGGTAGAGGGTGTCAGATTCCATAGAGCTAGAGTTACATGATGAAGATGATGGGAACTGAACTCAAGTCTTCTACAAGAACAGTTTAACTTTTATCTGCTGACCAGGTTGTACAGCCTTGACCACTAAATAGTTAAATAATAACTGAAATGTAACTACATTCGGTAAAATATGTAAAATACTTGGGTGATTTCAAACGTAGAATAGAATAAATAAGTGAACATAGAAATATTAAGATTTTTATATTGGCTGATGGTGTGGTGGCTTCACTTAGGAAGTTGAGACAGGGAGATCAAGAGGTTGAGGACAGCCTAGGGTACACATTGAGTTCCCTACTGCCTATTATGTTCAAAAACAGTCTGAACTTCGTGATGAGAATTTTTTTATTAAAAAACAAAGCTGTGAGTATAACTTAATAGTATGGTGTTTGCCTAGCATGCACATAGCCCTCCGTTGAATCACCATGACTACAAACAGATTTATTTCCACTAATTTTATGCTGAAATAATAAATGTAAACATATTTGATTAAAGAAAATATACTATTAAATTTATTCCACCCATTTCATATGTTAAAATGTGGTTATTAGATAAAGATATTTATATGGCTCACATGATCATCCTGTTGAACAGAGCTTGTATGAATAATGTGTTATAGGAATTCAAATAAAGAAAATCTAATGAACTAGGAAAATCCCAGAGGAGATGGGAAACTTGTTCACAAAGGATGCAAACAATATAGTCCAGCTTCATCAAACACGCATGTGTGGTGTGCATAGAAAGATGGGGGACTTTATTGGCTCACATAACTGACACCTCTATATAACAGATCTGAAACTCTCAGATGCCACCTCAGATACTATGACAAATGAAGAATAGAGACAGCCTGAATACTCCTGATTCTGTTTGAGCCCCAGACTCACAGTGCCCTAGGTAAGCAAGCCAAACAGTAAAATCAGACATTCATTCGCCCTCCAGCTTCTGCAGACAATTCCAAGAGAGAATCCTAATTGGCGTGTGTGATGGTGGGACCTGAAGCTGCAGAGGTCAGAGCTCTCTAATTGCAAACTTTCCTAGAGTCACTTAGAGAGGAATTAGGAAACCATATGTGAAAGGCAAAAATCAGTATGTACAGTAAACAGATTGTACATAGGTAAATGTAATTAAGATAAAAATGTAAGTGTACTTTAGATAAGCTAAGGTGCTACATAACGCCAATGACCTCTTTTGAGGATTAAGTTTTCTTTCTTTTTAGCCAAATTAATATTTCTAAGGTTTTGGTTCACGGTGGAGAGATGGCTCAGCCATTAAAATACAAGCTCGGAACCATTCCTTCTCTGACTCAATCTTTCCTCCCCTTTAATGAGCCAATGTAGTGTACAGGGAAGAAAAGATTTATATCCAGCTCAAACCCAACACCAAATATGAGCTTTGCCATTTGTCTGATAGTAAACACTGATAAAATACTTAAGGGTTTGAATCTCAGTTTTTTCATCTACAATATGGGTAGAAGAACATCTACAAATTTGTCAGGAGAATTATGTGCGGCAATCTACCTAATAGGTGCCCAATAAATCCCTCACCCTTTAAAACTTTTGGACAGGGTTATGCTAAAATTATATCATTTTCCTCTTCCCTTTCCTCCCTCTAAATCCACACGTCCTTTCTTGCTCTCTTTGAAACTCATATCCTCTTTTTCTTTAATTGTTGTTGTTGTTGCTGCTGGTACTGTGTGTGTGTGTGTGTGTGTGTGTGTGAGCGTGTGCATGTATATTTTTAAACACAAAAATAAAACCAGTTTCATCTGTATATGTTAGCTGTATGTATAGATCTCAGTGCTGACCATTTGGTATTGGATTATTCCTTGGTATGTTCTACCAAGGAGAAGATAACTTCTCCCACTCTGAGCAGTCCCTGGGTGCCTGTAGTTCTTTGTCTAGGGTTCAGTCCCTGTGAGCTTTCTGAGGTCAATGAAGTATGGCTATTGGTACATCCTCATTTGGGTTATCATTATAGGGAATATTAGTGTTATGGGATGAACTGCACAGCAATGCAGTAGTAAATATTTACTAACTAACTTCTTGAACCTAAAAGATAAAGTTCAGTGATATGCAGTGTTTGTCAATTCCCATGTTGTAAATTTTGTCATCATTGCAGATGTCAAGTTACCAATGTATGGTCACTGAACACAGAGCTGATATACATGCTGCTAAAGTGAGCACAGAACTCAGAGTTGGAAACAGATGTGCATAATCAGCTCTCATCTCTCCGTGTCTGTAATTCAGCTTGTTCCTGGGTCATTTCTATCATACTGCTGTAGCCTTAAATAAAGTCATAGAACAGAATGTGAAACTTATTATTTGCCAAAAATACCCCAAACAGACCACTGGGACATGTTTCCCACTATTTCCATAGTAACCTTATTTGTGATAGCCAGAAGCTGGAAACAACCAAGGTGTCCCATGACAGAAGAATAGATACAGAAAATGTGGTTCATTGACACAGTGGAATACTACTCAGCTATTAAGATGGGACTTTCGGGGAGTGGGGGGCTAGAAAAGGGGAAATCATTTGAAATGTAAATAAAAAAATATATCGAATTAAAAAAAAAAGAATGAAGACAACCTGAGTTTTGCAGGCAAATGGATGGAACAAGAAAATATCATCCTGAGTGAGGTAACTCAGACCCAAAAGGACATGCATGGTATGCACTTGCTGATAAGTGGATATTAGCCAAAAAAGTACAGAATACCTAGGATACAATCTACAGAATTCAAAGTTAACAAGCCGGAAGGGCCCAAGTAAAGATGCCTCAATCCCACTTGGGAGGGAGAAGAAAGCAATCACGGGGAGGGGGGGCAGAGGGAGGGAAAGACCTGGATGAGAAAGGGGGCAGGGGGGAGAAAAGGGAACATGATGAGGTATTGGGGGAGGGGAACAGGACTGAAGCACTGGGGACCAGTAGAAAGAATGGAAACAGGCAACCTTGGGAGGTAGGAGGTGGGGGGATCCTTTAGACTATACCAGAGACCTGGGAGGTGAGAGACTCTCAGGACTCAGAGGGAGGGACCTTGGATGAAATGCCCTACATTGGGGAGAGGGAACTTGTAGAGCCTACAACAGAAAGACAGGCCATCAAACGAGGGATGGGGTTGCCATCCCATAGTCAAAAACTCTGACCTAGAATTGTACCTGTCTGAAAGAACTGTGGGGACAAAAAAATGGAGAAGAGACTGAGGAAAAAAAAAGGTCCAGTGACCAGCCCAAAGTGGGATCCAGCTCAGGGGGAGACCCCAAAGCCTGACACTATTAGTGAGGCTATGATGTGCTCAACAAGAGGGGCATATCATGGCTGCCCTCTGAGAGGCCCAACAAGCAGCTGAAAGAGTCAGATGCAAATATTTACACCCAACCAATGGACAGAAGCTGGGAACCCCTGTGGTTGAATTAGGGAAAGGCTGGAAGAAGCTGAGGAGAAGGGAGACCCTGTAGGAGGACCAGCAGTCTTAACAAACCTGGACCCCTGACATCTCTCAGACACTGGACCACCAACCAGACAGCATACACCAGCTGATACGAGGCCCCCAAGACACATAGAACAGAGGACTGCTGGGTCTGGCCTCAGTGAGAGAAGATGCACTTAACCCTCAAAAGACTTGAGGACCCAGAGTGTGGAGAGGTCTGGTGGGGTGGAGGGGGGAAGGTGGGGGGGAGGGATAACGACTGGAATGTAAATAATAATAATAATACCTTATTATTTGCAAATACTGTCCCAGAAGTTTTTCTATCCCTTCTCTAGATTCCTCAGATGAATCTCCTTAGCTTTCTTGGCTTTTTTTGTAGTCTTGGGTAAAGCTAAGTAATTGCTTTGTGGTTTTAGGGCAACTGCCTCCCAGATGAATGAAGATCTTTTTATTACAAAAGTTCAAAATGGTTTTCCAGGCAAAACCAGTTTGGAGGAGCTTAAATTGAAAACAACAAGAGATCTTAATCTAAAGAAATTTCAAAACAGTTTCTCTTCACCAATTTGCCTCTGTTTTTTTTTTTTTTTTAAAAAAAACAGATTTCTATCACTACATACCAATCAAAATGGCTACCTTAAAAATAGCGACAGTGAAAATGTTGGCAAGGATGGAGGGAAACTGGATCCCTTATTTCTGGGAAGGATGGAAAATGGGACAGTCACCTTGGAAAGTTAAAGTACAACAAGGGGGAAAGGGTCCAAGGGGGGAGTGAAAAGGGGATAAATGTATGAGGCCCCCCCAAATTTGTATGTTAAAACCCTGATTTTAAGAGGTATGGGCCCTTTGGCAGGTATTAGGTCATGAGGGTAGTCCTCAAATAAATAAGATGTATGCACCTGAGAGGCATGCATTTTTGCCTTATAAGTACACGAGGAGACATGAAGTTGGCAGTGTTTGAATTAGATAGGGGCTCATCAGTACCCAACAATCCTGACAGCCTGACCTCAGATGTCCAGCCTTAAGGACAATGAGAAAAGAGTCTCTGTTGCTTATAAGGCACTGTGTTCACCTGTTTTGTGCTGTTATTAAAAAGAACCTCAAGACCGTGTCTTGCAAATAATAGATTTCTTTTGCATAGTGGTGATACATGGACCTACACAAGTTCTAAGGTTAGAAGGCAGGCAAAACTGGCACACATAACGATGACAGGCAAAATGGAAAACTCAAAGCAGGCTTTATATCAATGTTGTGGTATTATACCGCATCTTTGAAAGTTGTTACCATTTGGGTAAAGTGTATGTGTGCTCTATTGTTTTCTTATAACTATACAAAGCGATGGGTTTTCAATTAAAATCTCAACAAAAATAAAAGGTTAGGAAAAAGCTGTAAAAATATATCAGGAGTGGGGAGGATGATCTTGGATCCCATTTGCCTCCAGAGTTCTTCAGTAACCAGTCCTCCACTAGTGGGGACCTTGAACAGCCTCGCTTCCTCCAGATGTCCTGATGGTTCGGCACAGGTGGTTTTCTCCACAAATTTCTCTTCCTTCATTCCCCCACTTTCCAATGTTAGTCTAACTTGCTATTGTGTGTTGGATATACAACATTTTAAAACTCATTTCCATAACCTTGCACACTTACTTTGATTTTGGTATTCATACTGGTGATCTGTTTGTCTTTTTATTTTTTAAAGAAATAAAACCAGGAAACATGGAAAATAATATCAGTGTTGAAAATACTAGCCTGAAAAAACCAAAAAGCAAAATAAAACAAAAACAAAACAAAACAAAAAAACAAAAACAGAAAATACTATCTCATGGAAATGCATGGCTACTCTGCTCAGGTTGGATCTGGTAAAACTTACTTGTCCAGGCCAATTTTTTTTTCTATTTTAATCATTTTTGATGGTCTCCGTAAGTAGGCCCAGCTGTCCTGAAACTCACTATGTAGACCACGCCAGCCATGAACTCACAGAGATTGGTTTGCTCCTGCCTCTGTAATGCTGGGATTAAAGGTGTATGCCATATTTAATTTATATTAGTCATTTTTAGAGTATGTTTAATGAGAACAGAAGCTTTGGAATTAGGCAGACACAGGTTTAAACTTTTCTTTACATTTATTGTTATGATGTGTATGAGAGGTTTTTAACCTAAATGTATGTTTGTGGACTGCAGACACATAGCACATGCAAAAGACAGAAAAGGGTATTAGAGTCTCTGGACTGGAGTATTGTGAACCACTGTTTGTGCTGGGATCTGAACACAGGTTTTCTGCCAAAGCAACAAGCTCTCTAAACCACTGAGACATATCCCTAATCCTCCAAGATATGTTTTAATTAAGGTTTTGTTTGCCATTTATGAGCTGTACTCTTAGGCTACTGAATTGGTTTCCTTAGCCATATAATGGAAATAATAATAGTCTGGCTTGTAGAACTGTCTTCCTTGTTTAAGTCTTTAATGTTCTTCAATTCATAGTTTAAAAGCTATGTATATGCCACAGACTTCAAAAGTCATTAATATCTCTGGTTTGCAGATGACCTTGAATTTGAAATAGTATGCCTCACTATTTAACATCTCAGTTTGGGAATTTTTTTCAAGCATCTGAATTTTTCCTTATCTAAATCTGAATTCTCAGTGCCTGGCTATGCTTTTCCCAAGGCACTTCTTCTTGAGTGTTCTGTGTTTTAGCAAACAACCCCACAATTTCCCCAAATTTGGGAATACCTTAAGGTCCTTTCTGTCCTTATATACCCTACATTTAAAAACCAATGACGTAGCTCCAAAATGCACATAGACTTTTTCTTCACTGTGCTTCCCACCACCTATTCAAAGCCACAACCATCTGTCTACTGTCCACCGACAATAGTCTCCCAAAGACTACTTTTGTTTCCAATCTCTTACAGTCTATTCTCCAAATGTATCAGGGAGATCTTAAAACATCTAAAGCTTGTTACCATATTCTTCTGCCTGAGACCTTCCAGGATCTCCCCTGAATAAATGCTCTGAAAAAGACTGCCAGCAGCTTCCCTGAAGAAAACCCACAAGACTTCCACGATGAAGACTTTCCTCTCTAACCTCTTCTTTGATAAGCTACCCCACTGTTCCTGATATTTCTTTCAAACCCACCTTCCATAAATTTCTTAAGTATATCAAGTTCTCTTCTCCCTTCATGCTCATGTAGTAGTTATGCCATAGACTATTTAGGGGATTTCAAATAGCTCAATGTTATCATCCAAATCTTGACCCAAACATCACCTCCTTCCTGTACCTACCAAATTCATCATTTCAGTCACATCAACATTTTGTTGCCTTTTCTTTGTATTGTCAGTGTTGGAATTTGAACTGAGGCCTTATGCATACTAGGAAAATGCTCTATCACCAAGCTCCATCCCCAACACTCCATATTCCCACCCTAATAGGAGTTATCAAGGTATGTATCATTATATATTTCTTCCCATCCTTATCTTGCTTTCTATACCACAATTCAAGCTCCGCGAAAGCAGGGACTTTGACTGGTATGCTGTTACTTCCTTCTACCCATAACTGTACTGGCACACAGAAGACACAAAGTGAATATATACTGACTGAGTTGAAAATATCCCTCAAAACCATTGGAATATGTCTATTTCTCCATCTGTATTCATCTGCATCCACCATATACTAGCTATATGTTCCTATATGCATGCATATGCTCACATTTCACATTAGTCCCCCTTTTACACTTAAGCAACTTATATAGTACAGAGAAAGTTTCTTAATCAATGGCCATGGAATGAATTATGAAGAGAGAGTTCACTACAATTGCCTCACACACAAACAACAGTGATGGATCTGTTATCTGCTTAGCCAATTTCAGAGTACATTTATAAATCTACTGCCCTCCAAATGAAGAACACATGCTGCCCACGTGAGCTAATGGAAGATGATAAGTGTTAAGGTAGTTAGAGAAAGCAATATCAGAGGAAACTGTAGGATAACAATGACATTGAGAAACTGATTCTTAATGGGGAGGGGAAATGGGTTCTTTGGTCACTGGAGTAGTTTTCAAACTTTAATGTTTATAAGGAAACAGTGACTCTGACTCATTGTAAGCCTGTGGTAGGGTATCCAGGTAAGGTAACCAGGAATCTCGCTGTGTCCAGGTATTTCCCAGTTCTATGACTAAGAACAAAGCAATCACTCAGCTCTAGGGAAACCCTGATGTCTGATTAGCTTACTTCTGGGGTGAATAATTTTAAGATAAGACCCTGAGGTGTTTTTAATACACATCCCAGGCTAGGATTCGAGTCCCATGCACCATGGATTAGAGGCTTGGTGGCACCCCAACATACTTTAGTAGCTGTTCTCCATTCTGATCCCAAATAATAGCATTGGCTCAGCTGCTGCTGTTCTCTTTCCAACCTCAGCTCAAAAGAACACTTTGTAAGGCCTCAATTGATTCAAGAAGATTGAAAATGCAGGGCTAAGTGATTAAACCTCTTACAGATGGAAGAACATTTAAATGCCTAAATTGCTTGAGTACTTTAAAAATAGGGAGAAATGGCCAAATTGTATCACCCAGAAAGTTCTAAAATAATCAACTAAAAGGAGCTCCTCAGACTGAGCGGCATAGTGTCATTTCTTCTCAGTCTGCTGACCTCTTCATTCAATAGCTATGGCCAATGTTGTTAAGTGATCTATGAAATGTTATCCTTTCTGTCAAGGCTACAGATCCTGTCACGGGGATAAATTTGAATTCTGTCAATGAAAGGGTGTCAAAGGATGCCAGTTTCTTTCCTCAATCATCCCCAATTCTTTCAAAGATTTTCCTCTTAGTTGTCACTGCAGCTTAAGATGCAGTCCGGTTTCTGCACTTTAGCTTTCATGGTTGAAATGTACACAATTAAGAACATAACCTTTAGTTTTAAATAAGCCAGGGTGATGGGGGTCAACTAACTAAAGGCTTATTTTCAGTACATATTCTGTCTGTGCCTTACAGTAAGTGGTAGTGAAGAAAATAGAACCTTCATACAGGACTCTGAGATTGTATCGTGGCACAACTACTGTGAACAACAGTTTGGAAGTTGGGGGGGGCAGGGAAAGCAGTTCAACATAGAATTATCATTGCCAAGATCACTGGGGCAGTTAGTCTGGAAAGGTCAGGAAGGATCACAGATTTGCACAAAGACTGTCTACACTGGAGTTGGGGATGCAGCAAGCACAGAAAGCCAATAGCAAAAGGAGATGAGGTTGAAAGCCAAGATGGGTCAGATAAATGAATAAATAGTACAGGTTGAGAGGAAACTAGAAAGCAATGAAGATACAACTGAAGGCCAGTCCCCTGGTTGTCTCAAGTGGCAAATGTAAACCATGTAGCAACCATCCCTTAAACTCACACTAATGCTTGCTTCTTTAACAATCTTTCCTATTGCTATTTGCTCTTCCAGACCAATCCCCCAGTCATTCTACCTCTAGCACTGCGACAGAGCACCAACTGGAGTCTCCCTTCCCGGCTATCCACATCTCCAGTGGATCCCACATACCATTCCCCCTACCCTTCCTTCCCCCTTTTGTTGCTGTATCCTAGCCTCCAACTCCAGCAGGCACCCCCTGCTCCACTACCCGCCATACTTGCCAGAAACCCATGTTGGCTGCCTAAAGAACTACTCCTCTCTCTGTTCTCCCAGGCCCAACTCCCCAGTCTCATTTCCAGCTCTGTAGCAGGAAACCTGCTGTGATCTTCCTTTATTCTCTGATACCATCCCCAGTGGATCACAAAGACCTTCTCCTCCAACCTTCCTTCCCCTAACTCAGTTCATCATCGTATTCCAGATGCAAACACCAACAGCCATTTCCTGTGAACACACCAGTTGAGCAGACCAGGAAAATGGGCAACACACAGCCATCACACTTTCCATAAATCCAGAGAAGAAACAAAAACCAAGGAGCAAGACATCCATCCCCCCCCAAAAAAATCCAGAAATTGGCACCCAGACATGTAATCATCCTAAACTCAGAAGCCTCGATGCCAGTGTAAAAACACAATCAGTAATAGCCAGGGCAAGTTTTTCCCTCTAGAGCCCAGCTGTCCTAACATAACAGGAACAGAATATTTCAACATGCATGAACACAAGCAAAATACATTAAACCTTGCTTGTTATTCCCACAGACGCAAGCCCTCAATATGAAGATAATAGAGGTCATTAAAAAGGAAATGAACAAATCCTGTAAAGAAATCCAGGAAAATACAAACAAAAAATTTTGAGGAAATGAATAAATCTCCTAAAGAAATCCAAGGAAACACAAACAATGGAAGGAAATGGATAAAAACAGTTTAAGACCCGAAAATGGAAATAGAATCATTAAAAATAAAAAGAAAACAAACTGAAGGAATTTCAGAAATGAAAATTTTAGTAATCCTAACAGGAAATACAGAGGCACACTTCACCAACAGAATATAAGATATGGGAGAGAGAATCCCAGATGTTGAAGGAAAAATTCCAAACCTAAACAGGAGATAGCTATAAAGGTACAAGAAGCATACAGTACACCAAATTGATTGGACTAGAAAAGAAAGTCCCCCTTGCCACATAATACTTTTAAAAAGCTAAACTTACAGGACAAAGAAAGACTGATAAAAAGCTGCAAGGGAAAAAGACCAAGGAAAATATAAAGGGAGAACTATTATCATTATACCTCACTGGAGACTCTAAAAGCCAGAAGGGCATGGGTAGGCATTCTACAGACATTAAGAGACCATAGATGCCAGCCCAGATTACAATACCCAGCAAGACTGGATATAGTATAGATGGAGAAAAATAAGATATCCCACACTAAAGTCAAATTTAAATAATATCTGTTGTGATCATAAAAAGAGAAAGCAGCGTAAGAATATGTTCTATGGGTGTGTGGGGGAAGGGGGTACCTCAGCGGGCCCATGCCAAGGTATCCTTTCCTTCTGAGGGACCAGATACACAACAGTATAGTGTAGAAGAGAGTTTGTTTAGGGCAAGGGGAGGGGAATTAAGGGGGTAGCAGGGGCAGAGAAAGGGAGAGAGAGAGAGAGAGAGAGAGAGAGAGAGAGAGAGGGAGGAGGGGGCAAGAATCCCTTTTTATAGTGGGTCAGACCTACCTGGCTGTTGCCAGGTAACTGTGGGGTGGAATTTAGATAGAATCCTAATAATAGCTATCTACAAATCCAGCCATACAGAAGTTTCTAGAAGAAAAATTCCAAATCAAAGAGGTTAACTATACCCATGGAAACACAGGAATAATATTATAACAGCAAAACCAAAAGAACACACACACACACACACACACACACACACACACACACTCACACACGGCCCAATCATTGGTCATCAATATCTCTCAATATTAGTTTACCAATAAAAAGATGTAGACTAACAGAAAGGATGTGGAAAAAAAGGACCCCCTTCTGCTGCATCCAAGAAATATACCTTAATATCAAAGATAGGCATTACCTCAGGATAAAGGGTTGAAAGAGATATACCAAGCAAATGGACCTAAGAACCAAGCTGATGCAACAATTTTAATATCTAACAAAATAGACATCAAATCAAAAGAGAAGGAGGGCACTATATATTCACCAAAGGAAAAATCCATCAAGATGAAATTTCAATTCTTAACAGCTATAGCCCAAACATAAGGGCACTCAAGTTTGTAAAAGAAATACTACTATAGGTTAAATCTCATATTGATTCTCACACATTGATAGAAGAAGTATTCAATACCTCACTCTCACGACTTGACCAGTCATTTAGATAAAAACTAAACAGAGAAATACTGGAGCTACCAGGTATCATAAACCAAATGGACCTAACAGATGCTTACAGATCATTTCACCCAAACAAAAGAATATACCTTCTCAGCACCTCAGGGAACTTTCTCAAAATTTAAACACATACTCAGTCACAAAGCAAGTCTCAACAGATACAAGGAAAGTGAAGTAACTCCATGCATCCTATCAGAACACTGCGAATTAAAGCTGGATATAAACAAAAACAGAAACAACAGAAACCTTACAAACTCATGGAAACTGGACAAATATCTACTGAATGAAAAATGAGTCAAGACAGAAATAAAGAAATTAAAGACTTTCTAGAATTCAATGAAAATGAATACACAGCATACCCAAACACAATGACACAATGAAAGCAGGACTAAGAGGGAAATTCATAGCACTGAGTACTTTCATGCAAATATTAGAGGTCTCATACTAGCAACTTAACAGCACACCTGAAAGTTCTAGAACAAAAAGAAGTAAGCTTACCCAAGAGAAGTACATGGCAGAAAATAATCAAACTCAGGGCTGAAATCCATCAAAGAGAAACAAAGAGAACAATACAAAGAATCAATGAAACAAGAGCTGGTTCTTTGAGAAAATCAACAAGATAGACAAATCCTTATTCAAATGAACTTAAAAGACAGAGATAATATCAAAATTAGCAAAATCAGAACTGAAAGGGGGACATAACAAAAGACACTAAAGAAATCCAGAGAATCTTAAGGACATATTTTTTTAAAAGCCTGTATTTCACCCAATTGGAAAATCTAAAAGAAATGGATAATTTTTCTACAGGTACCACTTAAAAGTTAAACCAAGATCAGATAAACAATTTAGATAGATCTCTAACCCCCCAGTGAAAGAGGAGTCATTAAGTCTCCCAGCACACACACACACACACACACAAACACACACACACACACACACACACAAAAGGTTGTAGTGAAGAGGTCTACCAGAATTTTAAGGAAAAGTTAAAATCAGTACTCCTCAAATTATTCTACAAAAATTCCCCCCAAAACAAAAAACCAATGGCCCAATTCATTTTATGAAGTCACAGATACCTGAATACCCAAAGAGCATAAAGACACAACAAAGACGGAGAATCACAGACCACTTTACCTTATGAATATAGATGCAAAAATACATAAATACTTACAAACCAAATCCAGGAACACTTAAAAACATCATTGACCATGATTAAGCAGGCTTCACCACAGAGCTGCAGGGATAGCTCAACATAGGAAAATCACTAAATGTAACCCACCATATGAACAAACTAAAAGAAAAAGACCAGTTATCTCCTTAGATGCCTTTGACAAAATTCAACATGCCTTCATGATAAAAAATTTAGAGAGATTAGGGATACAAGGGAAATACCTCAACACAATAAAGGCAATTTACAGCAAACCTATAGCCAGCATTAGATGGAGAGAAACTCAAAATAATTCCACTAAAACTGGGAACAAGGCAAGGTTGTCCACTCTCTCCAACTACTCAATATAGTACTTGAAGTTTTAACTAGAGCAATAAGGCAACTGAAGGATATATAAATTGGAAAGGAAGATGTTAAGGTATAATTTGAAGATGATATGATAGTACACATATGAGACCATAAAAATTCCACCAGGGAACTCCTAAAACTGATAAACACTTTCATCAAAGTGGGTGAATACAAAATTAAATAAAAACACAAACAAACAAACAAGAAAAAAACCAATCAGTAGCCCTCATATATACAATTGACAAATGGACTAAGAAAGAAATCTGGGAAACAACACCTTTCACAATAGCCTCAAATAATATAAAATATCTTGAGGTAACTCGTACCAAGCAAGTGAAAGACTTGATGATGAATACTTCAAGTCTTTGAAGAAAGAAATTGAAGAAATCAGAAGTTCTAAAGTACCCCCTTGCTCATGTATCAGTAGGATTAACATAGTACAAATGGTCATTCTATCAAAAGCAATCTACATATTCAATGCAATCATCATAAAATTTCCAACATAGCCCTTTAGAGATCTTGGAAAGAAAATTCTGAACTTCAAATATGGAAAAACAAAAAACCCATAGTGGCTAAAACCTGAATATAAGAACTACTACCACCCCTGTAATACAAAGCTCTAATAATAAAAGCCTCATGGTATTGTCAAAAAACAAAACAAAACAGACACATTGATCAATGGACTAGAATTAAAGATGCAGACATAAATCCAAACACATATGAACACCTGATTTTTTGATAAAGAAGCCAGAAATACACACTGAGAAAAGGACAGCATCTCTGACAAATGGTGCTGCTCAAACTAGATGTCTCCATTTTAAAGAATACAAATGTATCCATGTGTATATCACCATGCACACATCTCAAATCCACATGGATCAAATGCTTCAACCTAATACAGGATACACTGAACTTGAAAGAAGAGAAAGTGAGGAATAGCCTTGAATGAACTGGCACAAGGGAAGGCTTTCTGAACCGAACAGTGATAGGGCAGGCACTAAGATCAACAATTAATAAATGGGACCTTATGAAACTGAAAAGCTTCAGTAGGTTAAAAGATATTGTCACTCAGACAAAGCAGAAGCTTACAGAAGGGGAAATGATTTTTTTTTTACCAACTCCACATCTTTTAGGAGACTAATATCCAAAATATATAAAGAAATCAAGAAACTAGGTATCAAAACACCAAATAATCCAATTTTTATAATGGAGTACAAATCTAAACCGATTTCTCAATAAAATAATCTCAAATGGTTGAGAAACACTTTAAGAAATGTTCAAAATCATTAGCCATCTGGGAAATGCAAATCAAGACTACTTTGAGATTCCATCTTACACCTGCCAAAATGACTAAGATAAAATGAAGGTGACAGCTATGCTGGTGAGGATTTAGAACAAAGGGAACACTACTCCATTGCTAGTGGGAGTACAAACTTGTACAGCTACTTTGGAAATCAATATGGTGGCTCCTCAGAAAGTAGCAAATTGATCTACCTTAAGAGTCAGCTATACCACTCTTGGGCATATGCCAACACCAAAAGGATATTTATGTATTTATTTATGTATTTATTTATTTATTTATTATATGTAAGTACACTATAGCTGTCCTCAGACACTCCAGAAGAGGGTGTCAGATCTCATTACGGATGGTTGTGAGCCACAATGTGGTTGCTGGGATTTGAACTCAGGACCTTCACAAGAACAGTCAGAGCTCTTAAGCACTGATCCATCTCTCCAGCCCCCCAGAAGGACATTTCCTCGAGCATGTTCATTGCAGCTTTGTTCTTAATAGCCAGAAACTAGAAACAACCTAGATGTCTCTCAACAGAAGAATGGATAAGGAAAATGTGGTACATTTACACAGTGGAGTATTACTTAGCTGTTAAAAAATGACATCATGAAATTTGCAGGCAAATGGATGGAACTAGAAAAAAATCATCCTGACTGAGGTAACTCAGACCCAAAAAGACAAATACAGTGTGTATACACTTATAAGTAGATGTTAGCCATTAAGTAGATGATAATCAAGATACAATCTATAGAACCAGAGAGGTCAGGATAAGAGGACAGGTCTTGGACAGACACATGGATCTACCTGAGAATAGAAAATAAAATAGATTTGGGAAGTGGACTGGCAGTGAATCGGGGCAGGAGACAGAGGTATCAGGTGGGGGGCCAGGAAATGGGATGGAAGGAGAGAGCCCAAGGACAGGTTGCTAGAATTGCAGGGGTGGGGTGGATTTGATGGGTGCTGTAGAAACCTACAATAAAAACAATATTTTTTTTATTCCAGGAGTGCAATAAAAACTCCTAGAATGTAGGAAGGTGATCCTAATGAGGACTTCTAGTAATGAGGGATAAGGAGTCTCTACTGGCCAACTCTTTTAGACAGGCAAGGTTTCCAGTGGTGGGGCTGGGTTACATCCAATTAAGTTGTTGGCCAAAGTGGTCCCATGGAAATCCTCAAACAACTGAAGTTGTTGCCAAGACAGAGGATTGCTCCCTGAAATCTGACAGCTGGGCCCCATTGCTAGGGACAATACCCACACAACTCATTGAACATCAAGAAATCAAGAGGCTATATGGAGCCTTCACCACTACATTTGAGTGTCTGATGTGGGAAGGAACTCTGTAGGCAACTGAAAGGGAAGCATGAACACCAACACAGCCACAAAACCTTTGACCTCTTTCTTGCCTGCAAAATATGCTAGGGCAATGCTGGTACAGAATATGTGGCTATAGCCACCCAATGTCTGATTTAACTTAGGGCCCATTCCATGTGAAGGAACTCATACCTGACACTACTTGGAAAACCAAGAACCAGAGACTAGCTAATCATAGACCCAGGATAAAACCAAACACAACTGGTCTTGAAAAATATCAATAAAATGATTTCTAATGATAGTCTGCTATACCCATAGATTTGTGCCTTATTCAGTCTTCGTCAGAGAGGCTTCCTATGACATTAGATGTGAACAGATGCAGAGACCCACACCCAGACACCATGCAGAGAGAATCTACATTGGAGGTATTTATCAAATCCCTCCCCTCAAAGTTCAGGTAATCCCACAAATGTGGAAGCAGAAACATTGTAAGAATCAGAGGTGTTGGAAGATACCAGGAGAACAAGACCCTCTGAATCCACTAAGCAAGGTGCATATGAGCTCACAGAAACTAGAACAGCAAGCAAGGGGTTTCCATGTGTCTATACCATGTCCTCTGCATATGTATTATAGTTATTAGCTTAGTATTTTTATGATACTCCTGTATGTGTGATCCAGTGGGTCCCTGACTCTTATGCCTGTTCTTGGGACTCCTCCTGTAGGTTTGCCATGTTCAACATTGATATGAAAGTTTTGGCTTCATGTTATATTTTATTTCATTATGTTTGGTTGTTATCTCTTAGGAGCCTTTTCTAACGAGAGACAGAAAGGGAGTGGATCTAGAGGAGAGAGGAGGTGAGGAAGGACTATGAGGAATAGAGAGAGGGGAGCTATAATCAGGATATATTTCATGAGAATAGATTTTCAGTAAAAGAAAAGAAAATCAGTCTTTCCTATTGCTATATTTGAAAATCTTACTCTTTTCTTCAGCAGTCACTTCATCCATCCCAGCCACTTCTGTAGAGCTATCTTTGATTTCTCTTCTTCTCCAGGAAGATTAATAAACATAGAGTACCAGACTTGGCAAGACCTAAGGCTTTATATCAAAATTTTGTGCCTGAGTTTGTTCACTTACCATGTCATCTTTGGATCACTGGGTTCAGAATCAATTGAAGAACTTGTTAGCATCCCAAATTCTACACACCGATATAAATTCTCAAGAAAGTGCATCTTATCCAGCTACCCAGGTAATGTTACTGCACACCAAAACTGAGAGCATTTGATATAGTGGTGAAAAACACAGGTTTTAAAGTTTAAAAATCTGTTTGAAAAAAGTTTGAATTTCAGCTGTACCAATGAACAGATTTGCCTTCTCTTCTCAAATGTCAGTATTAATTCCCTGCTACTGTTTTACTCTACCTCATTCTTACCATCAGAAGTATGGATTGACTTGATATTGGGCATCAGAAGCATGGAATGACTTGACTCTTACCATCAGAAGCCTGGATTTGGCTTTCTCATTAACATTTTAAAATTGAGTTGCTTGGCCTTTTCCTGTTTAGTAATACTGGTTCTTCATATAATATGCACTCTATGCCTTGATCATATATTTGATTTACAAATATTTTCTCTGTGTATTTTTCCAGCTACAATTTACTGAAGGGACTATTCTTAATCCATGCATGATCTTGGTACCTCTTTGAAAATCAAATGACCTTAGATATATGGTTTTCTGAATCTCAGTTATATTCTGTTCATATTTATGTCTGTTCTTAAGTCAGGATCATATTATTTTTATTACTTTGTAATCAGTTTTAAAATATTTACTTTTAATGACTTTAACATCTTTATATATGTGTATATGTACATGCATGGGTGTCACACATGAGTGCAGTTGCCTGTGGAAAGAAAAAGAGGATGTTGGGGAAGTTTTTGGGTAGTTGTCAACTATCCAACTTGGGAGCTGAGAACTGCATCCAGGTCTTCTGGAAGAGCAGCAGGTACTCTTAACCACTGTGACATCTGCCCAGGTGTGTAGTGTTTTGAGAGGTGTTTGTTGTCCAACTTAGTTCTTTTTCAAGAATATTTGGGTTATTTGGAATTTTAAAATTGAATTACCATGTAAAATTTTAGGATCATCTTATTCTTTCCTACAAAAAGAGGGGACACCGTTCTCTTAATCAGATTTGAGGCCTACTATACAGGAGGTATCTTAGTTATGGCTTCTACTGCTGCAATGAAACACCATAACCAAATCATATACATATATGTATATATATACACATATATACAGATAATATATACATATATGCATATATGCATGTATGCATATATACACATATACATATATGCATATATACACGCACATACCTATATACAAGTATACATATATGAATGTATGCATATATACATATAAACATATATACATATATACATGTATACATGTACATATACACATATACATATATACATATATACAGGTATGTACACATGCATCTTTGCATATATGCATATTATATATATACATATATACTTGCATATATACATGCATATATACATATATACACGTATACACACATACACATATATACATATACACATATAAACATATACACATATACAAATATACACATATATACACATATACACATATGCATATATACACATATGCATATATGCGCATATACACATATACATATATACACATATGTACATATGCATATATACATATATGCACATATACACATGCACATATACACATATGCACATATGCACATATACACATATACACATATACACATATACATATATACGTATATACACATACATAGTGACATGAACAGCACCATAGAATTAATTAGCATTCTATCCATTTTCTGTTACTATACTGAAATAACCAGGGTGGAATAAATATAAAGAAAAGAAGGCTTATTTACTTCATAAGTTTGGTTGAATGTCCAACGGTGAATAGTTACTTTGGTGAATGCTTAATGGTAAATGTTATCATGGCTATAGTTAGTGGGCAAATGAGGAAATCTATAGTCAGACAAAAAAGCTGAGTGTTAGGTGGGGTTGTTCTTTTTTGCTTTTTATTTCTTTACTTTTATTGATTTTGAGACACAGACTCATATATCCCAAGCTATTCTTGAACTCACTATATAGCCAAGGTTGATCCTAAATTCCTGTTCCTCTTACCTCCACATCCTGAGTATTGGTAATACAAGCATGGCCTACCATGCTAGTATACACAGCAATAAAGATCGAATCCAGGGCCTCTTGCGTGTTACACAAACACCCTACCAACTGAGGTACATCCTACCCAGTTTTGTTGTTTTCATGACAACACTCAATTGAATAACACATTAATCCTCTCCCAGGGCACATCCTTGAATTATCCAGTGATCATTAGTAGGCCCCGCCTCTTAATGGTCCACACCACCAATATTGCCATATTGGGGATAACAAACTTCTAGTACACGGAATGTTGGGATTAAACCTACACCAAGGTTCATATTACCACCTTCAGTTAATCTTGTGTGTGTATGTGTGTGTGTGTGTGCTTGCGCCCACGCATGTGTGCGTGTACATGTGTGCATGCATGCAGTAAATACCATTAAGACCCTCTTTGTAAATTTCAAGTAACTAATATAGTATTGTTGACTATTATCATCCTGCTGCATATAAAATCTCTGGAACTTATTCATCTTGTCCCTGAAAGCCTGCACCCGTTGGCAGACATTTTTTATTTCCTCTCCCCAGATGTTGGATATTACTGTTTTACTCTGCCTTAATGCCTTACTTGTCACTTTATTGTTGAATAATATTCCATTATATATTACATTTCTTTTATTCATTTCTCTGTTGATGGGCACTTAGGTTGTTTCTGTATCTTGGATATTGTGAATAATGTTGCAATGGGCATAAGGATGCACATATTTCTTGCAGGTACTGATTTAATTTCCTTTGGCTGTACACCAAGAAATGAGATTGCTGAATATATACTAAGAAGTGCGATTGCTGAATAGTAGATCTATTTTTAAATTTTTGAGGAAACTCCATATTGTTTTCCATAATGACTGTACCAATTTACATTCCCACCCACGGAATACAAAGGTTCTTTTTGTCCATAACCTTTCCAACACCTTTATTTTTTTTTTATCCTCACATAAGCCTTTTTTGAAATAATTCCTCTTTCATACAATACATCCTGACCACAGCCCTTTCCACCCAGTCCCCACCCTCAATTCTTCTCTCCCCCAGATCCACTCCTCCTCCTCCATTTCCCTTCAGAGAAGAGCAGGGCTCCCAGGAATATCAAGCAAACATGGCATAGAAAGATGCAATCATGGTAGACACAAACCCTCATATCAAGGCTGGACGAGGCAACCCAGCAAGAGGAAAAAGTTCCCAAGCACAGGCAAGAGTCAAGGACAGTCAGTCCCTCTTCACATTGTCAGAAGTTCCACAAGAACACTCAGCTATACACCCACACATATATATGCAGATCTAGCACAGTCCCATGCAGGTTCTGTGATTGTCACTTCAGTCTCTGGGAGACCTATGAGTCCTGCTTAGTTGATTCTGTAGGCCATGTTCTCCTGGTGCGCTGGCTCCCGCTGGCTCCCACAGTCCTTCCTTACCCTCTTCTTTAGGATTCTCCTAGAGCTCTGCTTAATGTTTAGCTCTGGGTCTCTGCATTTGCTTTCATCAGCTGCCAGAAGAAGGTCTCTCTGTTTTCTGAACATCTATGCACCAAATGCAAGGGCACCCTCATTCGTAAAAGAAACTTTACTAAAGCTCAAAGCACACATTGCACCTAACACAATAATTGTGGGTGACTTCAACACTCCACTCTCCTCAATGGACCGATCAGGAAAACAGAAACTAAACAGGGACACAGTAAAACTAATTGAAGCTTTGGACCAATTGGATTTGACTGATATTTATAGAACATTTCACCCTAAAGCAAAAGAATATACCTTTTTCTCAGCACCTCATGGTACCTTCTCCAAAATCGACCATATAATTGGTCACAAGACAGACCTCAACAAATATAAGAAGATGGAACTAATCCCATGCCTCCTATCAGATCACTATGGGGTAAGAGTGGTTTTCAATAGCAACAAAAACAACAGAAAGCCCACATACACATGGAGGCTGAACAATACTCTACTCAATGACACCTTGGCCAAAGAAGAAATAAAGAAAGAAATCAGAGACTTTTTAGAATTTAATGAAAATAAAGGCACAACATACCCAAATCTTTGGGACACAATGAAAGCAGTGCTAAGAGGAAAACTCATAGCCCTGAGTGCCTCCAAAAAGAAAATGGAGAGAGCATATACCAGCAGCTTAATGACACACATGAAAGCCCTGGAACAAAAAGAAGCTATTTCACCCGGGAGGAGTAGAAGACAGGAAATCATCAAACTCAGGGCTGAAATCAATCAAGTGGAAACAAAGAGAACCATACAAAGAATCAACGAGTCCAGGAGCTGGTTCTTTGAGAAAATCAACAAGATAGATAAACCCTTAGCCAGACTGACCAAAGGGCACAGAGAAAGTATCCAAATTAACAAACTTGGAAATGAAAAGGGAGATATAACAACGGAAACTGAGGAAATCCAAAAAATCATCAGATCCTACTACAAAAGCCTATACTCAATACAACTGGAGAATCTGGCCTCTCTGATAATGATTGCACTAGGCTCCATCCAGTCTATTGAGTAGAGCAGAATATCATTCGGAATCATTTCATTGGCCTTTTATGTCTGTCTGTGTTTGGTTCTAGCCTATGTTTCTCTGCTATACAGCCTCGGATTCCTGGCAATCCAGTCAGTGCTAGACATGGCCTCCTCGTGACATAGGCCTCAAGTTAGACCAGTCATTGGACTAACACCCTTATTGCCTGACTTTTTGATAATAGCAGTTTTAAGAGGTGTAAGGTCGGAACCGGGCGGCAGCGGCGGCGGTGGCGGCTGCAGTACAGCAGTGGCTGGTCCAGCTGAAGGGCCATCAGCAGTGGAACCTAGGCGACACAGGGTCCAGTTAGGCCCTGTGCCCACGACCACTGACCTTCGCTGACCAGCCGGGCTGCAAGCAGCTGCGGTTTTGCGGCGCCTTTTGCTGCACGGAAGCCACTTCAGAACTCGGCCTCTCTCAGATGCTGGAAAGAACCCAGGTATCCCTCAACAGAAGAGTGGATGCAAAAAAATGTGGTATATCTACACAATGGAGTACTATTCAGCCATTAGAAACAATGAATTCATGAAATTCTTAGGCAAATGGATGGAGCTAGAGAACATCATACTAAGTGAGGTAACCCAGACTCAAAAGGTGAATCATGGTATGCACTCACTAATAAGTGGTTATTAACCTAGAAAACTGGAATACCCAAAACATAATCCACACATCAAACGAGATACAAGAAGAAAGGAGGAGTGGCCCCTGGTTCTGGAAAGACTCAGTGAAACAGTATTCGGCAAAACCAGAACGGGGAAGTGGGAAGGGGTGGGAGGGAGGACAGGGGAAGAGAAGGGGGCTTACGGGACTTTCGGGGAGTGGGGGGGCTAGAAAAGGGGAAATCATTTGAAATGTAAGTAAATTATATCGAATAAAAAAATATTAAAATAAAAAAAAAGTAACTGCAGAAAAAAAAAAAAGAACTCGGCCTCTCCATCTTGATTTCGACTCCAGTGACATCGGACAGTCTGAGGTACACAAACATAATCCGAGGCCAACACCGCGTCTGAGGTACACAAACATAATCCGAGGCCAACACCGCGGGGGTCTGAGCCCTACGGGTGTTGGCCTGCACCCAGGCCCTGGGCTGTTCGGGGGGCCATCGGGGTGCCAACCCAGCCAGGAGGTTTTTTGCCCGGGCCTGCAGGCGCGCGCCGCCATTTTGCCTGCAGGACTACAGAGAGCTCTAGCAGGCAAGCCGGTAACAGGCATAGCCTGAGGCTAACAAAGCGGGGGTCTAGGCCCCAAAAGGCACAGGACTGACCCCAAGATCTGGGCGGCTTGGTTGGCCATCTGTGAGTCAACCTGCCCAGGAGGTTGTTAGCCCAGCAGACTCTCCCGCACACGCCCGCCATCCTGGTCACCTGGCGGACCCAATTAACAGTCATAGCCCTAGGGGAACTTTGCTCGGACCTTGGCCTCCCAGGCTTTTGCCTGGACTCAAGGCCTGGGCGACCAGGCTAACCTTGTGTGCGCCAGCCCGGTTGGAGGATCAGCTGCCGAGCAGAGTGATCTGAACACAGGGGAGGTCCCAGCAGCATACACCGTCGGCGCTCCCCGTGGGTGCACACGGGCTCCATCTGGTCCAAAGACACAATCTGGGGCAAGGCCTCATGCGGGAGACCTCAGCTCAACTCTCTCCGCTTCCGGATCCAGATCAGCCTGGGCGGCGGCACCACATCTCCAGGTCCTGCAAGAGGCTAGAGGGGATTCCAGGCGGCCAGCTGGGAGAAGTCAGTGTGCTCCGGTGAATCCAGCGGGCCCCAGCGGGAGCCTTCGGGTGCCTGCTTCGGGATCTGAACTGCCTGGGCAGCAGTACCCTGTCTACAGGCAGTGCAGGGGGTAAGCTGTGCACCAGAGGCCAACGGGGAAGGGGCAGCTTGCACTGGTGAGTCCAGCACTGACAAGACCAAGTAACACCAGTGAGAACTAGATGGCAAAAGGCAAACGCAGGGACGTCACTAACAGAAATCAAGGCAATATGGCAACATCTGAACCCAATTCTCCTCTACCAGCATGTCCTGGATACCCCAACACACCAGTAAAACAAGATTTGGATTTAAAATCACTGGTCATGATGCTGGTACAGGAACACGTGAAGGACATACTTAAAGAAATTCAGGAGAAAATGGATCAAAAGTTAGAAGCCCTTGCAAGGGAAACACAAAAATCATTGAAAGAAATCCAGGAGAATACAAAAGCCAACAATGAGGAAACACAAAAAAAAACTTAAAGAAATACAGGAGAACTTTGGTCAACAGGCTGAGGTCATGAAAGAGGAAACACAAAAATCTCTTAAAGAATTACAGGAAAGCACAAACAAGCAAGTGAAGGAGCTAAGCAAAACCATCCAGGATCTAAAATCAGAAGTAGAAACAACTAAGAAAACTCAAAGGGAGACAACTTTGGAAATAGAAAGCCTTGGGAAGAAATCAGGGGACAGAGATGCAAATATCAACAACAGAATACAAGAGATAGAAGAAAGAATCTCAGATGCTGAAAATACCATAGAAACCATGGACTCAACAGTTAAAGAAAATGCAAAATGCAAAAAGCTTGTAACCCAAAATATCCAGGAAATCCAGGACACAATGAGAAGACCAAACCTAAGGATTATAGGCATAGATGAGACTGAAGATTTACAATTTAAAGGGCCAGCAAATATCTTCAATAAAATTATGGAAGAAAACTTCCCTAACCTAAAGAGAGAGATGCCCATGAATATACAAGAAGCCTACAGAACTCCAAACAGACTGGACCAGAAAAGAAATACTTCCCGTCACATAATAATCAAAACACAAAATGTTCTAAACAAAGAAAGAATATTAAAGGCAGTAAGAGAAAAAGGCCAAGTAACATATAAAGGAAGACCTATCAGAATCACAGCAGACTTTTCACCTGAGACTATGAAGGCTAGAAGGTCCCGGGCAGATCTCATGCAGACTCTAAGAGAACACAAATGCCAACCAAAACTACTATATCCAGCAAAACTCTCAATCACCATAGATGGAGAAACTAAGATATTTCATGACAAAACCAAGTTTACCCAATATCTATCCACAAACCCAGCCCTACAAAGGATAATAGGAGGACAACACCAATACAAGGAGGGAAACTTCACCCTGGAAAAAGCAAGATAGTAACCTTTCATCAAACCCAAAAGAAGTTAAGCAATCAAATTTAAAAAATAACGTCAAAAATGATAGGAAGTAACAATCACTATTCCTTAATATCTCTTAACATCAATGGACTTAATGCCCCAATAAAAAGACACAGACTGACTGGATACGTAAACAGGACCCTACATTTTGCTGCTTACAGGAAACACACATCAGGGTCAAAGACAAACACTACCTTAGAGTAAAAGGCTGGAAGACAATTTTACAAGCAAATGGTCTCAGGAAACAAGCTGGAGTAGCCATTTTAATATCAGATAAAATTGACTTTCAACCCAAAGTCATCAAAAGAGACTCTGAGGGACACTTCTTGCTGGTCAAAGGAAAAATACAACAAGAAGAACTCTCAATCCTGAACATCTATGCTCCAAATGCAAGGGCACCCTCATTCGTAAAAGAATCTTTATTAAAACTCAAAGCACACATTGCATCTAACACAATAATTGTGAGTGACTTCAACACTGCACTTTCCTCAATGGACCGATCAGGAAAACAGAAACTAAACAGGGACACAATGAAACTAATTGAAGCTTTGGACCAATTAGATTTAACAGATATATATATAGAACATTCTATCCTAAAACAAAAGAATATACCTTTTTCTCAGCACCTCATGGTACCTTCTCCAAAATCGACCATATAATTGGTCACAAGACAGACCTCAACAAATATAAGAAGATCGAACTAATCCCATGCCTCCTATCTGATCACTATGGGGTAAAAGTGGTCTTCAATAGCAACAGAAACAACAGAAAACCCACATACACGTGGAAACTGAACAATACTCTACTCAATGATACCTTGGTCAAGGAAGAAATAAAGAAAGAAATTAAAGACTTTTTAGAACACAATGAAAATGAAAACACAACATACCCAAATCTATGGGACACAATGAAAGCAGTGCTAAGAGGAAAACTCATAGCCCTGAGTGCCTCCAAAAAGAAAATGGAGAGAGCATACATTACCAGCTTAATGACACACCTGAAAGCCCTGGAACAAAAAGAAGCTATTTCACCCAGGAGGAGTAGAAGGCAGGAAATCATCAAACTCAGGGCCGAAATCAATCAAGTAGAAACAAAGAGAACCATACAAAAAATCAACAAAACCAGGAGCTGGTTCTTTGAGAAAATCAACAAGATAGATAAACCCTTACCCAGACTGACCAAAGGGCACAGAGAAAGTATCCAAATTAACAAACTTAGAAATGAAAAGGGAGATATAACAACGGAAACTGAGGAAATCCAAAAAATCATCAGATCCTACTACAAGAGACTGTACTCAACACAACTGGAGAATCTGGAGGAAATGGACAATTTCCTTGACAGATACCAAATACCAAAATTAAATCAGGACCAACTAGACCATCTAAACAGTCCCATAATGCCTAAAGAAATAGAAGGAGTCATAGAAAGTCTTCCAACCAAAAAAAGCACAGGACCAGATGGTTTCAGTGCAGAATTCTATCAGACCTTCAAAGAAGAGTTAACACCAATACTCCTCAAACTATTCCACAAAATAGAAACAGAAGGAACACTACCCAATTCCTTCTATGAAGCCACAATTACGCTGATACCAAAGCCACAAAAAGATCCAACAAAGAAAGAGAACTTCAGACCAATTTCCCTTATGAACATCGATGCAAAAATACTCAATAAAATTCTTGCCAACCGAATCCAAGAACACATCAAAACGATCATCCACCATGATCAAGTAGGCTTTATCCCGGGAATGCAGGGTTGGTTCAATATACAGAAATCCATCAATACAATCCACTACATAAACAAACTCAAAGAACAAAACCACATGGTCATTTCATTGGATGCTGAAAAAGCATTTGACAAAATTCAGCATCCTTTCATGCTTAAAGTCTTGGAGAGAACAGGAATTCAAGGCCCATACCTAAACATAGTAAAAGCAATATACAGCATCAAACTAAATGGAGAGAAACTTGAAGCAATCCCACTGAAATCAGGGACCAGACAAGGCTGCCCCCTTTCTCCTTATCTTTTCAATATTGTACTTGAGGTACTAGCTCGGGCAATTCGACAACATAAGGAGGTCAAATGGATACAAATTGGAAAGGAAGAACTCAAACTATCATTATTTGCAGACGACATGATAGTCTACCTAAGTGACCCAAAAAACTCCACTAGAGAGCTCCTACAGCTGATAAACAACTTCAGCAAAGTGGCAGGTTATAAAATCAACTCAAGCAAATCAGTAGCCTTCCTATACTCAAAGGATAAGCAGGCTGAGAAAGAAATTAGGGAAATGACCCCCTTCACAATAGCCACAAACAGTATAAAGTATCTTGGGGTGACTCTTACCAAACATGTGAAAGATCTTTATGACAAGAACTTCAAGACTCTGAAGAAGGAAATGGAAGAAGACCTCAAAAAATGGGAAAACCTCCCATGCTCATGGATCGGTAGAATCAATATAGTTAAAATGGCCATTTTGCCAAAAGCAATATACAGATTCAATGCAATACCCATCAAAATCCCAACTCAATTCTTCACAGAGTTAGAAAGAGCAATTATCAAATTCATCTGGAACAACAAAAAACCCAGGATAGCTAAAACTATTCTCGGCAACAAAAGAAAATCTGGGGGAATCAGTATCCCTGACCTCAAGCAATACTACAGAGCAATAGTGTTAAAAACTGCATGGTATTGGTACAGTGACAGGCAGGAGGATCAATGGAACAGGATTGAAGATCCAGAAATGAACCCACACACCTATGGACACTTGATCCTCGACAAAGAGGCTGAAAACATCCAATGGAAAAAAGATAGCCTTTTCAACAAATGGTGCTGGTTCAACTGGAGGTCAGCATGCAGAAGAATGCGAATTGATCCATCCTTGTCTCCTTGTACTAAGCTCAAATCCAAATGGATCAAGGACCTCCACATAAAGCCAGACACTCTGAAGCTAATAGAAAAGAAACTGGGGAAGACCCTTGAGGACATCGGTACAGGGAGAAAGTTTCTGAACAGAACATCAATAGCGTATGCTCTAAGAGCAAGAATTGACAAATGGGACCTCATAAAATTACAAAGTTTCTGTAAGGCAAAGGACACCATCAAGAGGACAAATTGGCAACCAACAAATTGGGAAAAGATCTTCACCAATCCTACATCAGATAGAGGGCTAATATCCAATATATATAAAGAACTCAAGAAGTTAGACTCCAGAAAACCCAACAACCCTATTAAAAATGGGGTACAGAGTTAAACAAGGAATTCTCACCTGAAGAAATTCGGATGGCTGAGAAGCATCTTAAAAAATGCTCAACTTCATTAATCATTAGGGAAATGCAAATCAAAACAACCCTAAGATTTCATCTTACACCAGTCATAATGGCCAAGATTAAAAATTCAGGAGACAGCAGGTGTTGGAGAGGGTGTGGAGAAAGAGGAACACTCCTCCACTGCTGGTGGGGTTGCAAATTGGTACAACCACTCTGGAAATCATTCTGGCGGTTCCTCCAAAAACTGGGCACCTCACTTCCAGAAGATCCTGCTATACCACTCCTGGGCATATACCCAGAGGATTCCCCACCATGTAATAAGGATACATGCTCTACTATGTTCATAGCAGCCCTATTTATAATTGCCAGATGCTGGAAAGAACCCAGGTATCCCTCAACAGAAGAGTGGATGCAAAAAATGTGGTATATCTACACAATGGAGTACTATTCAGCCATTAGAAACAATGAATTCATGAAATTCTTAGGCAAATGGATGGAGCTAGAGAACATCATACTAAGTGAGGTAACCCAGACTCAAAAGGTGAATCATGGTATGCACTCACTAATAAGTGGATATTAACCTAGAAAACTGGAATACCCAAAACATAATCCACACATCAAATGAGGTACAAGAAGAAAGGAGGAGTGGCCCCTGGTTCTGGAAAGACTCAGTGAAACAGTACTCAGCAAAACCAGAACGGGGAAGTGGGAAGGGGTGGGTGGGAGGACAGGGGAAGAGAAGGGGACTTACGGGACTTTCGAGGAGTGGGGGTCTAGAAAATGGGAAATCATTTGAAATGTAAATAAATTATATCGAATAAAAAAAAGGAAAAAAAAGAATTTAGAAAATAAATAAAATAAAAAAAAAGAGGTGTAAGGCCTATTTCTTTATGCTTTGGTTTAGCTTTTTTCCCCTGATGATTACTGATAATGAATAACTTTTTGTATAACTACTGGCTATCTGTGCATCTATTTGTTTGTTTGGTTGGTTGGTTTTGGTTTATTTCCAAGACAGGGTTTCTCTGTGTAGCCCTGGCTGTCCTGGAACTCACTCTGTAGACCAGGCTGGCCTGTAACTCAGAGATCTGCCTTCCTCTGCCTCCCAAGTGCTGGGATTAAAGGTGGTGTGCCACCACCCACTGTGCATCTTTTAAAGAAATGTTTATGTAGGTCTTTTGCTCATTTTAAAATCAGATTAGTTGCACTGTTCTTACTGGGGTGATGAATGTGTATTTCTGAGGTTGTTGCTTTTTCCCAGTATTTCATTGTTTTAATGGAGAGGTGGAGTTTTCAAGATTCCCACCTCTGTCATTTTCATTGACATCATCCCAGCAAATATTTTTTTTGACTTTTTTTTTTACTTTTTTTTTATTCGATATAATTTTTTATTTACATTTCAAATGATTTCCCCTTTTCTAGCCCCCCACTCCCCGAAAGTCCTATAAGCCCCTTTCTCTTCCCCTGTCCTCCCACCCACCCCTTCCCACTTCCCCGTTCTGGTTTTGTGGAATACTGCTTCACTGAGTCTTTCCAGAACCAGGGGCCACTCCTCCTTTCTTCTTGTACCTCATTTGATGTGTGGATTATGTTTTGGGTATTCCAGTTTTCTAGGTTAATATCCACTTATTAGTGAGTGCATACCATGATTCACCTTTTGAGTCTGGGTTACCTCACTTAGTATGATGTTCTCTAGCTCCATCCATTTGCCTAAGAATTTCATGAATTCATTGTTTCTAATGGCTGAATAGTACTCCATTGTGTAGATATACCACATTTTTTGCATCCACTCTTCTGTTGAGGGATACCTGGGTTCTTTCCAGCATCTGGCAATTATAAATAGGGCTGCTATGAACATAGTAGAGCATGTATCCTTATTACATGGTGGGGAATCCTCTGGGTATATGCCCAGGAGTGGTATAGCAGGATCTTCTGGAAGTGAGGTGCCCAGTTTTTGGAGGAACCGCCAGACTGATTTCCAGAGTGGTTGTACCAATTTGCAACCCCACCAGCAGTGGAGGAGTGTTCCTCTTTCTCCACACCCTCTCCAACACCTGCTGTCTCCTGAATTTTTAATCTTAGCCATTCTGACTGGTGTAAGGTGAAATCTCAGGGTTGTTTTGATTTGCATTTCCCTAATGACTAATGAAGTTGAGCATTTTTTAAGATGCTTCTCAGCCATCCGAATTTCTTCAGGTGAGAATTCTTTGTTTAACTCTGTACTCCATTTTTTAATTGGGTTGTTTGGTTTTCTGGAGTCTAACTTCTTGAGTTCTTTCAACAATGGTACTTAGTAACAGTTTAGAATCCTTTGTCCTCTAATCTTCCTGGCTCTTGCAACCAAATCCTATCTCCTGGGATATTACTGAAGAAAACTGCAAACAAGTGACAGGCCCAGTGCATGCTTCATGTCTTCTACCTTAGGTTTTCCATAGCAGTGTTTCCATTCCTTACTCGTGGACTTTGAGCAGCTGTTTCCACTCTTCTTGAGCTTCCAATACCATTCTTACTGATCTCACTTTGTCCCCACAGATTCCACAATTGCAAGGCTATATGCAGCCTATTTCTCTTAGTTATACGTGTTGAGGCCAATTGTCTGTTGTTCAGTCCCTCTGTTCATGCTTATTAGCCCTGTAATATTGAACAGATAACCACATCTATTGGTGTCGGTCCATCTTCTCATCCTCCAAGGGCCTAAGTGAAGGTTAAATACCATATGTTTCATACTGACTTGAGAACAGAACTTGAACTAACTGCTAGCTCTCATTGACATCACCATGACAGTATCTCTGTCACTCTTGTCTATAAGGAATAAGCATCTGACTTTAATTCCATCACTAACATTCTCTTGAATTCTATTTCCTTGAATATTAGTATCTATTTCTTCAAAGTCCAGGAGAAACTAGGAATACAAGGGATGAATATTAACCTAACAAAGACAATATATATAGGTAGTTCTCAGCCAACCTCATCCTGCTTAGAGACAAAATCAAAGTATTTCCAGTAAAATCAGAAATAAGACAAGGATATTCACTCTCCCAATTTCTGTTCAACTTGTTTCTTGATTTCTTAGCTAGAGCATAAAGTCAAATGAGGGAGATCAAGGTGATACAAATAGGAAAAGAAGACTATGTATATTTATTTGAAGATAAAATTGTATCTATAAAAGACCCTAAAGATACTACCAGAGGTTTTATCATTTGTATATATCAAGGCTGAGAAGAAATCAAGAAGATAATACAATTAGCAATGGCCTCATAAATTATCTTAGATGGAATCTAACCAAGGTAGATTTAGTCTACGTTGTAATAAGTAAAAGACTTATACAACAAAAACTTTAAAACACTGAAAAATATTGGAAAGGATACCAGAAAACAGGAAAGACCTCTCATGCTTATGAATCAGTAGGATTAATATAGTGAAATATCCATCCTATCAAAAGCAATGTATAGATTCTGTACAATCTCCATAAAAATTCCAATATAGTTCTTAAAATAAATTGATAAAAAAGAATCTTAAATATCCCATGGGAGCACACAAGACCCAGGATAGTCTTGACCTACTATCAGAAATACAGAACAAATAGATACTAATATTCAAGGAAATAGAATTCAAGAGAATGTTAGTGATGAAGTTAAAGTCAGATGCTTATTCCTTATAGACAAGAGTGACAGAGATACTGTCATGGTGATGTCAATGAGAGCTAGCAGTTAGTTCAAGTTCTGTTCTCAAGTCAGTATTCAAGTATCCATCTTTAAAATATTCCAAGACAAAAGAAAATAAAAATTATAAAAGGAACTCCCCCCAAAACCTTACTCTACTTTCCTCCCCAAAACTTTGGCCCCTTCTTTTTTCTTCCCAATTTTCTCCAAACTTCAGACTTGTTACTCATCTATCCTGTCCATTCCCACAGCATTTCCCTAAGGTGATTACCTAATCCCTTCATTCAAGCAATAGTCTCTGTTTTCAGTTTCATGGTGTGACTATAACATGTGGTACTTCTCAACTTTTTTAATTAATTAATAATTTACAGCCCATATTTTATTCTCCCCACCTCCATCCTCCTTCTGATTGTCCATATGCCATACCTCCTCTCCACCCCCTATCTCCACGTGGATGTCCCCACTCCCTTCCCCACCTGACCTCTAAACTCCCTGGGGCTTCCAGTCTCTTGAGGTTAGGTGCATCTCCTCTAACTGAGTCCATACCCAGCATTACTCTGCTATACATGTATTGGGGGTCTCATATCAGCTGGTGAATGCTACCTGGTTTGTGGTCCAGTGTTTGAGATATCTCGGGGGTGAGAGAGGAGTAAAATATGGAGTATAAAAAATTAGTTAATTAATAAAAAAGAGATATAGCAAAAACGAAAAATTATAGAAGGAAACAACTCAAAAGTTTTCAATTTTTTGCTGTTATGAGTAGCATGATAAAATCTTACATTATTATAGTCTATCCCACTCACATTAATATATTTTGAGAGAACAATCATGTTCATGTAAATTTTATTATCCTGTTATAACTTCAGTATTTTATTAATATTGTTGCTAATATCTCACTATTCTTAAATTAAATTTTATCATAGGAATTGACATATCAGCAACAATAGCTTGTATAGAGTTAGGTACTATGGGGGTCTAAGGGATCCAGAAGGAATCTTGGGAAATATCTTTCATGTATAAAGGGGAGACTCCTGTGGTTATCCATATTACATATTTTATTGTTGACATAGATTTATGAAAATGCTTCCTACTTGGTATCTTTTAATGAAGCTATCAGTATATAGTTCTACCTTTCACATTAAAATAAAAATAGTGTCAAAAATATTCATAAAATTATCCCTGTATGACACTGGGAATTTCATTAGTCTGTTGCTTTTGGGGAGAGAATTGTCATTTAAACTATATACATATGTACACACACACACATACACACATACACACACTCTGAATAAATATAAAAATTGTGTTGTCTTATGACATTTAGTGTTATTTATCCTCCCTTTTTTTTCCTGACTTAATACTCCCACCTTCCTCCCTGATTAAAGTCCTCTTGTTTTTCCCATCCCCCACCCCCAGCACTGTGCCCCACCAGTTCTATCTCTGGAGCTCCTTTTTCCTGCCCCCACCTGTTCTTTTTTACCTTCCTGGTTTGGGAACCTTCCCTTGTTGGTCATGTGAGTTCAAAAGGCTCCCAAATCAATATAGGATGACATAGAAATGATCCAAATACAATACTCATATATAAAAGTTTTTTAAAAAATTTAAATCACAAAGTTAATTTCCCAGTACTCTTGTGTATCATATCATTTTCCTATCATTATTTTCTAGAAAATCAATTGGAGGTAAATTTTTAGCTCAGTTTAACTTACCCCTTTTCAAAATGCACACATTTTTTTTCAAAATACTAAGAACTTTGTATATGAACACTGTATTTACATCTCTCTCCCCTCCACAAACTCCAAAATCTGTTCAAACTCTATCCCCCTCCCTCTCTCCTCCCCCACCCATTTCCCTCCCTCCTCTATCTGCCTCTTATGACTATTTTATTCACTGTTCTGAGATTCACGCATCCTCACTTGGGCTTTCCTTCTTGTTTAGTTCCTTTTGAGTCTGTGGAGTGTATCATGAGTATCCTGTATTTTATGGCTACTATCTACTTACAAGTAAGCACATACCATGCATGCCCTTTTGTGTCTGGGTTACCTCACGCAGGATGATATTCTCAAGTTCCATACATTTGCCTACAAAATTCATGATATCTGTTTTTAATGGTTGAATATTATTCCGTTGTGGAGATGCAGCTCATTTTCTTTGTCCATTCTTCAGTTGAGAGACCTTTAGGTTGTTTCCAGTTTCTAGCTATTGTGAACCAAGGTGCTATGAACATAGTTGATCAAGTCCCTATTGTACAGTGAGGCATCTTTTGGGTCTATATCCAGGAGTGGTATAGCAATGTCTTGAGGTAGAACTAGTCCCAGTTTTCAAGAAAAATATCTTTAACAAGCAAAAAGCATAGTTAGCTTGAGAAAGTGATACAGCTTTGCCCTACTAAAAGGCAAAGATGCAATGTCAATGCTCTGAAGTAGGAAAGGTACTGTGATCATGATAAAAATAGTCTGAGTCACACTTCAGTAACAGGTCTCTGTTATTCTAGATATTATTATTATTTCCTTTACTTTTTGAGATTAGTATAGTTATGCCATTTCGGACTTCCCTTTCCTCCTTCCAAACTCTCATATAAATAGCTCCTTCAAAAAATGGCCCCTTTTCTATTAATTGCTGTTCCAAGCATATATGTATGTAAATATATTCATAAATACAATCTGCTCAGTTTGTATAATGTTATCTGTATGTATGCTTTCAGAGCTGACCATTTGATATTGGGTTACCAATAGTCTCCCTAGGGGAGACTATTTCTCCTACTCGCAGAGTTGCTTACCTGCCTGTAGTTCTTTTTAGGGCTCGAGCCTCCTGTTTTTCGCCCTGTCCACTTTGGCATGTGTATTGGTGCCACCCTTGTTCAGCCTAGGTTAAGCGCTCATGGTGGTGAGACTTTATGAGTACAACTGCTGACATTACAAGGAGACGCAATATCACAGCAAACTCTTCTTCCTAAGGCTCTTGCACTCTTTCCCCGGTCTTCTACAATCATCTCTGAGCCTTAGGTGCTGGAGTTGTTTTGGAGATGTATTGGGATTGTGCTTCACATTTCTGCCTTTTGACTGGTAGTGGTTTTCTATAATGGTCTCCATATGTTGCAAAGAGTTATAACAGTCCCTTATATATTCTGGATTATAGTTCTTTATTAGACACATAGTTTGCAAATACTCTCACTCATTCTGTGTGTTGTCTTTTCACTTTTTTGTATTTTTTGTTTGGTTCTTTTTTGTTTTGTAGTATTTATTTATTTATTTATTTATTTATTTATTTATTTATTTATTTATTTATTTTGAGGAAGGGTTTCTCTGTGTAGCCTTGGCTGTCCTGGAACTCACTCTGTAGACTAGGCTGGTCTCAAACTCAGAGATCTACCTGCTTATACCTCCCAAGTGCTGGGATTAAAGTCTTGTGTTTCTATTACCTGGTCCCATCTTTTTACTTCCTTGCTAATGTCTTTTGTAACACAAATATTTTTAATTTTGATGACGTCCAATTTAAATTTGTCTTTGGTTGCTGGTGTTTTGGGTGAATATTGGTTCAACATATGAATATCAATCTGGTCATCACATCCTGCTCCCTACAGTTGTTTCCAGCATGCTTGATTTCTCACAAAAAATGGTCCACCCTTTTCCTGAGCTGCCATAGAACTGAGAGGGTTTGAAGTGATAATATAGAGGATCCATGAATATTGCTGACTTTTTACTCAGATCTGATTGGTTCTTTCTATCTATCCATCCATCTATCTATCTATCTATCTATCTATCTATCTATCTATCTATAGTTAACACTCTCCACATTGTGAGAAGATTCTGATTAACTTCAAGAGTTCTAAAACTGACTTTAGAGTTTGATAGTGTTCTATTTGTTTTTATGTAAGAAAAGATTTTCAGATATTCTTACCCCCACCTTGGCTAATTCCATACAGTGTCCAATTTACCATTTACACATTTTCTTGATTTCTTTTGTTCTGTACACTAATCACATCTTCCAGACTATATTGTTTGACAGCATACTTCTCACAGTGTTTGGCAAAGTTGATTAAGGAACTTTATTGGAATTGAGATTGTATCTAATGCTTACATCTTTAGGTTGCATAGACCATTTGGAAAGTAAAGTTAGCTGGTTTATAAGCAAACTCCTTGCATCATGCCCTATATGAAAGGTGAGGATGTCAAAAAGATAGAGTTCAGCTCTACAAAGGAAACAGTGGTCCTGGAGTCAAAAAATCTTCTAGCTGATTATTTTCATCTATTAATTTTCAAAAATTATTTTAAATGATATCAGACTGACACCAATTAGCAAAATATATACAGAGTTGTCATATTCTTCTCACTCTGCTTACCCTGTTATCAATATCTGCAATAACCATAAAATGATAGTCAAAACTGAAAAATTCACATCATTACAACACCAGTAACTAAATTGCAGGTTTGTTCAAACTTCTCAACTGACCTTTAAAGATTAGAGTGTAGCAGGCACTGAACAAGACATTTTAAAAGGAGGCTACAGAGAAGGTCACATAGGATGAACAGCATCTGAGTGAGATGGAGAAGCACAGTCAAAATTGCCTTGCATTTGCTCCTGATTATCTCTCCCCTCAGTTCACCTCTCTGGAATGGTAGAAGATCTTTTTTTTGTAATTTGTTGGTGAATGGTGACCTTTTGTCAACAAGGAAGGAAGGAAGGCCTTTTATATGTTAACTTTGCCATTGCCTTTCTCTGTATTCTGTTATCCTCAGTGCACATTCATGCAGTATTATTCATATAATATATTTGAAATAATAACCATTTAAATGATTGACAGGATGAGGCAAACAGTTCTATTTTTAGCATCTGTCAAGTCAATGATACTTCTAAAATTTGGATTTGTACAAATGTATTGTAAGACTTACTCGTGTGGGGGTGACGGTGCGGGTGGGAATGTGTGCATGGGAGTGTGTGTGTGTGTGTGTGTGTGTGTGTGTGTGTGTGTGTGGCGTGCGTGTGCGTGCACGCACGCATGCACCCATGAGTATGGGTGCAATCTATTTTAAAGTCAAATAAAAACATTTAAAAATTATCATGTCAGGGGAGTTGACTAAAAGTGTATTGCACTCAAATTCCCTTGCTTTATAATATATTACAAATTATACATCACAAATCATCAACTGCTCTTCTAGCAGCAAAATTTATGGGTGACTTCATGGTAAAAATAAATGGGAAAAAGGCAGAGTGTGACAGTGAATGTTTTAAACATATTTTATTATGCTCAGGTCTAGAATTAGGAGGCCAAAAAATAATTATTCCAAAATAAATTCCAGATGGATACAGTTGGAAATAAGAGATAAAAACCTTAAGATGCTAGGATGAAAATAAAGTGAACAGACCAAAGAATGTCATATAAACACAGAGCTTATCGGGTCTACTGCTACTGGAATGTAAAAAATAAAATGACTTGCCTGGCAAACATAAGGCCATACGATTAATCTCCAGACCTACAAAAATTAATTGTATGAACAAATTTTAAAAGCAAAATATATCCAGAAAAAAAGTTTTAAAATATGTTACAGATTGCTGTTTGATTTTCATAATAAATAAGAAGCCGAGGCAACTTATAAAAGAAAGCATTCAGTTGGGGGTTGGCTTACAGATTCAGAGGATGAGTTCATGACCATCATGGTGGGGAGTATGCTAGCAGGCAGGCATGGCTCTGGAGTAGTAACTCAGAGCTTAAGTCAGATCCATAAGCAGAAGGCAGAGTGAGGAATGAGGGGACCGAAGGGGGTGTTAGTTTTCTGTCAGTGGTACAAAATATATGAAATGATCAACTTACAAGTCATCTCACCTTGAAAACTGGTAAGTTTTCAGTCTGTTTGCTTGGTCTTGCTGCATTTTTGTGATAAGTCCTGGTGCAAGTATATGGTGACAGAAAGCTGTTGGCCTCACGGCAGCTGGAAAGTGAAATGACAGAAGATGCCACAAACCCAAATCATTTTTAAGGAGATGCCTCCAATGACTTAACTTTGTTTATGGATTAAAAAAAATTCTGTTTCCTCCTGGGGATGTCATATCAAAACTTACACATTGAGAGTTGTACATATCACTGGGTTTCAAACAGTAGGGGGCATTAGGGAAAGGCTGTTGAGCCCTGCTGGGTAAGTTAGAATTAAATGTGGTTGACTTGTGAGGTCATCAGACTATGTGCTTGACTTAACTCCTTGTACTATAAGTATAATTAGCAGTGCATCCTTTATTTATGCATTTATTTTTTTCTTTTATTGAAAATAGATTTTTTTTCTCATATAATATATCCGGATTAAGATTTCCTTTCCCCCTAAGCCTCCCAGTTCCTCCCCATTCAGATCATTCCATTTCCTTTTCTTGTAAAAAATAAAATAAAAACAACCAAACACGCTTCTCAAGGACAGTAATAAAATAAAATATAAGATAAAACTGACACACTGGAATTTGGTAACACAAACACAGAAGGAAAAGAACCCAAGAGAAGGCACGAGAAACAGAGATTCACTTGTTCGCACAATCAGGAATCCCATAAAAACGTTAAACTGGAAGCTATAATATATACATAAAGGACATGGTGCAGAAGTGCTTTGATCATGTTGGTTTAAGAGAGACTTGGTTCCTTGGTGTCCTCTATCCCCTCTGGCTGTTAATCCCTTTTCTGGCTCCTCTCCAGCAGGATTTCCTAAGCCCTGAGAAAAGAGAATTATTGAAGACATTCCTTTTAGGGCTGAGCGTTCCAAGGCCCCTCATTTTCCCAATATTGTCTGGCTGTGAGTCTCCCATCTGATGCAGGAGGAAGCTTCTCTGATGGTGGCTGAGCACGTTATGGTTTATGGATATAACAAAATGTCATTAGGAGTCATTTTATTCCATTTACCCTAAGTTCTTGGCTATCTAGTTTCAGGTTTGTGGTCACTTGAGCAGTATCAATTATGGGTTTTATCTGGTGGTGTGGGAGTTAACCCAAATCAGATATTGGTTGGTTATTCCTGAAAGCTTTGTGGCACGCATTGCATTGACATATCTTGTTGGCAGGACAGCATTGTTGATTCAAGGGCTTGTGACTGGGTTGGGGTTTACATTTCACTTTTTGGTTGTCTACAGGGTACTTTCCTATACAGAAGATGCTAGAACAGATGGATGAAGAATCTATGTAGGCACCAGCTCAACCTCTCCATACTCATTGGGACCTTGTGGTCAGTTTGTGGAGAACAATCTATAGTCTTGGCAACAACAGCCTAGGTTGTTTGTAAGTTCTGACTGGACTTTTTTGGACAAAACCTCAATAAAATCCTTCCCAATCTGGGGACAGGAAACTGCTTTTAGTGATAAGAGATAGCCAGTTGGGGCTCTGTTCCCACATTATTTGATAATTAGATTGCTTTTATATGTATACATATCCTAGGAAGCTTATACTGGATTAGGTTTCCATACTATCCTGAAAATGACCCTTACTTATAGATGTCTCTCTCTATAATCACTCCCTGATCCCACTCTCTTTCCCCTCCCTACTAGATCCTTTTGCTCCAGCACCACCACCACAACTGTCCATTCTATTTCCCTTTCTTAATGAAATCTGGCCCCCCCTGCCCTTTACATCTGAGAATACAGATTATAGCTTGGTTATTCTTGACTTAATAGATAATATCCACATATAAGTGAATACATGCCATATTTGTCTTTCTATGTTTGAGATGCTTTACTAAGCATGATTTTTTTCTAGTTCTACCCATTTACTTGTGAATTTCATGATTTCATTGTTTTTAATAGCTGAGTAATAACTCCAAACTGTAAATGTACATTTTCTCTATCTCTTCTTCTGTTTAGGGACATCTAAATTATTTCCAATTTCTGCCTATTATAAATAAAGGAGCGGTGAACATAGTTGAGCAAGTGTCTTTGTGGTAGGATAGGGTGTTTTTTGGTTATATGTCCAAGACTGGTACAGCTGGATCTTGAGGTAGATCAATTCCCAGCTTCTTGAGGAACTGCCACACTGGTTTTCATGGTGATTCCACATGTCTGCAGTCTCACCAACAACAGGCAATAGTCTCACTTTTTTGTTGATCTTAGCCATTTTAACAGGTATAAGATGAAATCTCAAAGTAGTTTTGATTTGCACTTTCCTGATGCCTAAGAATGCCGAACATTTCTTTAAGTGCTTCTCAACCATTTGAATTTCCTCTTTTGAAAATTCTGTTTTGAGAAAACCATTGTCTTATGCACTGAGGAAAATAAATTGGAGAGCGGCACCATCTTAGGCGTACTTTCTAGTTTTCCTTTAATTTCAAAGTGTTTCGTATATTATTAAAGTTTCCTACTTGCAATATATCATCATGTATATTTTCCTAATAAATACAATCAGTGCTTTATTCTATTTAAATTACAAAATATGCAATAATAATTTCCCTGTGCTACTACAATAGCATCCCAACTGCCTTTTTATTTTTCTGCTCTTATCTCTTAATATACTGAATCTAAATTCTTAACCATAGCTTCTAAAGGTCTACAAGACACTTCCCTAGCCTACATTTCCAGCCTTCTCTCCAATCTTAGTTTCCCAGGACCATGTCTTTCCTACCTTTCAGCACACTGCTCTTTTGGTCTAGGTATTCACATCTGCTATCCATTGTGTTGAAAAGACTCTTGTTATCCCTTCCTCAAGACCCTGAGAGTCCTGTGTTTGTATTAGTATTTGCACTGACTTTTTTGTCACCATGATACAAGTTGGAGTTATCTGGCTAGAAGGAACCTTGGGGATTTTGCCCTTCAGATTGGTCATGTCTGTGGGGGACATTTTCTTGCTTGCTGATTGATGTGAGGGTCTAGTCACTCTAGGTGGTGCTACCCCAGGTCAAGTGGTTCTTCATGGCAGAAGAAAGCAAGCTGAGTAACCAGTGGAGAGCCAGTCAGTAAGCACTTTCTTCTATGGTATTTGCTTCAGTTCCTGCCTCATTCCCTACGTTGATTTTCCTAGATGATGGATTGTGATGCAAAAGTGGAAATGAAATAAACCCCTTCATTGCCAAGTTACTTTATGGTCATGGTGATTCATCATAGCAAGAGAAAGCAAGCCAGCATAGTAGGCTATGCCATGTCACAGTTGTGGCTTTAAATCATAGTTGTAAAAGCAACTATGAGTTACTAAAAAAAAATGGAGACAAGATAATTTGTGCTTTTGTATTGTCACTTCTCTATCTTATTTAGTGGGCTATTTCTATTTAAAGTAAGAGAGTCTTGGGGCTGGAGAGATGTCTCCGTGGTTAAGAACACTGACTGTTCTTCCAGAGGAGCCATGTTCAATTCTCTGCATTCGCAGGGCAGTTCACAGCTGTCTGTAACTCCAGTTCCAGGAGAACTGACACACTCACACAGACATACATGCAGGCAAAACACTGGCACACATATAATAAAAAAGAATAATGAAAAAAGATGAAGAAAGTCTTGCGAACTTCCTTTAAAACAAAGTAACAGTTTTACCAATGCCATTTTTACTCTAAGGCCAAGGACAGTGAAGGAGGATGGTTTCTAGATAAGCATAATTATAGAGCATATTTCACTGTTCTTCGAGCTCTGTTTCATTATATAATTGATACAGCACAACATAACCAAAGGCCAAGTCATGTCAGCCTAAATATGCTCTATATTCTCTTCTTGGGACAAATGAATGCATTTAGTTAGTTTGAGTAATAATTGTCTCCATAATTAGTGCCAGTGTTCCAGGGACAAAAAGAGATTCGACATGCTTTTCAGAGTAACCAGTGCTCTCTAGAGAAGAAAAATATTGGTTACTACTTAGTCTTGCCCCAGAAATTTTAGGTTGTGATATTAAATATTTTTTTGAGACAGGATCTCTCTATGTAGTCCTGGCTGCCTGTGTCCCTTCCTGCCCCTGCCTCCTGAGTGCTGGGATTAATGCATATGCCACCAGACCTGGCCTGGGTGACACTAACTTCTTTTGGGTCCCTCCCTTTTTCCCTCCCTCCCTCCTAACTCCCTCCCTTCCTTCTTCAATGTTTCCCTCCCAGAACACAGTCATGGTGGTCACTTAGAGTCTCTTGGTTTTGTGCTTTGATAATCAATTCTTCCAAGATTTTAGCCTAATTTTTCCATTAGTAGTCACAAACTAGATGTCTGGTAGCCATATACACAATTGACTCCAGGAAATATCTTACTGAATAGTCTTGTAATGGTTAACACATTTCAATTCGTTATCTCTTTTTCAAAATTTGCTCCCAATCAATCTCACAGATATACAATGATGTCAAGTTACAACAATGACAAAACATAACTTTTAAAAAAATGATAAGGAAATAAACTCATTCAACAGTACAGAAACTTCAAGGAACACTGGGATAATTTATTAAAAAAATAAGAATGTCCAGTTAGGAAGATAAAAATGAGAGAAAAATGAATCTACAAATATATTTATAAGTATTACTTTTTTCAAGTAAGCATGAGTCTCATAGGACAGAGCAAATTATTTATAGTTTTCTTACTTGTATGTTCCAGAACAATATTGAGGACCTAGATTGAAAGCATCCTAAATCATTTGATAAAATCAATGAAAAAGCAACCAAATGAATTTTTCTGGTGATAATAATGACAAATCCCTATGTAGCAGATTGTATAGTAGTGTAATTAATTAGCTTAAGATCTTCAAACTGCTGATTTAAGTGAATCACCTATTTTATGATCATAGCTCTGCTGTGCAATTGACCATGTAGTAATCTGGATGGCTAACCTGAAAATATTTTATTCAGCTCTCACTATAAAAATGGAACAGCACCTTATTGTATGAAACAACCACATATTCTAACAGTAATAGATTTGACTGTATATGATCAAAACACCACTAAAAATCTAAACCTTTCTATGTCAGGGTGAAAAAAAGAGAATAAACAACCAGTATTCAAAGGTTTAAAAAAAAGTCCCGTCATGATTTTTTTCTATCTCTTCTTAATCATGTTGTTTCAGGAAACATTAAAATCCAAATCCCTTTGGAGGGTCATCCTGACTTCAAGTGTTTCAGCTTCACAGATATAGGACGCTTTAGCGCTGTTACGTTCCACAGGCTTGGGAAAGTTTACTAACAACTTCCTAAAAATGAGATAAGATAAACAAAATAAGATTAGAACCTGGGATTAACTTCCTAAAGTAAATGGTAATTTTCAATAAGGCAGTGTGTGATAAAAAATAATTATGTAACGCATATCATATGCCAGTTTGGATCCTTATAATTTTAAGCAGGCCAGCTTCATGTGGAATTTAAACCCATTCAATGTGGAAGCAACAAGACCCCAAGTTGGAGGTCAGTGTAGGCAACAAAATAAGAACCTGTCTCATTTTTTTTAAAACATCTAAGCAATTGTTTTGACCGATCGTCTCTCTTTCTTTAAATTGGCTCATTTTACATTGTATACAATCTCAGGGTATGCCTCTAGGCATAGAAATAGATCCATGCCTCTTAAGTTTGTTGGGCTAATCTGGTGTCAATCTAATTTATATGTAGGTGGAATGAAACCAGCAGATACAAATCTGAAATTGGAATGGTTCTTTAACACTTCTTTGAATACCACCTTAGGCTGAGACTCTACTATGAATGCAGACTTTGGATATTTAGCCTGGAATGATTTCAATGCCAAATCAATGAAAATATTTCTTTCTGCTTGCCTCTGGTTCTTTCTACTACACATTGACAAAAATTTGCTGTGATAGATTGCAGAGTTTATCTTGCTGTTTATGGCTCAGTTGCCGGACAGTTGTATGATTTTAGATGTATCACTGCAATATGCTAATCATAATTCTGTCATAGTGGTATGAATTCGAATTATGCATAGGGTCAGTACATGCCGATGCCTGAAGAAATTCAAATATGCAAAATAGATGTAATTTAAATATGCAAATTTAAACGTGCAATTTTAAATATGTGAAACATACCCTCACTTTCTCAGTACAGACACACAGTAGAGACAAGGCTTGAGTGTCTTTTCAAAAGGCTGACAGAAAAACTCTCCTGGATCCATTTCAGTAAAGAAACCTGGCATTTTGTATGTGTGTGCTTGTGTGTGTATGGTGTATGTATTTGTGTTTGTCTGTGGTGGTGCACATGCAAGGGAATGCATATGGAGACTAGAGGTTGGCATCAAGTGCCTTCCTCAATTGCTTTTCATGTTCTTCCTTTCTTCCCTCCTTCCTTCCTTTCTTTGGTCAGTTTATTTTTGTTGTTGTTTTTGGTTTTGTGGGGGGTTTTTTTGCTTGGTTTTTTTTTTTTTTTTTTGAGACAGGCTTCCCACTGTGCCTAGAACTGGCCTGCAAGTTCTGTCGTTGGCTTTTATGTGGGATCAGATCAGAGGTCTTCATGCTCTCTCCCCAGCTTCTGGCTCTTGGGGGTGGTGGAATACTACTTGGATACTAAATTTTATAAGTCTCTTTATAATGGGCTTGATGATCATATTTAAAGAATTTATAATATTCAAAGAATTAAATCATAAAACTAATGAATCCTCAATATGTAAGCAAAATTTAAAATATACTCAAATAACTCTAAAGTTATCTCTATTTTAGTTAAGTTTGCATAGGGGATATGTTTCTCCCTTTACTGAATATTTTATATATAACTACAGTACATGTGCTAGTTAATTTTGTCAACTTGACACAAAGTAGAGTCATCTGAGAAGAAAGAACCTCAGTTGAGGAATTGACTCTCAGAGTGGCCCAGGGCATGGCTATGGACATTTTTTTAATTAATGATCAATGGGGGAGAGCCCAGGGCCCAGTCCACTTGTGGGTGGTTTTACCCCTGGACAGCTGGTGGTCCTGGTTTGCATAAGAAAGTAGGCTGGGCCAGCCATACAGAAAAAGCTAATAAGAAGCACTCCTCGGTGTCCAGTGTCCTCTGCTTCAGTTCTTGCCTCTAGACTCCTCCTGGCCTAGCTTTCCTCAATGATGGAGTATGACCTGAGAATCATAAAGATGAAATAAGCCCTCTCCTCCCCAAGTTGTTTTTGGTCAGCGTTTTACTGCAACAACAGAAAGCAAACTCAGGCAGTATATATACTATTCTTTATTTGTACATGTGCTTTAGATAATTTAACATACAAATGGAGTATACAAATGACCTAGTGCAGCCCAAGTTCTATGTGGAAAAGTACTTCTGTGAGAGACTTTCATTTAGTGAGTTCTGATGGGTATCTGGAGTGATGGCAGAGCTACAACAGCTGCCTCAAGATTGATGGAGACAGGGAGAACTGCTAGAGAAACGGAAATTAACTGCACAGGCTGTAGATATGCGTGTGATGTCAGCAAGCATGAAAATATCGCAGAAGACTGCTATTCGTTTAACTAAGTCTCCTTACAAAGGTTGTAGGGAGAATGAATACATACAAAACATAGCATAAAGCTTAACCACTCCTTAGAATGATAGTAAGAATAGTGAATCTAGTTTTTGTAAGATAACATGTTTATGAGTGTGCGAATACATTCTTTTAAGTGGTGGGAATGATCAGAAGAAATTTTTGATAAGTATTCAACCGAAGATCATTTTGTGTTAAATGAATCTACTGCACAAATAAAATAGTCTTTTGACGACTTTCCTTTTTGAAACCTTCTCAAAGTCTCAAGCTCAACAAAAGAAAATATTGATAATAAAAGGAAAGAATGTTCTAGGAACTACCTGCTTCCCAATCCCAGTAGGGAATGGTGATGAGTTCCAGAGCTAGGGCCCACAGCAATCACTCGTAGATGCTCCCTTGGGGGTGCTCACTACTGTGTAGTCACATGGAAATGAGGCAAGTCCGTAAGACAAGGAGACAGTGAGATATTTTGTTTAATACACATCTGGTTCCAGCAATGTCCTTTGTAAAGAGTTTTGAGAAGCGGGACTCGTTCATCTATGCGTCAGATGAAATGTTTTGTAAGAAATTTCCTGTGTATGTAGTTGAAGGAACATGATTTGAGCCTATATACTGCAAAGAAAGACTTTGTGCATTTTTTTAAAAATGCACACACTCAAATTTTATCATAGAGACCTACTACCATTCAAAATGTTTAAGGATAATGCTTCTTTTATATAACCAAATTCCATATTAGTATAAAAGCAAGACTTATAGCTCAGCAGAATTTCACTTCTAGTTGTTTTTAAACTTTTTCTGATAGCCAGAGCTATATTAGATTGTCAAGGATTATGTTTCAGTGGTGTCAACCTTCATCTAACATGCAGGGGCAAAATATGAAAGCTAGGTATTTGCAAACATCTTTGAACTGAATACTGAGTCCTTTGCATTCCAAGCTAGTATTTTAAACCCAGAGTTCCATCCTAGCCCCCCACATTCAATTTATTGTATAGATCAAATTTCTGAATTATCAATGGAAATTTCACCTTCCTTAGAGTTTTAAGCTTGAGGAAAACTAGCCCTACTTTAAAAAGCAACAATCTAATGAGTCATTATTATCATAATATTCTATTTCAATCTTATGTCTCACTCACTTTTTTGGAGTACGAAGATCAAGGAGCATTTCTTGGATGTCAATTTGAATTTCAGAAGGGCTTGTATTGGGCAGTTTAATTTTCACCTAAGATAAAATAAGAAAATACTGTCATTTTGGAGAACAGATACTTTTAAAACCATTAGAATGTATGTGGAGTGGCAATATAATATTTACTCGAGAAGGCGCCAACTATGTACCAGGCTCTGTGCCTTCCTTTTCTTGATCTTTTTTTTTTTTTTTTTTTTTGATTTGGTTTTTTTGAGACAGGGTTTCTCTGTGTAGCCCCGGCTGTTTTGGAACTCACTCTGTAGACCAGGCTGGCCTCGAACTCAGAAATTCGCCTGCCTCTGCCTCCCAAGTGCTGGGATTAAAGGCGTGCACCACCGCTGCCACCACTGCCAGGCCCTTTTATTGATCTTATGGAACAGGTTATTAGGCCCGTTTTACTAGTGGAGAGACTGAGGAATTTAGTAAGTGGCTAAAGGGCAGCCATCAGTAATGGAACAGAACTTCTGATTTACCATTAGATTGGGGAGGTAATCATTGACCACCTTCATGTAAGTGGGTTTCATATAAATGAATAAACTATGTTAGGTGTAGGTTGTTGATGCCAATTTGTAGTCTCCTGGAGAAAATACCCATACCACATTTCCTATGAAAGTATTGGTCTCTAGAAAAGTTAAATTAACAAAAGAAAAACAATAACATAATCTCCACCTCCCAAGGACTACCTACTAGTTCAGCAAGATTTCACTTACACAATTGTCTCATCACAATTACCAGAGGGCCCAGCAGCAGTTCCACATATCAGATGGTATATCCCAAAGCATTGAAAACAAGAACACAGGGCCAATTGTGGCTATATATTGAATATGAGGAAATCTGGGGCTACATGAGATATTGCCTCAACACAATAGCAATGAAAAGGAAATATATTCAAAAATTTGCACATGGTTTTGTCCATAGCAGCAGTATTTATCATACTTGAAAGGCGTAGAAAAACCAAAATATGCATCAGTTGATACATGGATAGCGAAAGTGTAACATGTCCATACAGTGGAATATTATTCTGCTGGAAAAAAAGACAGAGTACATTAATGTGTTTTAAATGTGTATGAGTATTTTGTCTGCATGTTTGTCTGTGCGCCACATGTATACCTTGTGTCTAGACATCAGAAGAAAATATAGAATCTCCTGTGACTGGAGTCACAAATGTGAGCCTCCCTGTGGCTGTTAGAAATAAAACCCATGTCCTCTGCCAGAGACACCAGTACTCTTTACTGCTGAGTCATTTCTCTAGCCAGACAAAGTACATTTTATTGATCAATCCTGAAAACATTTTACAAAAGGAAGGAAGCCAGGCATTAAAAGGTGTGTTTTGTAGTATTCTACTTAGATGGCGGTGTTAAGCATAGGCTGATCCAGAAGACAGAAAGTAGACTGGGGTTTGATGGTGGTTGGGGAGTAGAGAAGACTGGTGTCTGCTTAACATGTGTGAGGTTTCCTTTTAGGTATATGAAAATAATTTTGAAATAGATATTAATGAAAGTTATATTACACTGTGAATGCACCAAGTGTCACCAATGATAAATGTATATTTTACCACAAATTTGCACTTCTCTAATTTACATCTATTTTAGTTGGAGTTTTTATTGCTGTTACAAAACAACATGACCATAAACAACTTGAGCAAGAACATGTTAGCTTATTTCATCTTAGATTCTGTAGTTCATTATTCACCAGGACAGGAACTTGGAGGCAAGAACTAGTGCAGAAGCCATAAGGAAGGATTCTACTGGCTTGGTCCACACGGCTGGCTATTTTTTTGCTTCCCAAGACCACTTGCTCAGAGATGTCACCATCCACAGTGAGCTGAGCCCTCCTATGTCAATAATAAATAGAGAAAAATGTACAGCAGGCTTTCCCAAGGGCTAATATGGTGGGAACATTTTTTCTCAATTGACATTACCTCTTCAAAAAATCTATCTTGTGTCAAGGTGACATAAACTAGCCGGATGAACATCTACTTTTTTTTTGTAATGGTAGATGACATAAATTATGATATACACACAAATGTGTGAGGACATATAATTTCTGTAAAAAAAAAAAAAGGAACAAAAATTGTATCCAAAGTTCAGGTAAATTATGAAGCTTTTTCTTCATAAGGTTTCTAAGATAACCTAGGATACCTGACATTTTAGTTATTTGGAGAGTCCAATTGCTGTAATTGCCTGGGTAAATGCAAGCTTTAAAGGAAATGGGTATGAAATAGTGACATACTGTCATTTCCTCCTAACATGCTCAATGCACACAACGGTGGCTCCATAGTGTGAGGTATGAGGATCAATACATGCTTCTGAGTTACATTTTCTTTATTAAATCTGTATGAGAGATAACAATTGAGAGGTGATAGCATTTCATACATGCAGTGCTTAACTTTTTACTCAAACAATTAACTTCTAAAATACATTTTAGTAATTAAATCTTCCTAATTAGAGATGCCTTAGTGAAACAAATAGCACATATTTCACAGAAGCAGTTAGAGGCACTCTGACTCAAAACAAATGAGCATTACATTGGACAAAAAGGTCTCACTTTTACTGAAATAACTTTCCAGTCGATAGTCAATTTGAGATGCCCTTTAATGTCTTGTACTGGCCAAATGGATCAAGGGATAGAACTATTTGTTTCTTGACTTTGAAATGTTTAGATCTTGAGAATAAAATGGTATCTCATGCATGTCGAAAGGATAATCGAGGAAGGAAAGAATGATGATGTATGGGAAGTTTAGATAGACTTCCTAGGCAGAACTTCAAAGTGGTTATTATAATAACCTGTGGTTCCACTGAAAGATAATTCAAAGAAACAGCCCACTAATTTTTCCTCTTAAGAAAATTAAAAGTGTCTGCTACAATATTTCAAAGGTGGGACAAGAGTAAAGACAGCTTAAGTGGGATGGAGCACACCAATATCTCACAAGATAAGGATTCCATGGGGCTCTGAACAGAAAATCCCCTCCTGAAAACTGGAAGGGCTTGTACTTGTCATGGGGATCAAGAGATACAACTGTTTTCTTACTTTGAACTGTTTAGATCTTTAAAAGTAAAAAAAGAAAGAAAGAAAGAAATTATCTCTTGTAATCTTAACAGTAAACTCCTACTGAAACATGAGTTAGACTTGTTTAATAATTGGTTTTGTCAATAAATACTTAGAAAATAGTTGACCTCCAATTGTGCGAAAGACTTACCTTGTTAAAAATTGCCAAGTATGGAATACCACTGACCAAACAAACGCATTTAGGATCTTTCTTTTACATAGTGTAGGAACTGAATTCATTTAGAAAGGACTAACCAAAGAAGATCCTAACATTATCAATAGACATGCTAATGCTAAGAGGGGAAATTCTATGCGGCTCCATACCCTAGACAAGGAACTACAAGCAATTAATGACTGCTGAGAGGGAAGGATGTGCCCCCTAATTAGCTACCCAATGCAAAACAGTCAGCCCTAAAGTCATATGCATACAAACAATGAAAATGGACTCGGCATGTTGTATTTATATATATTTGTGGATAAAAACATACACACACACAATAATTAAAAATAAACAACAACAATATTAATAATAGACAAAGAGGCTAGCAAATTCAGGGGGCACATGGCAGGAGTTGGGGGAAGGGGCAGGGCAAAGTAATGTAAAACATTTCAATTAAAAACAAATTTGAATCAAAGAATAATTTTAAATTATTTTTTGCAACTTGGCTAGTACATACTATTTATTGAAATTTGAGTAAAACTCAGTATATACAGATGATTTTGTTTGTGTTTTGAAAACTGTTCTAAATTAATTTAAGGACTGTGGATATAACAAAATACTTCAATTTTCAAAAATATAGACACTATTCCTGATATATTTGATTCTTTAAAAAAGTTAAAATTGAGTTTCATTATGAAACAAAATAACATCAGGTAATTGTGTTTGGAGAGGCTTGGTGAGTTTTATTTTGAATTGCTTGAACAATTTAATTTCCCCTTGTTGACCTATGAAAACAGATGAGATTTTTTTTCCAGACGACCACAGTAGTTTATAAACAAAACCTCTTGAACAACAGTAATCCACAGAAAATGAAAATAAAACAAAACAAAACAAAACAAAGATGAAGGATCCCTACCTTGAATTTACATAACTATTCATCTCTAAAGAATAAGTACTTAGAAACGTGTTCTCCAAAACAAGGGCACAAAAGTCAATAAAGCATAGTTTTAATTAATGTATGCTTTCTATAATGTCATTATCTTTTGAAACATTCTAGTATGACATTGCCACTCCTTCCTTTTCTTTTTAAAATATGTCCGAGAAATACAACTCCTCTCTTATCATAGGAGTCAAGCTTGGACCCAGGTGTGGTGGGGCAGCCTGTAACCCCAGCACTTGAAAGACAGGCAGGAGGATTGGGAGTTCAAGGCCAGAGTAGGGAACATAATGAGACAAGAAAGAAAGAAAAAAAGCTCAGTTCATCCACAGACTTCCATAATCACACAGTCGCCCAATTGTCCCCTGAGCGGTCAGTCCCTCGCCACTATCAGTCAGTCCCTCACCACTATCTGTCTTGATATAACCCAAAGCCAAGCCATTCTGCTTCTATCTCCATTTTCTCACAACAATAAGAAGCCTTCTTCTTTGTAACCTAATAATTATCATACGGCTATTCCTATCTCTTTCTGCTGCTGTGTCCTACACATCCAGGATTCCGCAATGCCTTCTGTTAGGTCCATTGGACCACACAGTGCCTCACTCTTTCTTCATTGCTTATCTCCTTGAATACTCCCAGCATTTTCTGACAAAATGAGGGCACTGTTTTCCCCACGGTCTTTTCAGTTGGTTCCTATTTTGTTTGTTTGTTTGTCTTGTGTGTATTTTCTCATATCTCCTTTATATGACTGTCTGTCCCTTCTGTTTCATTAAAAGAATTCCATGCCCTATAGCCTTCCAAGTAACAAAACCAGACAGAAAAATGAAAAGTACTGTGTGATCTCTCTTATAGGTGCAACCTTTCAAAAAGGAAATGTGTAGAGAGAGAATAGTGGACCAGACATAGAGGAATGCGAGAGTCAAGTAAAAAGAGTTCAAAGTCTCAATAACATAAGATGAATAAACCTAGAGATTTGAAATACAGCATGAAGACTATAATTAATAACAAATATTTCCTGAGATTCAACTTTAGGTACCCTTAACAAACACACCTGAAAATGTAACATGTGTAATGAGGTATATAAAAACTGAACTGACTGTAGTAATCATTTCATTATGTGTATGGATAGCAAACCATCTTAAATATATGTCATTAAAATTTCCATATCGTGGCACTATACTGCACATTACTGTTTATATTCAAATCATTTACCAATTTCCAGGACGGTTTTGATTTCACTAAATAGTTCTTTTTTTCTCTATAATATTTCCAATAGCACCTCCTGTCTTCAACCTTAGTGATTCAAACGTTTACTCAGATTTTTCTGATATTCAAATTTCACTCCTTCATCTCCTGTAAATCTTTGCTCAAATAGTGCCTCCTGAGAGGCCTTTGCTGACTATACTACAACTATTCCAATCAAGGAATTATTCATCAATTGTTATTGTGTGCATACTGTGTATATGCATATATTCCTAAATAAAATCTATTTAGTCCATATAATGTTACAAAAGGGCTGACTGTTGGCAAGGGACAGACACCTAATTGATGTGCTCTTTCCTGAGCATGATCACTTCTCCCACTAGCAGCTTTATTCATTTGCTGTAGTTCTTTATGTAGGGTTGAGGCCTTGTGGGTTTGTCCCCGCCCAGTTTGGCATGTTCCCTGGTGTCATCTTTACTCTGCTCACAATTGGGTAGTCCTGTTGGTGAGACTTTGGTAGCACAGCTTCTGATGTTGCTAGGAGACACAATCTCTCAGGAAACTCCGTGATCTAACAATCTTTCTGTCTCTCTTTCATAGAGTGTGGGGGCTGTGGGAGGGTTCAGAGGGAGGGAAGGGAAGGGAGAAACATCACAGCTAAATGACAAGCTAAAAAATAAACAGAAAAGGAGCTATTCATAAGAAGCTGTGTCCATTATTTATTACTATTCCATACTATGGATCTGGGAGTATTATTGCTATAACAAACAAAAAAGAGATAGGTGGTAAAATGATGGAAACATGGGAAATAAACTCACTATATGAGAAACGAACATTCCACATAGAATGAAATAACTTGGTATACAGAAGCATCAGAACCATACGGCTAGAGCAAGCAGAAACTAATGAACAAGTAAGGAAATGGAACATGAGATGAAACTAAAGGAAGGTAAAACTGAGAACACACAGAACTTCACAGATCAGGATAAAGACCTAAGTGCAAAAGGACAGCATTTAGGGACCTATGTAAAGAAAGGCATGATCTAGTTTTGTATTTGTTTGCTATCTTCTGTTAAAAAACCAATTTTGCTATATAGTCCAGCCTAGCCTCAAATGTACTGAGTAGCTTACACTAACTTTGAACTCACCATTCTCCCAGTTTATCTTACAAAGGGCTGGGACTTGCTTACTTTTTAAAGATCTCTTACAATGTGTGTCAAAAGGCTATAGTTGAAGCACAGAGATGAGTCAGAGGAAAATCAAAAATGGACCAGGCAAGAATTGGTGGTCCTTTGGAACATAAAATCAATAGCTGTGGTAATTAAAACTAGTGGGGCTTTAAAATATATTTTGGAAGTACAACAAATAAGACTCACTGATGCCTTGACCCTGAAATATCAAAGAAAGAGGAATGAGTGCTGAGTCAGGGTCTTAGCTTGAGCCTGCTATGTGCTAGGCAAGGACTGTTATCTCGTAGCTCTAGTAAATAGTATTGCTATGAGAAAGCCAGAAGAGACGGATGTCAGAGAGCACAATTATGAGTTCTTTTATGGACATGTTGGGTTTCTGTCACCTACTAAAAAAGCAGGAAGTAAGCCAAGGGACTAACCCGAAGGAGAACAGATAGAGGGAAAAGGACATAGGTCAAAGCTCAAGGGAACTGCAAACAGTGATATGGGAGCAAAGGGAAGGAGGAATGCAGTGATGCGAGAGGAAAACCAGGAGTTAGATCATCAACGGAGAGAGAAAAGTTCTTTCAAAGAGGAAAAAGCCACCAGCAGGGAATTCTGTTGAGTGGTTACCCCATACCTCCAAACTCTCTCTGTGTGGTCACCCCGTAGTAGCTCCAAACTCTCTCCCACTGTGCTATTTATTCAGGGACAAAGTATGGTCAGTATGTAGATCAGGCTGGCCTCAGACCTGTGATCTTTCTGTCTCCATTCCCCAAGTGCTGGAATTACAGGCATGCACTACCACACCCAGACAAACTGTCCGTTTCTAATCAGGGTCTCTAAAGTAGAGGAAAGCAATTTTGGTGTGTTTGTGTAGAGAAATTCTTTAGTTTTCAAGATTATCCTTTAGTGGCTGGTTGCTAAGGATGGCTCTCAGGGCCTGGCATGTTCTCAGCGAGTACTACCCACTCAAGACTGACCTTCTTAAGGCAGGAGTTAATAATCCCTGGCCTCCCGAGTACAAAGGATAATATCCTGGAATCTTAAGTGAAAATGCATCTGTTCTTTCCTAGGCATCCTTGAATACATTTTAGAGTTTGTTTATTTGACCCAGTAATACACAATAGGGAAAAAATACATGTTAATAAAAGAATAGATATTTGTCTTTAGCTTGAATCATACTTAAAACAATCCTCTTCTAGAATGTTTTCCAAGTTCTATGTATGCTTCCACTTCTCTTCCCTTTTCTATACCAAACTCTCTTATAGAATAGTATGGCTTTTGCTGTCCTTTTGTCTTTGCTTCCATGGCTCTGTTCAAGTGGCCATTGCTCAGGACACTGAAGCTGCTGTCTTCCAAAGACCAACAAATGGTTCTTTTTATTTATTTATTTTCTCACACTTATTTTTTTTCTTGAGACTCATCCATGAGTTGGCATAATTTATACCCCATCCTCTCTCTCTACCTGCAATTCTTCCTGTGTCTCCCCATTCCTTCTCAAATTCACGAACTCTTCTTTAATTATTACTGTTACAAACACACAGACACACACACACACACACACACACACACACACAACCTATACATATGTGTATGCCTGTGAATATAGGTCTGCTGAGTCCACTTAGTATTGCTCATATGCATATGTGTTGAGAGCTGGCCACTTTTTTTTGTTTGTTTTTTTGTGTAGCACCGGCTGTCCGGGAACTCACTCTGTAGACCAGGCTGTCCTGGGACTCAGAAATCCGACTGCCTCTGCCTCCCAAGTTCTGAGATTAAAGGCATGCACCACCACTGCCTGGCAAGCTGGCCACTTCTTAATTTTTCCATGTAATATACTTTGCTCATATTCTTCCCTGTATCCCAAATCCTCCCAGATCCTCACCACCTCACTACCTAACCAACTTCATGGGCTTCAGTGTTCTATCTCTATCAAAAACACCACACCCAATTAAAAATCAAAACAAATTAACAAAAAAAAAACCCCAAAACAAAAAACCAAGCACCCTCAAGACCAGATTGGTCATGGTCCCCTAGGGGAAAACCTACTACTTTTATTGGGCTTAAACAGTGGTACTCTATGTTGTGATCATAAAAAGAGAAAGAGGCTAAGAGAATATGTTCTACAGCAGAGTGGGGGAAGGGGGTGCCTCTGCGGGCCCATGTTGAGATATCCCTTTCCCCTGAGGGACCAGATAGATGCCAGTATAGTATGGAATAGAGTTTATTCAGAGCATGGGATGGGAGTTAATAGGGTAGTAGAGGCAGAGAGGGGCAGAGAGGGGGAGGGAGTAGAGAAACAGAGGCCGGACATGACCATGTAGAGAGGGGGAGGGGAGGAGAGCCCAAGAGGGGGCAAGAGAGAGCTAGGAGAATGTGAGAATAAGAGATACAAAAGATATAAGGGGGGGCTGAGCATCCCCTTTTATAGTAGGCCAGGCATACCTGGCTGTTGCCAGGTAACTGCAGGGTAGACCTTAGACAGAATCCTAACACTCAACCTTCCTAATGCTGCAACCCTTTAATATAGTTCCTCATGCTGTGACGACCCTACAACCATAAAATTATTTTCATTTCTACTTCATAACTGTAATTTTGCTATTGTTATGAATCATAATGTAAATATCTGACATGCAGGATATCTGACAGGCAACCTTCAAAGGGGTCACAGCCCACAGGTTGAGATCCACTGTGTTGAAGGATCATAGCAATGAACCGGCTCCTAATAACAAAGCGACAGACTTGCTCAACCCTCATGAGAGAATCTTCTCAAAGTAGATGAGAATTAGCACAGACACTTACACCTTAACAATGTGCAGAGCCTGAGCTATTCTGGAGCACTTTGTCTTAAATGGGATGTGCTTGTCAAACTCGAGGCTCAAGGGATCTGTGTGAAAGAGGAGGCGGAAAGACTGTAAGAGTCAGAGATTGTAGATGACCCCAAGGAAACAATGTCATCCAGACACCACAGACGTGATACATGTATGAACTCATAGAATATGCAGCAGCACACACCAAACTCACAAAATTACTGCATGGGGAATGGGAAGGGAAAGGAGAAAGGGGACACCAAGTCCCACCCTTAATCCTACTTGTAGTTGGTTTCATTGTCAATTTTCTCCAGTAGAGTGTCACTTGCTATGTCAACCACACCCCAAAGCAGGTCAAATGCCAAGAAGCAGTTGGCCAGCAGAAAGCAGACTCCTGGTTTTTGTGAGCTTTTTATTTTGTTTCTGTTTGGCTGACCACTTTTTATCTAACCAATATAATGGTGTTCCCTGTAATTCGAAGTATCCTTCTTAACCCTTCTCCTTTTTTCCACTTTGACTACGTTATATTTACCTTATGAACAAAAATGTACATATTAGGCTGAGGGGATGGTTCAGTGGGCAAAGGGGTTCATGTGAACCTGAGTACAAATACTTAGACCCCCATCTTCAGTCAGGTACAGAAGTATGTCTGTAATCATAATGCTCCTATGTCAAGATGGGAGACAAAGGCAAGTATCTCCAGCCTGCTGATGCAGAAGCAAACAACAAAGAGACCAGCCTGTCTCAAACTAAGTGGAAAGTAAGGCCCAACATGGGAGATTGTCCTCTGATCTTCACATGTGTGCCACAGACACCACACCTCCTCACCCATCTTATACACAGCATATACATACAAATCACACACACACACACACACACACACACACAAATGTTTAGAAAGTATTCCTATTAATGAGGTACCACATGGTGTTTTGATACATTTATACACTATGTGATGTCTAAATCAAGTTAAACCTTTCTTCCCCAATACATATCCTTTCTTTATTGTGCAAACACTGAAAATCCTTTCTTCTAACCTTCTGAAATGTACAGTCCGTAATTATTGCCTGTAGTCGCCCTGCTGTGCAATAGGATCCCAGAGTTCCTTGCTCTTGTGTGACTATAATTTACTGCCCACTAACCATCCTTTCCCCATTCTTCTCCCCCTCCATTCTCTACAGCCTCTGGTAAATAACTATTCTACTCTTACAGTAAAATTGCTTATATTCTATGTATCTTCCTTTGTTCATCCCTACCTTAAGCATTGATGTTTTTCAAGTTATGAAACTGCTTGTCTGTAATCAAATGTTTCTGCCACAATAATTATGGGGCATGTGATTTTGATCATTTGATGAAACTACATCAAAAGGGCCTCATTGAAATGTAAAATTACTGGTGATTCTTATTACTACATAATATGTATAAGACATTTTGCACCCTTATTCCATTCATGATTTTAAGGCCTTCTTGGAGTTATTATGTATCTCACTGTGAAGGGCTTTTATTTTTCACATTGCTAATACTGGTATTTTTTATCATCATAAATATATATTACTTTCATAATCAGAAATATATTAAGTCAATACAATTATATTACCTTTTAAGAAGATATTTGTTATCCTCTCCCACCACCATGATCATTATAAAGTAATGCTATAATATTAACTATAAATGCATGTATGTTACTGAAAGAACTATTAGAAATTTAATTGAAGGTTTACTGTGCTGCCTCAAGCTGATAATAAGGAATCCTATTACAGCTCAAATATCCTTCTCCCTGATACATGGCTTAATACGTAACTAATCAAACAAGGTCAGCATAATCAGGAAGCTCAACAAAATGAGACAAAATAGGTTTCTGTCCTCTAGAATCTTAAATGGAAAAAGATAATCAACTTCATTACTAAAGAGACTAAATCTATTTATTTATTAGGAGTAAATGAATACGACTGTTTTAACCTTAAGAATTCAAGAAGTACACTATTCAAAAAATCTCAGTAAACAGTTTAAAATGATTGACAGATTTGTAAAAATCAGTGCATGTGATAAACATATGATTCCTGGTTGTATCGACTGGATGATGACTGACTTTTAGTCTACCCCTGAATCCCTCTCAGTTCTCAGTGAGGCTCGTGGATGGGAAGCAGACTCCTAGTTCAAGCTCTGAAGAGACGACCATGAAAAACAAAGCAAATAGAACCCTCAAAATAGGAGAACAAAAGGACTTTGCATCGATTCTAGTTCAAAAGAAATATTAAACTACCAGCAGACTTTTTCCCTCTTCTGGAACAAATAATGAATCACTTAGCTGAATAACTGTGGCCTATTCAGTTTGGGACATTAAAAATGGAGATGAGTGAAAATGGGAATTTATGGACCTAAATCGCCAGTGTAGTCACCTACTTCTTTTGCGGAGGTCAGACTATCTCCCTACATATCACAGCTACCCATACTTCTGCACATGTGATCACACATTCTACCACCCAAGGAGAAATATATTGAGAGAAACATATGAGATCAAGAGAAATATATGAGATCAAAATCAAGTCTGAAAATCAACAATTCCAGTCTCTTTCTTCTTTGAGTTCCATATAGATTTGCATTTAATAGCCTGTTAGAAACTCACTCACAACAAGAGTTCCCACTGTGTTTTAAATTCAAACTAAGAAGAGCTTAATATAACTCAGTCTTAGAACATTGTTTCCTTCGATTTCCATTCCATACTTCGCCTTGCAACATGCAAACAAAATAGTACAAAGTAATGGGTGGTGATTGTTAAACTGTAGAAAAATCAGGTGAGCTGTAAGAGAAAGAGGTATCACTGTCTGAGTGTATCGTTTCCAGATAACTCATTACTATCCTATACCTTGGTTAAAGCCATCATCATATTTGTAGTCCCTCAAGCTAGAAAACTGGCTCCTATTTCTCCCTTAAATATTGCACCAACCACTTTTCAGGTCCTAAAAATATTTGTTTGCTTGTTTGTTTTTCAAGACACGGTTTTTCTGTGTAGTCGTGTCTGTCCTGGAACTCCCTTTGTAGACCTGGCTGACCTCAAACACATAGATCCATTTTCCTCTGCTTCCTGAGTGCTGGGATTTAAAGGCATGTACCACCACTGCCCAGCCTATGCCTTATTAATATTACCATCGGAACGTTTACTGAACTCTTTGCTTTCCAACCTCACTGTCACAGCTGAGACACTATCACCAGGTTTCCCAAGGTCACCCTTTTTCCCTATCACCATCACCAAACTGAGGGAGGTATATGTTCACACCGCCTCTGGAGTTCTGAAATACAGTTGCCACCATTGAACTCACCCATTGTAACACCCCTATTCATTAAACAGGAAAGTTGAAATCTAACGGGCTCTTCTCCTTTCCCTTCCATGTCGAAATAACTTGGTAACTTAAACGGTAGAAAAATACTTTTTATTTTCTCACAAGTCTAAAGCCAGGAAATCAGAAATTAGAGTAGGGTTGGTTATAGTGAGGGGCTTCTTCCTAATATATAGGTGGTCCCTGTGTCACAACATGGTAGAAAACCAGTGAGCAAACATTCCAGTGTCTCTTCTTACAAGGTCACTCAGCCTGTCCTGACAGCCCACGATTTGGCCTGAACCTATTTCCTAAAGGCATCATCTTCAAATTTTCTCATGCTTAAAACTGGGTTTCCATATAGGAATTCGAGGGGTACATTATTCAGCCAAAGCACTTAGAATGACATTCAAGGGTTTTTACATCTAGCTCCATATCTTTTATACTGTCTTATTTTCTCCATGTCTACAAGTATTCTGGAGTGCTAAGAATTTCACAAATAGTTCTCAAAGCACATATGTATACAATGACAATTGAAAATGATAATGAAAATAAGTGGCAAAGAGGAGTATATGAGAGGGCTTGGAGGGAGGAAAGAGAAAGGAGAAATGTTTATATTATAACTTGAAAAATTAAAAAAAAAAGTAAGAGAAAACACACCACCTCCTCTCATTGTGTCATGGCTTTATTCTTACCTATCACTTTGTTCCGAAGGCATTCCATCCTTTGTTGCCTGACAGAACATTATCTGTCTTTCCATGCCTTCTCCATGCTGAATAACGTGGCATTTCCTTTCCTTGCACTCATATCACTCTGCCCTTACATCAATCAGATCCCAACAGCCTTAGAACCGCCAGACCTTACAAGTGTGATATTAGACAAATTAACTGCTTGTGTTTCCATACCCTAATCAGTAAAAATGGGACTAATAACAACATCTATGTCAGCTGTGGTGTGGTGATTAAGAAGGCAGTATGTGACACTTCTAGAGAAATAAATGCCTAGCACATAATAAACATTGTATTAACCATGAGCTATTTCTCCTACTATTGAGTAAAAGAAAGCTGCAAGACAAAAATCATTTCTTTATAGTGTATGGAAATGTCTCTACTATGCCACCCTAGCGACCTTGAAGTATCCACATAGGCCTTGTAAGCAAGGTAAGACTAGAGGGTGACCTAGGTCTAGGCAGAACACATTAGAATCCTCTGGAAATGTGGGATGATAAGTAACCTTTGAGGAATTGCCCCACTGCTATTTCTTATCTGTCTCTCTACCTTGTAGGAGGCCCTCAGTCTTGTAGGAGGTTGCCAGGAGACAGTTTTTCACAGTGCTTCTTAGTTCTAGAAAAGCACAGAAGTTCCCATTTTATTTATTTTGAATACAGATACAGTATATAACAAGTATACAGTATATATACATAAGTATGTATATATATATACAGATACTTTATAGCCTTTATTATATAGCAAATATAATATATATACATACTTTACACACACACACACACACACACACACACACACACACACACACACACACCAAGTATATAGTACAGAGGCAGGCTATAAAGTAGTTGGCTATAGTGCAGAGTTGCCCCTACAGCAACAGTCTACCCTACCGCTCAGGTTACCTGCCATCTGGACACTTTTAGTTTGATATTTTCCTGTGAGCAAAGGATTTGAGGAACTGATTGAAGAGTGATCTTGTTAGCACTGTCTGCATAAGTAATAATCTCCTTCCCTTGGGGTGGTGTCATTGTTTTCCTGTTGATGAATCTGTGAAAAATCTGTTCAGTCTGCCTAGCAGCTCCAACTACACTGCTGCTTAGGGACTGCTTGGTCTTGTCAGTAAGCTAGAAGGAGAAATTTGTTTATTATTTTCAACATTACTTATCCACTGTGTGGTCTATCAATAACATCTGGCACATAGTAAGGTCTCTGAGTATTTGTTGAATTAAGAAATTATAGCAAACAATGATATTCAAGTATTCTAAGATAATATAGTCAGTGATATTTATAGAAAATCCATATAGTGGAGACCATAGGGAGGGAAAAGATAAAGAATATCAAGAATGAAAAGGAGCTAGGAAGTGGTGGTGCATGGCTTTAATCCCAGCACTTGGGCAATAGAGGCAAGAGAATCTTTGTGAGTTCGAAGCTAGCCTAATACATAGTGAGTTCTATGACAGCCAGGGCTGTTACACAGAGATACCTTGTCTCAAAAAGAAAAAGAAAGAAAGGAAAGGGCAATTTTTTAAAAAGTAGGGACTCATGAGGTATAGAGAAATATTTCTGTGGTTGTTTGAATGATAATGGCCCCCCAGGGGCTCATACATTTGAATATATGGTTCCAACTTTTTGGATTGTTTAGGAAGGATTTGGAGGTGTGGCCTTGTTGCAAGAGGTGTGTCAGATTCTATCATTGAGGGAAGTCAGAGCTGGAATCTGTATGCAGGAATTGATGCAGTGGGCATGGAGGAGTGCTTTCTTATTCTTTTGCTTCTTCTGGGTTGCTCAGTTTGCTTTCTTTTACAGCCCAGGGCTACCTGCCTAGGGTTGGTACCACCGTGGGGTGGGCCTGTCAGCATCAATCATCAATTGAAGAAAATACATACACAGAGTTATCTGCTGCCCAATCTGATGGTGGCATTTTTCTAACTAAGGTCTCTTTTCAGATGAACCTGGCTTGTGCCACGTTGACAAAAAATCTAACCAGCACAGATGAGGTCAACAGTTTCTTTACTCTGAGTCTTGACAGTGGAGTTAAGCAATAAAAATGGAGGTCACTATTCATTTACTCACAGAAATAAATACAAGCTAAAATTTGGGAGTCTGATTATTTTCTGTGCAGCAAATCAAACCCATGACCTTCTGCATGTTTCTATTTCTTTTATTATTTATGACATAAGCATTTCCAACCCAAGACAGGGAACTAAATTTTTTTCTTAAAAAAGTCTGTTTTGAGAGTCAGTGTACCAATATAATATTGCCCACACTTATTCTTGATTCTTGTTATAGTCACCATTTACTCAAATATATCATGCTTGTACACTTTCTCAAATGCTCTTATCTCTGTTTAGGAGACCTTTCTTTGCATGTTGTCCGAATCCTATTCATCCAAATGGACTTAACTGATCTTTTTTTTCTGATCATAATTCTGCACCCATTACATTCCTTCACATATAGACTAACCATACAGACCTCCAAGGATTTTTTTTAAAAAAAAAGACATCTATTACTGTCACTGTAAATATCTTTTTAAAATCAATATATAAACTCTCTGCTTCACCCTGTTCCAGAGACAGCCTCATCTTCTTATACAGTGCCAGCCTCGTCCCATAGACAAGATGGTGAAGGTTGGTATAAATGGATTTGCCATATTGGGTGCCAGGTTACCAGGGATGCCTTCTGCTCTGCACTTGGCAAAGTGGAGATTGTTGCCTTCATTGACCTCAACTACATGGTCTACATGTTCCAGTATGACTCCATCCATGGCAAGTTCAATGGCAGAGTCAAGGCTGAGAATGGGAAGCTTGTCATCAATGGGAAGCCCATCACCATCTTCCAAGAGCGAGATCCCGGTAACATCAAATGGGCTGATGCTGGTGCTGAGTATGTCGTGGAGTCTACTGGCATCTTCACCACCATGGAGAAGGCCGGGGCCCACTTGAAGGGTGGGGCCAAAAGGGTCATCATCTCCACCCCTTCTACCGATACCCACATGTTTATGATGGGTGTGAACCACAAGAGATATGACAAGTCACTCAAGATTGTCAGCAATGCATCCTACACCCCCAACTGCTTAGCCCCCCCTGGCCAAGGTCATCCATGACAACTTTGGCATTATGGAAGGGCTCATGACCACTATCCATGCCATCACTGCCACTCAGAAGACTGTGGATGGCTCCTCTGGGAAGCTCAGCGTGATAGCAGTGGGGCTGCCCAGAACATCATCCCTGCATCCACTGGTGCTGCCAAGGCTGTGGGCAAGGTCATCCCAGAGCTGAACAGGAAGCTCGCTGGCGTGGCCTTCCGTGTTCCTACTCCCTAATGTATCCATTGTGGATCTGACATGCTGCCTGGAGAAACTTGCCAAGTATGATGACATCAAGAAGGTGGTGAAGCAGGCATCTGAGGTCCCACTAAAGGGCATCCTGGGCTACACTGAGGACCAGGTTGTCTCCTGCAACTTCAACAGCAACTCCCACTCTTCTGCCTTTGATGCTAGGGCTGGCATTGCTCTCAATGGCATCTTTGTAAAGCTCATTTCCTGGTGTGACAATGAATACAGCTATAGCAACAGGGTGGTAAACTTTGTGGCCTACATTGCCTCCAAGGAGTAAGAAGTCCTGGACCACCCACCCACCAGCTAGGACACTGAGAGCCCAAGAGAAGCCCTCAGTTGCTGAGGAGTCCCTGTCCAAACTCTGCCCCCAACACTGAGCATCTCCCTCACAATTTCCATCCCAGACCCCCATAATAACAGGAGGGGCCTAGGGAGTCCTACCTACTCTCCTGAATATCATTGATAAAAGTTTGCTGCACCCCCCAAAAAATCAATATATAGACTATTTCTGCTTCCTATATGTATGTTAGCACTTAGGACAAAGTTTGGTATGTAGTAGAATTCATTTGGTATTTAAAGATGTAGAATAAATATGAAAAGAAAGGGAAATAAGAAAAAAGAAGTAGGAAAGTGGCATAGAGTGGGGCTGTGGTATGGCTCAGGTGACACCAAGACATGAGTTTGTTTCCCCAGAGCCTACATAGAAGTGCCAAGCATGGTGGCTCATGCTTTTAATTCCAAGGCTGAAGGTGCTGATGAGACAGGAGGCCTCCCTGGGGCTCTCTTAGCAGCCACTCTAGCCTAAGTGGTAAAATCCAGGCCATGAAAGTTTTGTCTCAAAGGAAGTGCATGGTGTTCCTGAGATGAGAATAAGAATGACACCACCAATTGTTGCCCTCCAACACACACACACACACACACACAGAGAGAGAGAGAGAGAGAGAGGGGGGGGGGCCATGACACAAAGAATGTTTTAGTTCATGTTGTGATGTTGCTTTTCACTGGGGTCTATGCCTATATTGAATTTAAATGCTAATAATAAAATCAATTTATCTCTATTAGGTTTTATCCCTAGTTGATTATACATTATAAATTCACTTGAGGGAAGGCACAAATATTCTCTACATATTTTTATTTGCTTTTAGGTAAACTGTATATTCCTGTTAGAAGATGTGATTTTGTTTCCAAGATCCTTTATTCAGGATATCCTTAATACTAAAACTAATAGCAATTTGCATAAGAAAAACGGATAGACTAGCAACAGTTTTATTTATTTAGAGCCTAGAATTTCTCCAGTGCTTAGGGCTATCCCCAACACTAGACATCAAAAACATAATTTTACAGTAATTTAAGGGAGAGAAATTTGAATATTACTGGTAAGACCCTGGGAGCTAATTTCTTCAAGATCACTTGAAATCTTAACTCATTAGAGCTTGAAAATTCTCCTGAGGTACTTAAAGTCACTATTCCCATTATGTTACTTGATTCAATTGAATGTCTTAGATTTTGTTAATAAGAGAAAACTTGAAGCTACTGCCAAAAGAAGAGTCCATTTATCATTTTCTTGAGAAAAGATATTAAGCATCTCCTGAGGGTACCTCAGCATTCGATCATGTAAGAGAAGAAAAAGGATTAAAAAAAAGAATAGTCCCTGCTCTGAAAAATAAAATTAAAACACCAATTACATGTACATGTTGCCAAAGTGAGTTGAATTTCACATTCTAGGGTTGAGTCAGACTTTTCAACAAAATCATTTTGAGGATCGAACAGGCAACCCTGAAGTACAATCATTTCCTATTACCGGCATTCCCATTGTGGGTACAGAAATGGTTACATGGTCCCTATGTGTTATGTCATCATTCAAATAATGGAACTAAGCAACATTTTACAGTTATTTTTAGCAGTAAATGTCAGATCTGAAAATCACAAAGAAAACACCTTTCAAAGCTCCTCATTGCACACTGAGTCATCCCAAGAATAGAGAAATAACAGAAAAAGCCAATTCAGGAAAGGAAATCTTTTATCCTATTTGGATTGTCAGCACATCAGAAGGTAGTAACTGGTCAGATAAGCAGACAGAACTATGGAAGGATATTCAGTACTATTAAAATAGTGTCAATGGGACTAGAAATGGCATATTGGGTTATATGACTTTATCTTGTCTATTTGTTAATTTTGTCTAACATATATGCGCTTAGGTGATTCTTGGAAGTGATTCATTTTAAATTAACTCATTAATGTCCTGGTATCTTAAGCATAGCAAACACCATTTGTAGTTTATATATTTGCTTACAATATTATGAAAATAGTAGTTAATTATCTATACTGTTCAATACAAAATGGAGAAAAAGAGGTGATGCTTACCACCAGCTCCTCACAGCATGCTGTTGAAGGATCCTTTCCTGTTAACCCTAGGTATACGTCCTCAGTTCCCACAGTTTGTTGGAATACAATCTCATAACTGAAAAAAATATAATTTTCAATGACAATATTCAGGTGAAAAAACAATTTCCTGTCACATCACACAAAACAAACAGAAGACTTTTGAGGTTATGTTAGCACAAAAACATAAAGAATGCAAAGGACTAAAATGGATTAATTACTCAGTATTTTTCAAATATGTAGTAGCTCACAAAGGAATAGAAGTCTAGAAATTCAGTCAAAACACTGAGGGGTAGGGCTGTATTTTCTGTGCATACTGTTTTCTAAAATAAAGCTTACCTGCTTCAGTTCAACCCCAAATAAGTGGGTTGAAGGAACTTGTAGTACATGCCCAATAATAGTACAAATAAAAACAAAACAGAACAAAACAAAACAAAATTCTTTCAATATACTGGTTCAAGAAAATACTAGTCCCATACCCGCAGGATTGATGTATAGATAGAAAACTTCCTTTGCTCACTTTAAACTACAATGTAGAGACACTTCAGATTCAGTACATTCACTATGTGACTTTGTGTCAGTCACTATGTGACTTTGGTGACATTGCAAATGCACAGGCTTCTCTACAGGAGACACAGGTGTGAGCTACCTGATTTCTACTGTTGTTTGTGCTTCTAAGCTTCTACAAGAGAAACAGTGGTAGTATAGTTGTGGCAGCTGGACTATGGGGTTGAGATTCAAGTCCAATGGAATTCTTTATAAACGAAAGGCTGTCCTTTCCACACACACCCCCTACACACAATTCACAAACACTTCCTTTGTTCTAGGGATAAAATGGATAGAAGCTCCCACCTAGAAGGTACTCTAGTTCTTCCAATAGACTAAAACAATGATTTACAAGGCTTTTCTTTTCATCTTTCTCCCCTTCCCCTCCTTATTTTTCTTCCCTTCCTGTTCCTTCTTGTTCCCCTTCCTGTCCCTCTTTCCTTTCTGTGTTTGGGATCTAAATGGTGGCCTCATACACACATGGTAGAGAGTGTTTTACTAAGTACCTATACTCTCAGATCTATAAGATATGTTTTTATAGTATAGAACAGTTTATTTAGGGCAATGGGGAAGGGAGTTTTGGGGGTAATAGAGATAGAGAAGGGCAGAGAGAGAGAGAGAGAGAGAGAGAGAGAGAGAGACAGAAAGACAGAGAGAGACAGAGAGACAGAGACAGACAGAGACAGAGGCAGAGAGAGAGAAGTAGAAGAGTAGAAGTAGGCCATGAGCATGTGGGCAGAGAGTGGGGAGGGGAATGGGGAAAGAGGGGAAGAGGGGAAGGGGTAAGAACAAGAGGAGAAGAGAGCAAGAACAAGAGGGCAAGAAACCTATATGCTATTTTGAATCGTCAATTCCACCCAGTGAAATAGTGTGACAGCACATTATAAGGCTGCAAACTATGTTTAATTTCTTAACAGTTTGTAAATAAAGCACAGGAATGAAGTAGATCTTCCCAATTTTGAATGAGAGTAGCAATCTCTTAATAAGCTGGAATGTCTACCAAGTATTTATACAGGTTCATCCAGGTGAAAATAAAATGGAAGAAACTGAATTGCATGTGTGTGCCTTCAAAATGAAATTTCTCAAGTTTCTGCACATACTCTGAGCAAAAGGTACATTTTCCTAGTTCATACAATGTAGATTTGCCTTGAGGCCCCAAAGGCACATCAGAGTTTATATATCCAACAACAAACTGTCCCATCTATAATCCTAAATAATAAACTTCTCATCCTCTTAAATGTTTTCTTCCCATCTGTCATATCTAATCAATCACTAAATCTTCCTTCATATTCCCTGAAGTAATTGACCTTTATATTTCTCCATTCAAGCCAGTGACTCAGGTTAGGCCCTTATTATTTTCCCCTTGGTCACTTGCCATTCTTCTTTTTGTGACCTCCATATTCGTTATCCATTTTCTTCTTTCTGTATTAGGACATTTTTGAAGTGTATATCCACAAGGTAAAAAAAAATCAAGATAAAAGTTCTTGTAGAGCACCTGGAGTTATTAGTCACTTTGACCTTTGATGGATGCTCTCTCTGGAGAACTTCAAATGTCTGGATAAAAAGTGGACATTGACTCTAGTTTGGAGTTGGCTGCATATGGGTGTGAGACATTTATTCTCTAATATGACAAATGGGTGGCTTTTATATAGATATGTGGGTACCACAAAACTTCAGGGTTTCTTTATCATTCTTTAGACATAGAAATATGTCCCATGCCCAGTGATAGAAGTTAACAGACAACAAACTCGGTGGTGTCTCTGGAGGTTCTTTGTCTCAACCTGTCATACCCAAGACCTTTTCTTTTCTTTTAACTTTACCTCTTTTATTTTTTGAATGGTTTTTCTCATTTTTACGCAGAAGTCTTTTGTGTATTATGGCTTCCAGCTTTGTGCTCCTGAATGTGTCAACAATGGGTCTCAGTGTCTGTATGTTTCTCGTGCATTTTTTTCTGTTTTGTCCTATTCCACTGTGTTTACATTTTTAAAATCTTATTATATTTTATATTATATTATCCCTTAGAAGGCTGTTTGGTTTCTAATGAGAGATATGAAAGGGATGGATCTGGATTGCAGAGCAAGTTGGGAGGAACTGGGAGGTAGAGTGAAGGAAAACTGTAATCAGGATATATTATATGAAAAAAATGAGCTTTCAATTTTAAAAATTGGATTTACAATATAGGTATCCAAATATAAATTTTCTTTTGAAAGATTTAAAGTAAATTTTGTCAATTGAAAATCTAGATTTTTTTTAAATGGGGTATCCAGAGGAGGATAAGAAGTTTGACATTTTTAAAACTTTATTCCTCTTGAACGTGTTGACAATTACTAAGAAAATCAAGGTGGGGGTTGTAGGAGTGGTTCTGGTGGAGGGGCATATACTTTTGAGGCAGAGGGTAGGAAGATGGGTTGCAGGTTTACGGGGAGGGGAGAAACTGGGAAAGGGTATAACATTTGAAATGTAAATGAAGAATACATTCAATAAAAAAGATTATCTGTAAATTTTAAGATGCCTTTATCAGCAAGTTTTAAAGAATGTTCATGTGGGGGTGACTAGTTTTATGTTAACTTAATGCAAGTAGAATTGCTGGCGAGGAGAGAGGCACAATTGAGGAAATGCCTCCATAAAATGAAGCCATAGGCAAGCCTGCAGGGTATTTTCTTAATTAGTGATTGATTTGGGGGGATCCAGTACATTGTGGGTGGTATCACTCCTGGGCTGGTAGCCTGGGTTCTATAAGAAAGCAGGCTGAGCAAGCTTTGAAACTATGAAATGGCACTTTTCCATGGCCTCTGCATCAGCTCCTGCCTCCAGGTTCCTGTCCTACAATTCCTGTCCTGATTTCCTTTGATAATGAGCAGTGCTGTGGAAGTGTAAGCCAAGTGCAGCCTTTCCTCCATAAGCTGCGTTAGTCATCTTGTGTCTTCATAACAATAGTAACCCTAGGACATGGACCTAGGGAAAAAAACTAGTCAGATAAATGATTTTAAATCATGGATTTACTTATTTGAAAGCTGTATCCTTTCTTTCAGGTAATTATGTGTGATATACCATTGCTTTTATTTTCAAAACGAACATTAAATCGTAATTTTAAAAATATTTATTGGACCGTTTCATAGTTAGACTTAAAAATGTTGTCAGACCATTTGTCATAAAAGTCTTTCACAATCATGTAGGGAAGACATGAAGATGCACACTTAGAGGTAGAGAGAAGATCTTAGTTTGAGGTTAGCTCAGGGGCAAGAGCCTTATCCACTCTAAAACAAAATGCCTAAAACTAATGCAAACGTGTTATGTATATGTAGAATGTACTATATAAGACTAGTGTGATGCACTATAACACAATACATTATAAGCCAGCAATACTTGTTTTATATTTCTAGGTGTTTTAAATGCTCAAGATTATAAAACATAAATGTTTAAAGATGCCCTAACCATGAATTTTATCTATGTATGTAAATATTATTTCAGTTCCATAAATGAGTGAATTTTTATCAGAATGAAAAGACTTTGTATAAAAAAGCTGCAAAGCAAAGCTTGAATTGCAGTTGCAGAATATACTGAATACTGAGCATAGCCCTGAAAGATCTAGTGAATATGTCTGCATAATAATTGATAATTGGAGTGAGGACATAGCCTTTTACTGAAACTACAGAATACTGAGTAATTAAAAGTAGGGCTTTGACACACAAACATGGTATTGTAATTTGGTTCGTATGAATTTTTATAATTTAATGGCTGTTTTTTTCTATTACTGTTAGTTCTTCATTAAACAAAACTAAAATTGAATATAAATTTCGCTATTGCTAGATAATAACTAATAGGAAGGCATTGTGTTTAATTATTTGTTTTTGTTCAAGGACAGGAAAAACAATCAATTGTGCATAATCTCTGTATGACACTGTAGTTTTTATCTATTATGTGGTACAAGTCATTAATGAATTTTATAAAAATATAATAGCATCAGATGACACATCAACCTAAGTATCTAGACACATTCCTGGTGTCATATGACTTACTCTGGGATTTCTCGAACATCCCATATATCATCATGCTCTGCTCCTTCCGGAACCTCTTCTGGATTCCAGATGTTCTCATTTTCATCACTCCTGGGTTCAGGAATGGCTGTGAAGAAAAGAGAAGACATGACTGCAGCTGTTGGGAAAGCTGATCAGAAGCATTGTTACTTGTAATCACTAACTTATTTTTGGTCCACATAAACTAAACTGCAATTTACCCTTAATATCAATATACATCAATACATTGTATAAATGTAAGAATAACTTAAGAAAAAAAGCACCTAAGGAAAAAGAAGAAAATAAGATAATCTCTAAATAGATGGCATGGAGATAATCAGATAGTTATGGTGGTGGTATACATATTTTTCCAAAGCACAAATATGGTCTTGTGTAAATTTTTTATATAAAAATACTGAAGCTCAAGAATCTAATTTGGACAGAGTTATATTATCATGCATTGTGTTTTACCATAAAAGCCCTTTGATGTATTTCATGAGTGTGTGATATAATCTTACAAAACAATGCCAATTAAAGAAACAGAAAACGGTGGCTAAGATCGTAACTTTTTAATGCAGTATTTTCCTACTACACATGTGCACGTTAAAGAAAATCTCTGTCACTTGTCCTTTTGCAGTGCTGAGCAAGTTCTTTTTATGTATCTTTAAGTGTTTAAAAATATACAGACCCCAGGCGGCATGCATTTGTCTCATTGGCACATCAATTGGAGACCTATGTTAGGTTCAGAACATTACTTTTAGTCCTTTTAAGCTTTCCTGGAAATGCACCTGATGGTCAGGTTTTCAATTCCACAGTTCTTTGTAAATCATCTGCTTCTATCTAGCATAAGCTTTTTAAAGCCTAAGTGCAGGCTCATACATAGCATTTTACATATGACTCATTGCCCTCCAATTGTTGAGATTATTAGGCCCACATTACTGGAAATATGGCAGTACAGAAGTCCAGATGTGAACTAGTCGGCCATGTAGTGAATATAGCTGGAGGAGGGCAAAGAGCCTCTTGAGTACATACAGTAATAATACCTGAAATTTTAAAAGCATACTCAGACTTCATTTTATCCATTATTTTAAACAATTTTCTATATATTATCTTTTAAATCAGCTAATTTGATGAGCAAAAATGTGCTTCCCCTTTCTGATCATTCTCTGATAACTTGGATGAGGAACAACAAAATTAATGCTTTCATATTCTCAAAGGTTTGCAAAAGATTCAGTTCTCTAACCATGTATAAACAAAAATGTTTGAGTCAGAAAAAAATTAATTTCTTCTTTGCATGAATTGTGATGTTGTACCGTGTTAGATGACTAATAATACTAACCCTGAACTGCAATCCTAGGCCCTGGACCAGAAATGTTTTTAAGGAACCCCTTGAATTCCCTTTGGAAGCATGTAAGGTAAAATTACATAGCTATTTGTTTTACTTTCTTCTTCAGAACAGATCTTTGATTTCCTTTGTAGTCACAAAGATTATCATATTGCCTGGTGTATAACAGATTCTCAATAAATATTTACTGAACTTGTAGTAATAAAGTGGTTTTGGGAAATTGCTACACTATAGTGGAATGAAAAAATGAAGACTCTAAAGGGCTTGAGATTCTTACGGTTGCCACAGAAGAGTAACAATGTGCCTACAGTGAAACCTACTCATGTATGAGCTCCCCAAGCTTCTATTTCAAAAATTTACCAAGGAATGCAGACAGCTGGAGGCAAAATTATTTTCCTTATTAGAAAATTGCTAACCTGCAGCCGAAATAAAAATGATATGTTTGTATGTAACCTGCAGCTCACCATGGGAACGGTTGCTTCAACTCACCTTTTTAACTTTTAGAAATCTCATGCTTGTTTTGAATTGACAAATTAAAAATTAATTAGTTGTCAAGTGTAACATGATGTTTTAAACTAGAATGACTAAGTCAAGGTATATGTATTATTTCATGTATTTATCACTTTAGTGAAAATACTCACATGCTCCACTATGTTCATAGCAGCCCTATTTATAATAGCCAGAAGCTGGAAAGAACCCAGATGTCCCTCAACGGAGGAATGGATACAGAAAATGTGGTATATTTACACAATGGAATACTACTCAGCAATTAGAAACAATGAATTCATGAAATTCTTAGACAAATGGATGGAGCTGGAGAACATCATACTAAGTGAGGTAACCCAGTCTCAAAAGATCAATCATGGTATGCACTCACTGATAAGTGGATATTAGCCTAGAAGCTTGGAATACACAAAACATAATCCTCATATCAAATGATGTCCAAGAAGAAGGAGGAACAAAGTATGTATCCTTGGGTCCTTAGTAGAAAGGAAAAACAAATACCCACAGAAGGAGATACAAAGACAAAATGTTGAGCAGAGACTGACTGAAAGACCATCCAGAGACTACCCCACCCAGGAATCCATCCTATACACAGTTACAAAACCCAGATACTATTGTGGATGCCCACAAGTGCTTGCTGACTAGAGCCAGATATAGCTGTCACCTGGGAGGCTTTGCTAGTGCATGACAAATACAGAGAGGGACACTCTCAGCCAGCCCCTGAGCACAGAGTCCCCAATGGGGGAGCTAGAGAAAGGACCCAAGGAGCTGAAGGGGTTTGCAGCACCATAGGAGGAACAACAATATGAACCACCCAGTACTCTCAGAGCTCGCAGGGACGAAACCATCAACTAAAGAGTACACATGGAGGGACCCATGGCTCCAGATGCATAGGAAGCAGAGGATGGCCTTGTTGGACATCGAAGGGAGGAGAGGCCTCTGGTCCTGGAAGGGCTTGATGCAGCAGTGTAGGAAAATACCAGGACAGGGAAGCTAGAGAGGGTTTATTGGGGAACAGGGGGAGGGGAGATGGCTTATCAGACTTTGGGGGTGGGGAACAGGAAAGGGGAAATCATTTGAAATGTAAATAAAGAATATACTTAATTAAAAAATATTCAACATACCTTCATAGTAATCTGAAGTATCTAATACAATGTCATTTAATGAATTCCTCTTATGAAATATTAGTTTTTTATTACTTTTTGACTTTGCTGAGGAAAATGCTATATTGATTCTATTTATCTCTATTACTTTATTAAATAACTTACCTTTGGACTCTTTTGCTTTAGGCGGTCCAATATTCCCAGGGCCCATGGCTCTAATAGTAGATGAGCATTGTCCCTTGGGAACAAGAACAGAAGTCCAATATTCTGTAACTACTACTTGGATAACACATATCACTAATAATTTAAAGCTGTTAAATTTTCTAAACACTCTAAAAAATGTTCCGCTTTAATTACTCACTATTATTATACAATACAGACACAGATGCCAACTATTATTTTCAACGTGCCTTCCTTGTCCTTTTGAAAAAAAGTATTTGGCTTAATAGACTCTGAGGTCAAACAGAATTTTTTTGTTGTTGAACTAAATCCCTGGTTCCAGCCCAGTGAATCATGTGTCCCTTAGGAGTGGAGGAATGAGCCACATTCATCGTTATGAAGGTTAGAACCAAGAGTTAGCAGAAAAGCATTGGCACTTTGGCGTTCAGTGTTTGGTTATAGTAAGATGAAAGACAAACTTATGGGAGCATTCTACTGAAATAAAAGTAAACAGAAGCTAAGAAGCTTGACATCAAAGAAACCATTTAAAAGTCCCAGTAACGGTTTTTATCTCTTCCTATTTTGGGGATGAACTATTTCTCTTTCCAACACTTCCTAATGAAGCCACTCCCACTGTCATTGTATCAGATGAATGGCAAACCACTTCTGTTTTCATATGGCCATTACATTTGTTTTGGTGTGCACACCATTACAGAACAATCTTTACTCTTTTCAAGTCAACATCACATGTATATTTACCTCATCACTTCACTGGCTTCTCTCAGGGATTCTTTGATATTTCAAGACAAACTTAAATTCTTCCTAATTGTTCGTTTTAACATCAGACTCTGAAGTACTCACTACTGACAGTCAAAATATCCTTATTTCCTTGGATCCTGGCAAAGTACCCCCTCTACCTGACTCGTTTTTTAGTTCTTGTCCTCAGCATCCAGGACTTCAGATATGTAGAGAAGTTGCAAAGTCTTGTTTGGGTGAGAAGAGTAACATCTGTCCTTGGATATTGCCAAAAAAGCTCATCTGGGTTTTTATGATGTTAAACTATTCCAACAGTTATAAATCACAAAATAATATGCAATACCTCTATAGTATGTGAGATGGTAACTACCATTTTTCAGAAAGGTGATTTAAAAGCTCTGTGTGACGAGTTAACAAACTGCAGATATTTTTATGTGAAAATCCCAATAGTATTCTGGACCTTTTTTTTTTTTCTCTGTTTAATCACAGAGGTCACATGAATGTGTGGTACTTTTATTAAATTATTAATCATCAGAATACTAATAGTCAATCAGAGCAAAGAGGTTCTTGGAACATAAGGGCCTCTTATTTTGCAGTGTCTCTTTTCACAGAAAATTTAAATCAGTAGAAATGAAACCGAGAACATTTTAGCAAAAATTGATATGCTATTCATGGGCAGTTATGATTGGATGAGCATATCAAAGCGGAGGGGAGTTCCAATTTATTAACTTAATGGAAATAACTGATTAAAATAAAATTTCAAGTGAGAAGGTGGAGTGAAATAATAAAATATCACCTGGTAATTGTTTTCTATAAGGGCACCATTTAAGTCTGTACCATATACCCACAGCCAATTATCAGAGAAATTTGTCATTCCAATCCATGTCTCTTTATAATACTGGAGAGATTTTGAACATCCTTGTCACGGTGTCTGAAGATTGGTGGGATCTTATTTCCCATAAGTCTTGAGATCCCCTTAGGAGTTTGAAAAACAATAGACTCTCTTCTCAATCTCCCAGAAACTTAACAATTCATTTAGAAGAGGGATAGTCTGAATGAACCAATGTGTATGCAACAGATCTCTTGCTGTTTTCAGAATCCATTTTAGAAAACACATCACTCTTGCAATCATTTCCTGGTTCTCAGGATTAATACATGTTAAAAATGAAAGGCATTTTCCATCCAGGGAAATCTAATAGTTCAGTAGGAACATTAATTATTCTCCCACCGTACTGAATCTCTGATTCTATACCCTCTAATGCTATCTGTACTGAGATGTCTGAATGACCAATTATCTCAAAATTGCTTATAACCCACATATACACAATCATATATTATTATGGTAATTTTCTATTATGAATTGTGCAATTCAGTAAAATGATGTTATAGACTCTCTATTTTCATAAACACTCATCTTTCCTCCTGGAAATACCTCTAGATGCAAATAAACATCCCTAGACATAAACACCAAAGACAAGAGGCTTTGTAACCAGTGCTGATCTTTATCTCTGCATCAGTGCCAATTGCAAGTTCTGCTCAACAATATTAAGGGCTTCTGTTTTTCAAATACTTAATATGCTCTTTCTATGTAGTATAAGCCTGCCTTTCCCAGGATATGTGTTCTGGAAAATTTAGCATTCTGTTTCAACTTAGATATCAAAATCAACAGTTTCCCCCACTTCCTTTGTGTCTTATTTGTTGTATATATTTAGTGCTATTATCAATTTCTTGATTTTTTGTTTGGCTCTACTAAGGCTTTTCTCTAAAACTTCATGTCTCCTTACCTTGGCTCCAAATTGACTTAGTAGTCCTCTCCTACAAATTTTATTTCCATTTCATATCTTATTTAATTCTGATCTGTTTCTCCTAATGAAGGTGGATACTGATATGGGCCATTGTTTTTGTGGCCCTTTCATAAAATACTCGGTTTTCATACTATGTCAAAAAATTTGGAGGGAATAAATTGATATATACTTTCATAGAACATGGTTTATTTGTGGTCATAGTAAATTTTCATTAAAATGCTTTTATACAAATTGAATTATTCTGACATATTAGAATAATCATACACTGAATTTACATCATCATAGCTGGTCTATTTAAGGAGGGGAGGGGAAACTGGGCATTATATATCAATCACTGTTTTGGTTATCCAGGAAATAATAATAGCAGTAGTCTTAGATTGGTAACTCTTCTATCCTAAATGAGGTCCATGTTGCTGCCCCAAGACTTGAAAGTGTTACCTGTCCAGATCCCCAAATGAAAAATCACTTGATTAAACTCTATATATTTGTTTAAGCATGTAGACAGACGCTACTTTTCCTATTATTTGGCTCAAAGTATTTTGCTGTTTTCATATGCAGACTTTTTAAAACAAATTAAGAGACTTGGGTTGGAAGATCCATTAATTCTGCAAAATTGAAAATATTTGCTTTGTAGAAATATTGTCTAGGTATAAACAATCCTAGCTACTGCTCTTTGCAATGGTTGTCAAGCATTCTTTGACCATAAATATAAATGACAAACATTTTGAAATGTGGCTACCGCTACCATAGTTACAGAACTATTTTCCTATTCAGTGTTCAGGTGGTGTAGAAAAAAATATAATTACGTTTGCTAGAAATGTACTAGAGGTTATATTCTCATGCATAATAAGCCTTCCAGCCTCCTATGCGTGTATCAGATGACACGGTTCTGTTTCCACAGCAAGATGGGAAGGCATTGTTCAAATACAGTTCCATAACTTCCTTTAATACAATTAATGTATCTTTAAGTATATGATCACCTGTTCAAAATCAAAATCATCCTCTTCATCAGGATTCAGGAGTCTGGACAGTGCTTGCAGGGCCGAGGCAGAAGACAGCATCTCAAATTGCATATTTTTAGCTTCCACGCTTTTTGCTTCCAAATTCCCTGTTTCCACCTTCTCAGCTTCTGCTTTTTTCGATTCCATATTCTGGCAGGGAGATGGAGGGGTGATCAGACACACTTTTTACTTTTCTCATGTATCCCTTCTTTCACTGTCACTCCACTGCCTCTGTCATATTTGCAAAAGCTTATAAACTCCTGGACACACGTGGTTTGCTAAGTCCCAGAACCCAGAACCCAAGCATTCATCCTGCTTTACTGAAACTTCTTATTCAGTCTCACGAGCACACACTGCATTTCTACCTAAGTGGTTCTTGTATCTCTAATGCGCTTAAGCGTGACTAGGGGTAACAGCATCAGATATGGATCAGCTGCAAAATGCTTGACTACCATGTTCAAGCATTGACTTGAACCATGTGATTTGATTAAAAGTACAACTTGTTATAAGCTGTGTACTTGTTTAGGGGACACAGTTTTTAGACTATTTTTAACATGTTTTATATGTGCTGTATATTCCAATTTGTGACCTCAAAAAAGAGTTGGCTTCAGAGATATACCCAGATAAGCTTTACTTATTTCATATATTTGCCTCGGGTAAGTGTGTACCTCTTTGCTTCATTTATACTGTTAATTAACCTTTGATGAGATCTAGCCTTACGACATTTGAAATGAGCACTGGCTTATTTTAGTGAAATCCATGAACAAAGAAGCCCATGTTTTTATGAGTATAACAGTAATACTGAATCCTGTCATCCTAGTAGCAATTTTGAAAATAATCCCTGCAGTTACATCCACAGCAGGACAGTTAAGATCTTTAAAAACTATATCTTAGAGGTGTCAGACTTTAATGAGGAGCTTGAAACAAACTGTAGCGTTGTGCTTATTGTTGGTAAAATGGGCAAAACTGAAATAGGTATCTTTCCCACAATTTTACAGATATTTTTGAAACATCATTTTATAAACTTCACTCCCAGGGACCATTTCTCTAGCTGTTTTAATTATAAATGAACAATTTTCCATTTTACTTAGAGGGGTAATAACACTCCTGATAAATTGTCAAAATTGACCTGTAGTGAAGATATTTTCCAGATCTTGTTTTATAAATATTTTTTACTTTCTTTGTTGAATATATAACTGATTTGGATACCTACTAGAGATATTCAAGTTGTGAAAGAAATGCTAGCTACTTCTATTTCTAATATGGAGGCAAAATGTCATACTGGCTAAAAATAAGAGGGCTGGGGTTATGATGTTTGGAATTTGATCCATCATGTACTTCTTAGCTCTTTGACTTTGAGCAATTATTTTAATTCTCTCTACCTAAATTTCTTTATCTGGAAAGTAGGGGATAATATATAGTAGTGTCTATCTTTTTGAATTGTTACAAGTATTAAGTATCTTAATACATACAAAGGAGTCTGGACTACTTACTACCTGGTACATAGTAAATACTCAACCTACATTAGCTATTATTATTTCTTTAAAAGTTTCATTTTCCTGGACATGAATTTCACTTTTAATGGTGATGTAGACTAAGTTAGTGATAAAGCTCATTACATTGGAAACTCATTAAATCAGAAAAGCTGAAATATAAGGTGACAAAGCAATCTCTCTCACAGTCTGGTCTGCTAGGAAATGAATAATTGACACACATGAAATTAAACAAAAAGGCTTCTGTTTATATTTTAAAATTCTTCTTTGATTATGTGTTCATTAAATATTTAGCCAACATAGAAAGCAAAGTGTTTATTGAAATATTTTTTACCTTTGATACTTAAAGGGGAAAAACACACCCAATAGCAGATATAATTGGGATCCTGCCTAGAAATTGTACAATGATGTGTTTAAGAAACAAATATAATGGAATTGTTTCTTACATCAGCATTACTTACTCTACAAACTTTCTAAAATGAAGGTCAATTATTCAGTCATAATGACAGTGGTTGCTTAGATATGAATATACAGCATCATTATTATCTGAAACATAGTACCTACATATATTTGTATGATCATGAGTTTTCTGAGACTTAAATAGGGAACCAGAGAGAAAAGAGCAAACAAACCATTAAAGCAAGCCATATAAAAGATATTCGGAAGTTCCAAATACAGCATCTGATGTACCCATAGAAAGAGCTACTCACATAGTCCTCTCTGTCTAGTGGGACTTTCTGGATATAGAGAGATATTCAAAGTGACATAGGACCCCAGCTCATGTAGGGGTATAAGAAGGGACTAGTTATTGAGAAATGTCCGAGGTTTGGAAGCTACTAGATACATACTCAGAATAGGGCAGGGATCAAAATTCTAGAGGGAAACTAGTAACTGAGCCAGACCCTACATCAGGGGCTTTCTGTCATTCAGCACCCACAGGGGAGGTGATGAAGGAAGATTAGAGCTCCGAAAGTGTATGGAATACAGGGTTGAGGAAAAGCAAATGAACTCTAAATTTCTACCAGTTCCTCGGGAAGGCTCTGACTGGCTTTGGGGTGGGAAGCCAGGGCACTGAGATGCTATGTACACAAAAAGAGCATCCTCAAGACCACAGGTGAAATTTAGCCAGCAGCTGATGAATAGTGAATGAAATATGATTAAATTCACAGGAATGGGGTGTTTCAAAATAGTAACCTTGGAAGGTTACATACTGATGTAAATTATACCATCAATGCTCAAAATATTTTAGAAATTATCTTTTCTCTTGGCATTTCCTTCATATATATTACTAAGAAAAGAGATATCATTACAGCATCATTCAGTTTGATTACACATCAGATTTGTCTCTGAGTGCTCTCCAGATATATCTAGATATCTACATTCAAAATATGAAGATTTGCTTTCCTGATAATATTAAAAGGAATATGATGCAGGCCTCAAGGTGGTTCTAAAGATATCGGTCTTAAATGCAGTTGGAGTAATAGCAACATTATTAGAATAGTACACTAGCCACTCAGAGTGACTGCATTGAAGAAATGGCACACCTTGGGGTATAGGTCTGTGTTTAAAATTCCTTCACAAGAATTCCTAGTAATATTATATATATATGAAACGTACTTGCAATTGGACTTCTAAATTCCATTGGCATAAAATCACATAGACTCACATTATAGCTAACTGGAGTCTATGTGATAAAATGAACAGACTTACAAAAATAATATTTTACTATATTAAATGTAATAATAATCTATAAGAAAATAATTAGTCCTAATAAATTTGACAATGCAATTTGAGACAAAAAAGAATCATAAATGTTTTGAGAATATCTAAATAACTCAAAATATCAAAAAGAAATCAATTATATGAAATAGAAATATTGGAAAAGTCATAAATAAAATGAAAATGAAAATGCTACTAACCTTTTAGAAGTCCAGCAAGTCAAAAATAATATTAAATTAAAAGAGAATTATCAAAGCTCATTTGTCATGATCATCATATTAGAAAAGAAAACATGCTTTTTAGTTTTTTGTCAGCTTAATACAATCTCCAAGTCTGGCAATCAGTGATTTCAGGATATAGCCTCAGTCTAATTTTCACCCCTTCTCACACAATCTTCTCATATATACATACATATGTATGTGTGTTCTACATCCTGTTAATGATGTATTCTCTCTCTTGCAGCCTTTAAATTTCACAATATGTTTTTCTAATTACTAGACTACTTGGGGAGACTAGTGTGGTGATTTTTTTAAAAGTAAAAATTTCTAAAGCTATTGAGCCTATGCTTCAATGCAACATTTATAATTCTTTTATCAAGTTTTTGACAATTCTATACATACGATCACATAATGAATCCTGATTACTTTTTCCTCAATATCTTTCCTTATCTTGATCCTATCCCTGTTATACGTCCCCTCCTCCTCTCTATCAGTTCCTTCATGAGTTTGGGGGGTGGGATGTTTTCTTAGCCTTTATTTTAACCAGGGCCATCTGTGTGACCACTGAATTTGAACTAACTGTTGGAGTTTGGTAGAGTCATCAATGGGTACACAAAATCAATAATTCCCCCTCCTTGAGTTATCCAATAGTTTGGCAGTGAGAATTGGGGCTCCCTAGTCCTTTTTCCTTACATACCTGAAGAATGATAGGAATATTTTAAATAGGCCAATATTAGTACTTGCCTAAAATCCTGTATGAGGCCCTTAGCTTGATTCTCAGCAAGCAGGAGGTTGGGGCAGGATGGTAAGATCATGAGAAAGAGCAAAGAATCTTTTTCTTGAGATGTGGCCACTCAGAAAATATTTTTAAGATTGTATTTTTTCTTTCTTCCACTTCCCAGTCTATTTTGACCAGCCAATACCAAAGGCAGTGTTCCCAGACAGAGCTTTGATTTCCTTACTTCAGCCTGAGCCTTTGGAGCCTTCGTAAGTGAAAATGTTGTTGGGGGACCTGTCTGGCTAACCAGCTAAAAGAACAGACAGTCTGAAACTATCTCAAGCCAAAACACCAGGAACAGTTAGAGACTAAAAAGGTTTTCCAAGAAGGCTCAAGAAATCCATAGCACTGAGGCAGTATCAGTAGTCAGACTTGGGATCTAGTCAGACTTTGAGAGTGAGACAACCATCATCATCATCATCATCATCATCATCATCATCATCATCATTCTCTCTCTCTCTCTCTCTCTCTCTCTCTCTCTCTCTCTCTCTCTGCCTCCATACATGGCATTAATAAGAATGGTTGTTTAATTTTTAACGGCTTGGAGAAGAGTCAACCGCAGCATATTTTACAAAGTACGCACAGTAAATGAAACCAGGAAGTGGAAAAGAAACTCACCAAATATAGCTAGGGGTGTAGCTCAAGGGTAGAATGCTAAATGTAGAAGAAGGCCTGAAGTGGGTCTCAGGTGCTGCAAGAACAACAAATCCTCAAATAGTATCCTGTTTGGATTTTCGTGAATAGGTGACTGAATGACTTTAAATATTTCAAAATCTGTTTATTCTCCAAATGAATTTTGCCATTTCTTCCACAACTTTGCTTACATAGTGTGTTATTTATCAATTCTGGTATTGATATTCTTCTGAGAATACAAAAGTAAGTATCATCTCTGTCCATGTCTGAATTAAATAATAATATTCTGCCTATTTTTTTTCTATTTTTGGTGATGCTTAGGATTGACTCTGGGCCCTTATGATTATAAGTAAGTGTTCTATTATGGTACACTAACTACCCTACTATTTAAAAATTATTGTGGTAGGTAAAGGAGGGGAGGGGGAACTGATAGAATGGCTAAGTGGTTAAGAGTGCCTACTGCTCTTGCAGAAGACTCTAGTTCTCAGCACCCACATCAAACAGCTTGGAAATGCCTGTGATTCTAGCTCCAGTAAGATTCAACAGCTCAGGCCTCCATGAGCAGCTTCACTCCTATACAAATATCCCCAATAGGCCTTATCCCTCTTTTCATTTTTCATTTTGAGACAAGGGCTCACTAAGTTGCCCAGACTGGCTTTGACCTCTCTGTAGCCCAAACTTCCCTGAAGTGCATCAGCCTTCTGAGTAGCTGTACTTTAAGTCTTGGCTTGTATTTGTATATAAGATTCCAGGTACTTAAAAAAAAATAAAACAATTTCCAATAACTATGTTTTAACTTTGTGACAGAAACCTTGTTAAGCTCACACATTTATTAATATTTTTATGGTAGTAAATGTCAAAAATATAAAAAAGAAACTATTCTTTGATATTTTAAAGATAAAACACTGTTGTTTCCTATTAGACCCAGAACTCTCGGCATGCGTAAGAACACAACTATTGAAAACTGCATCCCCACTCCATAACCAAATTAGTTTTAATAGGCAAAGAACTATCATCTTTGCCTATTAAACTCTACCATCCTTTTAAAGATGTGTTGGCTTTGCTTTTGTTTTTGAGACTTGATCTTCCTAGCTCCACCAGGCTGATCTTGAACTCCTGGGCTCAAAGGAACCTCACACCTCAGCCTCCTTAGTAGCTGGTCTCACATGAGCTTGAAAGTGAATTTTTATTCTAAGATGGAGAAGTTCATTTTTATGGGACTCATCCTGAGTCACCAAAAGCTGTGTAGTATGCTTGCAACTCTAGCACTTGGGAGGCTGTGGCACAAGGATCTTAAGTTTAGGGGATCCTAAATAGTAAATGGGATGGGGTGCTATATATCATATTTCAGACAAACTTAATATACTTGGCAGTAAGTTGTTCTTAGGTTTGTATTCCACTCCTATATAAAAAGAGAGTCAACTGGTAATTTTTCTTTCTGTTCTTGAAATGTACTACTAAGGTAAAAAAAAAAAGACGGTTTGTTTACTTCTGTAGTCTGCTCTGAATCCCTATCATAACAGGAAAATTCTTAAGATTAATATCCTTATCTTTAAGCTCAAACTCAGTTCTTTTCCATCTCTCAGATTCGGTTTTTATCCCAATAACTTATTGCCTAAGTATTCAAAGTTATAGTCAAATGACAAAATACTCTTCTAATCAGTTGTTAGTTGAGTAATAATATTTTTAAGGTATAGTAAATGTGAGTGTGACCATTGTCTCCATTTTTAAAGATATGACCAACAGCCTCAGAACTTTCAGGCCACTTAAATGCCCTCCCACAGATACACTTTTCTATAGTGAGTGGTGGGAACCACTTTATTTTCTTCTTTTCATGTCTGAAAGACATTACAGAGGTCTCTCTTCCTCCATTTCCCAACCAAGGCCTGATGGTCCAGAATTAATACTGCTTGTTCCCACAAAACAGAAGGTACAGTGAATCTCTCAACTTTGAACACCAGACCTACCTACAAACTCTTTTTTTTAATGAAAATTTGTGTGTGGAGGGAACCCACTGAGTGTGAGATTTGAGAAAGGAGATTTGGGAAATATTTAGAGGTTTAGCACTTATCCCTTCTCTAGTTTTCTAGAAACAATATTCTGCTGGGGGGGGGGATGTTGAGGAGGGTGGGAGGGGCTTTGGGAATGTTTGCCTCCATTTTGAGCAACGTAGGGCTTTTCAAAGCTATCTCATTGAGCTTTTAAGTATTTTAAATCCTACCTCGTTTCTCTGACAGTCACAGCTTTGAGCACACTCCTCTGTTTTCCTTAAGTTTCAGTTTTCCTCACCTTGGTCAGGACTCTGGTCACAGCCTAGGCGCTGAAAATAGACTGCCACTGGCTTGCTGTGCGTCTCTCTGTTTCCTGGGTAACAACTTTGTTGAACTCCACCCCCATTTCCACCTGTAGTGTCCTCTTTGACTCTACTAGCCAATCACAAAAGAGTCTCCTTTGAAACAATACCAGCAGCAACCAATCCCAACGCGTCCCGTTCGGGGTTTCTGGCGCCCTTTCCAGTTAAGTAGGTCGAGTGTTAAGCTGCTGGATCTCTGGCTGCTGGCTCTGCGGAGTTCTCCGCTACTCCGCCTAGTAAGGGCCCGCCCACTTCTCTAGGACTGCCTCTCGCCCCGCCTCCGCCTTCACTTTGTGGACGGGATAGCAAGCTCAGCCACGGAGGTAAGAGCAGGACGTTAACATTTGTCCCGCAGGCTTTTCGCGGCGAGCTTTTCCGCACCCCTCCCACCCTTACTTGGTCGCGAATTCTGGGTCTGAGAACTCAGTACCTTCAGCGGTTCGGGAGCAGTGGACACGGAAGGGTAGGACTCCTGGGCCGGGATGGAAAAGCCTAGGTCTCCGCGATGCTCCGGCTCTTCACGCCCCCTCCCGTGAAGGAAACACGTGTTGTGCAGACTCTATCCCTGCTAGACACTCGTTCCACGGGAGCCTGTACCTTGGCGGTCGCGGAGTCCTGGGCAGTGGCGGTGGGATTGCGCTTTTTATTCCGTATGTGGGAAAGCCCGTCCGTCCGTCCGGGAGCCCTGGGGAAAGCGGGTCCGTCCGGGAGCCCGTGGAGAAAGCGGGTCCGTCCGGGAGCCCGTGGAGAAAGCGGGTTCGTCCCGGAGCCCAGGGGAAAGCGGCTCTGTCCCGGAGCCCAGGGGCGGTGGGCAGAAAGCGTGCCCGGGAGCCCGGGGGAGAGCGGGTCCGTCCAGGAGCCCGGGGGTTGGGGGAGCGGGTCCATCCCGGAGCCCGGGGTGAGGAAAAGCGGGTCCGTCCAGGAGCCCGGAAGGAAAGCGGGTCCGACCGGGAGCGCGGGGGTTGTGGGGAAGAGGGTGCGTCCCCGAGCCCAGGAGAAAGAGGCTCCGTTCGGGAGCCCTGGGTGGGGGTGGGGGGCGGAAAGCTCGTCCGTCCGAGAGTCCGGGAGTCCGGGAGTCCGGGGGAAAAGCGGGTCCATCCGGGAGCCCGGGGTGGGGGGAAGCGGGTCCGTCCCAGAGCCCAGCGGAAAGCGGGTCCGTCCGGGAGCGGCGGGGCGGAAAGAGGGTCCGTCCGGGAGCCCAGGAGAAAGCGGGTCGGGAGTCCGTCCGGGAGCCTGGAGGGAAAGCGGGTCCGTCGAGGACCCGGGGAAGAGTCAGTCCGTCCCTGAGCCCCGGGGAAAGCGGGTCCGGGGTCAGTCCGGGAGCCCAGGAGAAACCGGGTCCGGGGTCCGTCCGGGAGCCTGGAGGGAAAGCGGATCTCTCCGGGAGCCCAGGGAAGAGCCAGCTAGACCCTGAGCCCCCGGGGGGGGGGGGAAGCGGGTCCGGGGTCCATCCAGGAGCCCGGGGGAAAGCGGGTCCAGGGTCTGTCCCGGGACCACGGGAGAAAAGCGGGTCTGTCCTGGAGTCCGGAGGGAAAGTGGGTCCGTACTGGAGCCCTGGGTGGGGGGACGGGGGGGGGGAGCTCAAGAGAAAGCCTGTCCATCTGTTGGAGTGCCCTGGAGAAAGCCTGTCTGTCCAGGAGCCTGGGGTGGGGAAAAGCCCGGGGAATGCTCCCAGGGAACATCGCCTGAGGCTACCACCATACCTCCTAAGTCCCAGGAAAGTTCTGGTAAAGAGCCCAGCTTCGCCTGCTCTGGAGTAGGGAAGCCTAGGTGTGTGTACCCTTAGTCGCTGATAGGGAAGTATCTTCATGTTAGAGGAATTTCCCACGAATTGCTTGGTTTGATTTTAAGTAAAGGAGAAAGGTAGGAAAAATGATGTAAAATGAACTTAGATATATGATTCCAGCTGTAAGCTAGGAGACAGGATGAATTTAATACTATTTCAGGTTGCTCAGGGAATGGAATCAGTACGAAGGTACTGAACTTGTCCCAGCCCTTGTCTCAGGTACTATGCTTTTTATAACTTTACTGCATATGGCAAAGGGGAAGTGATAATGAAGTTTTAGTAATTTATTATTCTGTTTTGATGAAAGATAAACAAAAATATGGGAGTGGGGTACTTAAATTATTGATGTTTTAGCCAAATAAGCAATACCATATTTCCCTTTATTACTGTGGATGATCACAGATTAAATGCTTTTCATTTTGTACTTCTACAGAGTGTTATATATGTTTTGCTATCTCGGTTGGTTTCCTTTGCTCTTTGTAGTGCCCCTTTCTCCATTAATTCTACATTTGTAATATTCAGACAATATTTTGGAAATCTTTTGACACTGAGTCAAGCTCAAGGCCAGCCTGGACTAAGTAGCAAGCTGCTTTCTTTAAAAAAAAAAAAACTTTATATTGTATCTGTAGTACACAGATAGACAATATAATTGGCATGTCTGTAAAACAATGAGTATTGTGTATTTATATGTTTTAGATATAAACCATGATCTATTAATACATTGTATTTCAATGTAAAAAAAAACTGGCCTTACACCACTGGATTTGAGACTTCTGTATGCCCTTACTGAATTTATCAAACTCGCAGATTGTTCTGGAATACTCTGGAAATTGGTTCTTTGTGTTTACAACACAGTGGCAGATGTAAAGGTGTTCAGTCCCTCTTCCCACTTGGAAAAGTAAGTGCTGTTTATTTTAGGGACTTAAAGAACTCTTCAAGATTTGGTTTGCCCCTGCAAGATGGAGTCCAGTGCCTAGCACTGTTTTCTGAAAGGTTGAGGACATAGAAAATGGTGGCTCCCAGATCTGAGATAAACCTCCTGGGACTTGCAGGCAGAAACTTCAAGGTTGCGAAACTCTGTGACTTGAGACAGACAGACACTCAGTGACTTGCCTAGATTCCTTGATGTCAATGGGTGATTCTCAGAGAATAGGACTCCTTTGACTCACTGCCTCTTCAAGCCTGCTTTAATAGTAGATCAGATCTAGAGGAGAGAGAAGCACAGAGTGCTTGCTACCCTTACTTGCCTAGCCTGAGCACTGCTAGCTGAATTTGACTTCTAATTCTATTCTAAAGTCATGAAATTTGAATGTCATAAAAGATTGAGCAAAATACACCTGAAGGTTTCTGTGGATTTCTAGCTAAAGAAATGGGATATCACTTAGATGTTTTTTTTTTCAGAGTATATGTAACCACTTTATAATTGATACTACCAACATTTCAATGAAATTAAGGATGAAAATTTCTCATGTCCCTGTACCATAATATCATACTCTTATTCCCCACATTTCTCCACCTAACTCCAGATTTTATACACTATTTTGAGCCTTGTTTACAAGTTTGGTGTTTACTTGTTTATTTAATATTGTCCTGGGGGAATATTTTAGTGGTTTTAATATTCTTTAAATTTTGCCTTAATAATCTAACAACATTCTAATTAGTGACTTGGTTTTAACTTATTTAGTCTAAGCCAGCAACAGAATTTCCAGTTTGTGTGTGTGTGTGTGTTACAAACTAACAGTATAGCATCTTGCTTCTTTATACAACTTGAGCCTTCCATTCTGTTTGGACTTAAGAAGAAGCCAGCAGGGAAGGCTAGATGTCTGAACTTGCACAGGAGTGTCTGTCCCCCTCGGACGTTTGAATTTAGCCATCTAGTTTATTATACTCAAGAAGCACAGATCATCTATGGTGTCTTTTTTATAGAAGAGTTAGGTTGGATGCATTTTTAAAAACCAAATAGACATTTTCAAAATGATTTTTAAAATATATGAATCATAGAAGACTCAAGGAGACTCAAGTGCCTTAATAACACTCACACTGATTAGCTTTATTCACGAATTATCTTCTTCAAAGATTACATGTCTATTAATTTTTAATTTAATTTTTTACCAAGTAGCAAATTAAGTTTACTACAAGAAAGACTATAATTGATCTTAGAGCACACCTCCCTTTTCAGACTACACACACTATATTTTTTGTCCCTCCATATTCTAGAACATTAATCCCTCTTATAAAAATTATGAGATACTTCAAACAGCAAAAATAGTCAATGATATTCCATCACCCAGGCACACTCACTGTGTAATAATGTCTAAAGTTAGGCTACATATTTCCTTTAGATGCTTTTTTTTTGTATTTGAATGACACCAAGGACTCACATATTTTCAAGGAGACCAAAAGGCCTTAGGTACCCTGAAGCTGGGGTAACAGTGAACTTTCTTACTTGGGTGTTGGTGTCCAAACTTAGGGCATCTTTAAGATCAGTACAAACTTTTAACTTAACTGTTGAGCCATCGCTCAAGTCCCAAAATGCATTTTTTTGTTTTATTTTATTCTTTGAGAATTTTGTGCACTGTATTTTGATCAAACCTATCACCCTCCAACTCCAACCTTTCTCTTTTTAAAATTAAAAACAAACCTCAAGTTTATTTTAATTTTCTATTTATTAATGGTGTGATGGCTAATAAAAGTAAATAAATATATGGGTGTATATGTATGTATATACATACATATATACATGTATGTGTGTGTGTGTGTGTGTGTGTGTGTGTGTTAGATATAAATATGTTAGAGATGGCTGGAGAGATGGATTAGTGGATAAAAGAATGGGCTGTTCTTCCGGAGGATCCAGGTTCTATATCTAGCACCCACAGGATGCACAGGATTGTGCACAGCCTTTTCTACTTCTAGTTCCAGGGTATTTGACCCTCTCTTCTGGACTTCATGAGAACTACATGCATGTGGTACACAGCCAGACAATACACATAAAGTAACAAAAAAAATGGATGTGGTGGCACATTCATGTCACCTCAGCACTTGGGAGGTATTAGGCATAAGAATCAGAACTACACCTTTATCCTTGGCTGTCTAGTTGAAGGGTAGCCTTGGGTACATAAAACCCTGTTTTTTTTTAATGAGGGTTGTGTCTAGAGAGGTGCCTCAGGAGTTAAGAGCACTGGCTGCTCTTGCAAAGAACCAGGGTTCAAGTCGCAGCATCCCATGTCATAGCTCACAGCATCTGTAACTCCAATTCTAGGGGATCAGATTCCCTCTTCTTGCCTCCATAGAGTCCAGGTACACAAGTGGTACACAGACATACAGGCAGGCAAAGCATCCATATACATATTCCTATTTAAGAAGTTCTATTAACTTGATCTTTTTGTTTTTGTCAGATGTAAAATGATATTCTTAAGATGTTTAAATGCTACATGCTTCCCCATTTTTTGTTTTTCTTTCCCTTTCTTCCTCCCTTGTCTGTTCTTATTCTCCTCCTACTCTCTACCTTCATTTCATTCTTTCATTTTTACTTTTTGTATATCTCCAAACTTTTGGGACTAATTTTCTAAATTTAGACATCTCTGAAGCACTCTTGCTTTATTTAATGTGTTTTATCATTTGATTTATTTACCAGTTTTGTTAAATATTTTACTTTCTTCCCCTCCTCCCAGCTTTTTCATAATTCATCCTCTTCCCTTTCATATGCTGTGCCCACTCTCTTCAATCCTTTTATCCCTTTGCAGAGCACTCCTGGGTCTTCCTGCTCTACAAAGTCTCTGGTGGATTCCCCTCTTCCAAGACCTCCCTCTTTTGAGTTTTGCCCACCTTTCCTTGATATGTACTACTTTGTTCTTTCCTTTTCTAATATTCTAACTGCTAGGGTCATTCACTCACTCTCTCTCTCTCTCTCTCTCTCTCTCTCTCTCTCTCTCTCTCTCTCTCTCACACACACACACACACACACACACACACACACACACGAGATTTGCTTCATAACAATTTTCAAGCTTTTTCGATATCACACATTTTGCCCCTGTTAGTTTTTAGTGTGCAGGTGGACCTTACACATACTCAGCAGTATAGCACTGAGGCACACCACCAGCACCACACTTGTCAGTTTTGAAGACTCGTTCTTTGAGGTTTAAAAAAATTGTTATTATTATTATACATAGCATGCAATTTATGTTTTCATTGTGACGTTTTTCCATGGCCATCCTATTATAACTTGTTCAAATCACACATGCCCTTTAGCCTCTCTTTTCCTAGTACCCCTCCCCCAATCTCCCTTTCACCCCTGAAATAGTTCTCCTATTGTCTTGGCCTTTAGGGTTTTGATTTGCTTTGTTTGCTTTTGTTTTTGTTTTACATTTTCTACTTCTTGAAATTAAGTTCTGGTCTCGGAGCTTTCAGACATACCAGTACAAATGAGTGGAAATGTACTTTGTGAGCCAGAGATCATAAGAACCTTCTGCTCCATAAGATATTTAATATGAACTCAGAACTGGCACACTATTTTCAGAAACCTGTATTTTATTTTGACGTGGAGTAAAATGACAACTTTATACATGTGATTCTTCCCCATTTCCTTTGAAATGTGTGTACAAATTTCGCCTTTCTCCAGCCATTGCTTACCAGTGACGGGTTTAAAATATCCTCTAGAATATTCAGAGTTGTCATCAGACTATTAGAAGTAAATAAAGTTTTAAGTTTGCTTCGAGAATTAGGTTTGCTGACATTCTTCTTCAGTGTTTTTTTCTATAAGGCTTTATATCTTAGAATCAGAGCTTTCTTCTGCAAATTTGTGCTCTTTTGCCTTCCCGCCTTTCTAATGAATGGTATGCTAAAGAATCATACACTGCATCAGAGGTGGCTGGCTATTCATAGAAACGGCTTTATTACTTGATAGTCACATTTTGTACATTTTCTGGCCAGACCCTTTCATCATGATGTTCCGAGGCAGAGGAAAAGTGTATTCATGGAACTCGAAGGTTGTCAAGTAACTAGGTATTTTAGAGAAAATGCTATCTCCAAGGAAAATAGCTTATTTGCTTCTAAGAAGGTGAAGACAATTTTTAATAAATTATATGACCGAGTTTCTATGGTGGTTACCTCTCGACAGTTATCATCAAAGAGATGTGGGGAAATAATGGTACAAATAATCCAAAACAAAATGTTTATACCTGGAGAGACAAAAGGCCCTACACATTGGTGCCAAAATGACTTCTAATAGGTACCCAGGCTTGAATTCACCTTTCTTCCATTTGAGGCACACATTTATCTTCCTAATGTTATTATCAAAAGACAATTAGTATGGCCATTTCCTTCACTTCATAGTTGCTTCCCTTTGGGAAACGTGTGTGGTGTTACAGTGTCTGAGTTTCCTCAGCTATAGAATTGTGATCGGAATTCCCTTCTACAAGTTATTAAAGCTAAGGAATATTTTATGTTATCCCTTTTATAATTAATTGGTCTCTGTTTATAGGCGATTCTTGAGTTTGAGTGACAGACTTGTTTTCTGAAGTGTCTTATTTACCATCATTTATTGATCTTCAATCTGGGTCCTACTCCCTAAAAAGTTCCTAAGGTCAATATATGACAGTTGGTAAGCTATGGTGTAGTTAATTTGCATGCTGATAAATAAGATGATTTTTATAATTGAAATTCAATTTATGTTCAATTTCTTGCCCAGCTGAAAGTGTTCTATAATTACCCTGGATTTGCTGATCCTTTACTGACAACATCAGGATAACTCGGTATTAGTCTTTGGAAAGCTTTCACATAGCACTTCACATTAAATTGAATTAGCTAAGGTAGTTTATGTCGTCTTTAGTGAATTTATTTTTAAAAAAATATTTTGATTTCTCACCTAGTGGAACCAGCAAAATTTAGAAATGAGGAAAGAGATGCACACATGCATTTGGGTCTGCAGAGTCTGGCAGGTATTTACACTCAATGAAGCTGTTTCATTTCCCTCCAGTAATTTAGCTGATTTTAGAAGCTTTATTTAGATTGTATAGCCAGGCCGAGAACATCTGCCTGTTTCCAGTAGCCTCCTAAGGGAGCTGTGGTGAGTTCTCCAGGCATAGTTGGCTTCTGCAGAAGGTGTTTACCATTACTTTGAATGTTTGTGCTTCTGTTGAGTGAGTCATCCCAGACTGAACTGTAAACTGGGCTCAACAGGCAAAGCTGTAATTTACTTAAAGTTGGTGGGCCGGTGGGCACAGAAAGGGGAGAAATGAGCAGCATGGAAAAGGTAACTCAAAGAAGACAGACAGGTTTTCCCACTGATGGCCAGAGATAAAGAGCACAGGCCTGGTTTTCCCTTTTAAAGAAAATACTGACCTGTACAGGGACAGCAAAGTGTGTGTGCCATTGTCTTGTTTATCAAAATGAGGTAGGACCTTTGGATTGTCTTCAGGATTTGCTAGAAAACCATAAATGGAACTATTTCCCATTAAAAGAATTTAGGAGAACCTAAAGAAAGTAATATAACTACAGTATATATCTTCTAAACTTGGGAAAACTAATCAAGTAAAGAAAATCCCACCAACCCAAATTTGAGGAAAGGATAAAAGGTGCATAAGTCTTAGCAACTAAGAAACAGAAAGTAATATTGAAGAAAGAGCTCACTTGTGTCAGTCTCATTAAATGTAAAGTGGTTATATTCACTCATTAAGAGATAGTCATGATGTATTTAATATTATTTTATATAATTAAAAATAATCATACAATGTAATTACTTCATTCCCCCTTTCCATGGAAATCAGGCCTGTTACTGGAAACCTAGCCAACTAAGTAGGGCTAGTGAAGTCTGGATCTTTGAGGAGACTCTCCCACTGTTACTTTATTTAACCAGCACAATTCCTGACTCCATTCTAAATACTTTGAAATAAATTAACTATGATCTTTACAAAAATCTTAAAATGACACCTAAAAGTGATAAGTTAGAATAAGATGTACTAGACAAATATCAACCAAAAAAAAGTAAGGCAACACTAAGATCAGATATGATATGAGTTAATGAAATTTAGCAAGATAGAGATACTTCATATTGATGAAAGAGAAAAATTGTTACCAAGAGACTCATAGGCACAGGTTCCAATGTAGGTTCTCAACAGTATAGATTTTACAGACATAAATGAAACAAAACACAGTGGAATTATAGAGAGAATGGACAAATCTTAATAATGAAGGTAGCTCTGAAAAAAATCCTTATCAGAAACTAGTTGAGTAAAGTCAGTTTCAGAATAATCATTAAGATCTATATTAGATGAAAGGGAAATAATCTTTGGTCCACAATTTTTAGTGACAAAAGTCAATTTTCAACCCCCAAAGTAATGGTTTGGAGAAGATTTTATACCCCAAGCTTCTAAACTAGAAAGAATTTAAAGGTAAATGCTGTAATTTAGTAAAATCACGTTTCGCTTACTTGTGAAAGAATAGGAAGTCTGTGGTTGCAAGGCCATCTTTTTATGCCACTATCTTTTCCTTTCAGTGTGTATTGTAGCTACTAATGACAGCACATAAACCTGAAAGTGTCAGTCATAGTGGTTCATACCCTAGATCCCAATGCTCAGGAGGCTGAGATGGAAGGATTGCCATGAATTCAAGGGCAGCCTGGGAATACATCTAAGTCCCTGGGCAGCCTGGGCTGCAGAGTGAGACCTTGTGAGAAAATATGTCAGATTTCTGCTACAAAATCAACATCACGATTAACAATGCTGACTTTTTCCATCAGCTTTTGTAATTTTATCATAGATAGCTGTATTTCACGACAGTAAAAGGGAATCTATAAATATAAAAGCATATAATTACATGCTATAAAAATCTAATATAATTTATAGCAGCATAGCACTTGAGCCCCAGGAGAGAAGTACATTTGGGGAAATAAAATTAAATACAGTACCAAGTGCTCTTATTCTGCTCATTGTATCTCCTTCTCCGAGATTGATTTATTCCACATGGAATTACCAAATGGAGATCACATTTTAAAAGTCATAGCAAATATAGATGACTTTAAAATAAGCATCCGGTAACTAGCTCCTTCAACATGGTCCTTCTGAGCTATTGTCTTCTTCTAAAACCCATGAGAATAATATTCAATTTTAAGAAGTATGTACTGCTTCATATTTTAACCTCACAAATGGAAATGAGTTGAGATTGTCTGCTGTCCAGGTGGTAGTCTTGCTATCCTAATCCTCCTTGTGCACACAGGCAATGTGAAAATCTCTAGGATCACCGTTTGCATGGTAGGCAGCTGGGGTGAAAAGCTCCAAGATGCTGGGAATGGCTTATTGACTCCCAGGAAGCAGCAACTGTGGGGAGTGGAGCATATGCTGAACAGATTAATTATCAGTATCATAAAATGGGGGACAAAGGAATGCTAGTTTCTATTTGCGAAGTTGATTAAAGAATATAGCAAAGTGATTTTTAGACCATTTTATAAAAGAAAAAGAAAGAAAAGGAAAGAAAGATAGAAAGAAATCCTGCTTCATGATGAGGAAGTCAAAATGTATACAAGTTACTCAATTTTATGGAGTTCGATTAATATTTCATTCTGCATGGAAGCCTTGGTTTTAAGTGGGGAATTGGGTGGAGTTTTGCCTCGGTTTTGATAGCTAGATGACCATCTATATTCTTTTTCTCAACTGGTCTACATGCTCATCTTATTCAGATCAATGGTCTGACCTCACTTGCTACTGGTAAGAATATCTATTTTTAAATTGTTATCAAAACTAAAAGGATACCAGCAACAGGGACCTAATACTGAAACCTTAGCTTTGATAGCTGAACGAAATAACTCCATTTTCTCTAAAGATCAGTTTTGTGATATTTTAAATGCAATGTCTATTTTCTTCACCTTTCCATTCACTTTTTTTTTGCTTTGATAATTGCCTCTCCTTTTGGAAAAATGTAAAATAATTTAAACAGCATACTTGTATACATATACAATATTATGATAGAAAATACTGTAAGTGTATGTGTCTGTGCACATGTCCACATACATAAATGGCTTTTGTAGCCAAGGACTGTTTTTAATCTGTCTAAAATATTTTGTATAAACTTTGCTTTAGTAACAACTGTGCATAATAAAAGTATGTGAAGTTCTGTAAAAGAGGTGGAGGAGGAGGAGAAGGAGGAGGAGGAGGAGGAGGAGGAGGAGGAGGAGGAGGAGGAGGAGGAGGAGGAGGAGAAATCGTGCTTCAGTCAGGCATGGTGGTACACATTTTTAATCCCAATATTATGGAGCCAGGGCAGGAGGATTTTAAGTTCAAAGCCGGCCTAGGCTACATAGTGACACCCTATTTCACAATGTGATGAGAAGTGAGAGGAGAAGAAGGGAGAAAAGAGGGAGAGACAGAGAGGGGGGAGGGACATAGGGAGGAAGGAGGGTGAGAAGAGAGAATATAAATAAATTAGTATTTTCAACAGTGCAGTTTGGAATAGTACCAGGAGATTTGCGATGAAAGTGGGATTATCTATGTGGTTTCATATTTTTTTGGTTTTACTTTTCTTTTGTATTATTTTCTTTCCTCTCCTGTCCTCGCTTACCCTCTCCCTCAGCCTCTTTCTTCTCTTCTGTTCTTTGGAAGCATGGTATCACTATGTAGACCAGCCTGGTGTTGAACTTGTGATCATCCTGCCTCTAACAACCAGATTTCTGGGATCACAGTCATGTGCTACCATGCCTGACTTTTTATTTAGTGACTGCGTTTGATAAAAAAAAAAAAAAAAAAAAAAAAAATCAATGAAAAGAACTTTTTGAAAAAGTAAAATTTAACAAAGTATGACGGGTTGGTGTCTCCTTTTTTTCTTGCTTTTTGTCCTTCCTTAGCGGCATGTAAAATAATGGGACTCTTAGTTTCGATGGAGTATTTTTAAACCTGATTACTTTAAACTACCTTTTATAGCTATTGTATAAAAGCAGAGTTTTAGGCACATCCCGCTCTTACGACTACGATAAGATTACAAATGCACAATGATCTTCTCCTGGCGCTTGAACGTGCTTATGTATTGTAATCTGGTTGTTGTTGCATATTAGATAAGTCATTTTTTTCTGTTTTTTCAGAGTGTACATAATTTTCTAGCATTTCAAGGTATCATGTATGAATGTTTGAGTGTGTGTGCGCCTATGTGAGTGTATGTATGTAGGTGAGTGTGTGTGTGTGTGTATGTGTGTATGTGTGTGTGACTGTATGTGAGAGTGTGTGTTGGAATAAAGTTGCTTGCTTGTACTTAGCTGCCATTTGAATCTAAGGAATCACTTTTCTTTCGTTCTACTTAACACGTTTATTAATGCTATGAATACTGGTCTTAGCCATTCTGGTTTATTCCTTCTATATTCCCTGTGTGATCTCTGGTCATAAGTGTGTGTAGCCCTTTTCCCAGTCTTTTCATTTCTCCCTCATTTCCATATTTTGACAGTCTTTTGACAATTTTCTTGTCCAGTTCAGTGAGTTCATATTCTCTTCAGTTATGTGGAGTTATCATTTAAGTCTATCTTTTGAAATGTTTTTAGTGCTGGGGATCAAGCCTACGGTGTTGTGCAATGCTAAGCTAGCTCTCTGGAGCCAACATTTTTTCCTTTAGTGCTAATGTCCATTTCTTGAATGCCTTCCATGTCTTGTCACACTCCTTTGTCATATGGACACACTCTTACTTGGGCTTTTGGGGTGTAATCCATACATTTTTATGCTTTGTTTTGATTACTGTCTTGTCTCTATTTCATTGGAAGAGTATTCTCTCATTTTATGTCCTAAAGACTGTTGACTTGGATGTTCTGTGACTTGACTTTATATTAATCCATCTTTGGGACCTGTAAAAACATGTAATTTAGGTATTGAAGACCTCGCTGGCCCCTGAATGTTTCTTTCTTTCTGTGTCTCTGTCTCTGTGTCTCTGTCTGTCTGTGTGTCTCTGTCTCTCTGTGTGTCTCTGTCTCTCTGTGTGTCTCTTTCTGTGTCTCAATCAAGAGGAGGTGATTCCATTTTGGCTTCCATCCTAAATACTCAACCATGAAGGCCTGTGATTCTTTTCCCCAGTCTCTTGTACTCCTTTTAGGGTATGGAGTCACTAAGTCTAATTTAGGAGGAGCCTGCTATGCCCTCCAGGTAGTTTCCCTTTCTGCTCTGCAGGGACAACATTCTTCAGTTCACCTACAGGGTGGCTTGCCTTTTCCTCCAGCAGGTTCTCCTTTTGAGATACTGTCCCATCCATTTCCCATCATCCTTTACTCAACTACTTAGACAACAGGATGGTGCCACGAGTGAGCGAGTGCTATCCCGTCCCCACCTTAGTAGAAACTCCATTTCTTTTGAGTGAGAGCAAAACAGCCTGTGGTTCTTTTCAGGGCTGTGGCCAGTTCCATCTTTAGAAAGAGGATGTAAGGTTACAGTGTGGATGGAGGGACATTTGGAATTATGCTGCTCACTCCCAAGACAGTCTTAGAAACTGACATGTGCTGCACACCCCCTGGATTTATAAGACTTATTATCTGCCAAAATTAACATTTTTATGAATTCCTTTTTTTTTAAGATAGGGTCTTGTTATGTAGCCCTTTTTAGGCTGATCTGAAACTCACCATATAAGCTAGGTCACCTCCTGAATATTGGAATTACAGGTATATGTCAATACACCCTGCTTCTAAACTACTATGAAAACACTGTAGTATATTCTTGCCAAAATATTAGGTCTATTACTGACATCTTACATATATACATGAGATGTCATTTTGTAAATATCTACCCTTCTCACTACAAGGATATCTTCCTCAGTGTGCCTTTTTATAGAGGCATCTATTTTTTTCCTGCCCCAACTCACTAAGCCTAATAATCACGAAGCTATTCTATATTAATGATTGTCATTTCAAACAGGTTATGGTTTTTTAATCTTTGGCAGTATACACAATTATATACATCAAACTACATAGTATATCATCCTTCGCAAATAACTTATTTCACTTAATATAATAATTCCATGATTGTTGTGTACATTAAGTCTTTGGCTTTTTTATTTATTTATTTTGTTTGCTTGCTTGCTTGTTTGATTGTTGCTGCATACTATTCCATCATGGACATGCATTGCAGTTCAACTATTTGCCCATTGTTACACAGTATTTGAAACTGGGAAATTTATAGTAAATGCTTTTCCTTCAATTATGAAAACAGAGAAATCTGAGACCTTATATCTGACAACGACTTTCATGCTGTGATATCCCAGAATGAAAGTCACAATACTAGACATGAGACAGACAGAATAGCATCAAGCTCATCTTGACATAATGGATCCTTTCTTAGAAAAAAAAAACCCATGAAGCCATTCATAAGGACAAATCTAATGACATATTGAAGGGGCCACCACTTGGTTTGTATCAGGTATTTTCTACTACATAAATTTGGGGGGGGGGGAGCACTCAAATGATAAAATCACCCTTTTGCTATTACAAATAAAGCTTCTATGAATACTTTTGTACATTTTCCCAACATAAACTTTCATTTCTCTGGGACAAATGCCCAGCAGTGTAATTGCTGGGTCATATGGTAGTTGCATATTCAGTTTTATAAGAAACTGCCAAACTATTTTCAGGTTGGCCGTGCCATTTTGCATACTCACCAGCAATATGTGTGTGATCCAGTCTCTCTGCATTGTCACTATAATTTGGTGTTATCTTGCTTTTTAAATTTTATTCCCTTGCAGATAATGATACCACATTGTGGCTTTAATTTGCAATTTCCCTGATGGCTAATGATGTTGAATATCTTTTCCAATGCTAATGTCTCATCTATATATCTTGTCTGTGGACATCTTGCTTCAGCCAGAAAAAAAAAAGGCAATGTATTGTTACATGGATACTTTTACATAGGAGCTTGGATGTTAGCACATAATGTGATTTTACAAAAGACAGAAATGCTGCTATTCAGTGGGATTTTTAATTTTTATTATTTATTTGTTTGTTTGTTTACTTATGTGTGTACATGCACATACAGCACATACATCTGAGTGTGTATGTAGGTGCATGATATGCATGTGCACATGTTTGTGTGTGACAGTCTATGTGTAGTACAGTATGTGTAGAAGTCACAGTACAACTTCAGTGTCCTTACTTTTCTACCCTGCTTCAACACTACATATGCTATTTCTAACTGGCCTGTAAGCTTCTGGTCAATTCTCCCTGTGCTGGCTCACTTAGGAGGACTAGAATTACAGAGACACACCATGCAGTTGTCTCTTTCTTGGTGTCTGGGGTGTCCACTCAGGTCATTAGGCCTATGTAATGTAAGGAGCACTTGTGCCCACTAAAGCGATCTCATCCCTTTTGCTTTCAATAGTATCGATGTATTTTAACAATCAGAACTTTATAGCACTGATTTTTTTTTTCCCTGTTGCTTTTGTGTTTAACGTCATTGATTTCTGCCCTGTGTTTTCTTCTGCTTGCCTTGGGTTTGTTTTGACATTTCTTGAGTTGGAAGCTTATACTATTGATTATGCTTTTCTTGTCTTTTAATGTTCACATTTTACACCTCAAATTCATCTGCCAGGCCGCTTTGTTTTCCAGGAATTTTCATAGGGCATATTTTAATTTTCATTCAATCCAGCATTTTTTTTTAATTTCTTCCTTTTGGAACCACCAATTATTTAACGTGTGCTTGGTTTCCAAATGTTTGGGAAATTTCGTTATCTTTTTGTTATTGAGTTCTTTTAGTTTTAAGTTTTATTGGTTTTTTTTAGAGTTAGCATGCAAAGTACTGAGTTTCATTATAGCATTTACCAAACATACTTTGTTCTTGTTAATCCTCCTCTTCCCTGCCCTCTGCTGCCCTCCTGCCTCTTCCTGATGCTCCACTTCCTCCTCCCAAAGGCCCTCTCTCTGCTTTCCTGTTATATCTGTTCCTCTAACCTCTTCCTCCCCAATAAAATCTCTTTTCGCCTTTTATGGTTTCCTTTCTAGTTTCCTGACCTATATCCTAGTTTGATTGGATTGCCATTGGAGAACACTCTGTGAGTGTGTGTATGTGTGTGTGTGTGTGTGTGTGTGTGTGTGTGTGTGTGTGTGTGTGTGTTGTTTACACCTTGACAATTGAAAAGAATGTATACCATTTGGGAGCAAAGTTTAGTTTTGTTTTTTTTTTTGCTTTGTTTTGTTTTACAAACACCAACTGCAAATTGATGGTTAATGATGTTTTTGAATTCTTTTATATCTTTGCTAATATTCTGACTAGTTATATGAGCTGGTAAGAGAAAGGTGCTGAAGTCTGCATGTAGACATTTTCTCCTGCTGTATTTTCCATTTCTACCTTTTGTGTTTTGAAGCTCCATTATTTGGTGCATTGACAGAACTGCTAGATGCTGTACAGGATTGACCCTTAATTATTATGTAACCTTCCATTCTTTCTATGGTAATTTCATTTAATCTGAAGTCTACTTATCTAATAATAATACACTGAATCTTCCTGTCTGTTGATTAATGTAGCATGGGACACATCTTTTCATCTCTTTATTCTTAGCCTACAGATGTAATTGTTTTTGAAATGAATTTCTTATACACTATAGACATGGTCATTCATGGCTTTTTAAATCCCTCTACCAGGCTCTCTTTTGATTGGTATACACAGATCACTTAACATGATCTCTAATTATTGTTCTATTAGGGCTGAAATCTGACATTTCCATTTTTTCATTATTTGCTTTTGAAGTAGGGCCTGGGTTTGTAGGCCAGGCTGGAGTGGAATTTATAAATTTGCTTCAGTGTTAGCATGTAACGTATGTGCTACCATGCCTGGCTTGTAGCTTCTTTCTTTTTCTTTTCTTTTGTTCTCTGTGATTTTGTTTTATAGTCATTTTTCTTTTCTTTCCTTTTTCTTTTTTTAAAGATGATAGTCTCATGTATCCAAGGCTGGCTTGAGTTCACGACATAGCTGAGCCTGGCTTTGAACTCTTGATCCTCCTGCCTCCATCTCCCAAGTGCTGGCATCACAGATATGTGCCACCACACTTTCTTTTTTCACTTGTTCTGCTTTCCATTTCTGTTTTGTACACATATACAATGTATTTTGAGCATAGCCATTTACCTTTTCTCCCCTCCACATTTCCCTGAAGCCCTCCAACAGGACCTCTTCCCAACTTCTTTCTCTTTTTTATGTCTGGGTGACCTCACTCAGTAAAACTTTTCCAGTACTATCCATTTCTATGTACTTTTTAAAATATCTAACTCATAGTCCATCATGTATGCTTCATTTTCCTTATCCATTTGTCAGTTGATTGATGTGAATGAATCAACTTTGAATGAAAATCCCCCCCCCCCCCCCGTAAGCTCATAGAGAGTAGCACTATTAGGAGGTGTGGCCTTGTGGGAGGAAGTTTGTCACTGGGGGCCAACTTTGAGGCTTCAGATACTCAAGCCAGACTCAGTATCATTCTCTCTTTTTGCTGCCTGCTGATCCAGGTATAGAACTTTTGGTTTCTTCTACAGCACCATATCTGCCTGCATGCCGTCATGATTACCTCCATGACAATAGACTAAACCTCAGATTTGAAAGCCAGGCCCAATTAAATGTTTTCATTTATAAGAGTTGTCATGGTCAGGGTGTGTCTTCACAGCAATAGAAACCTTAACCAAGACAGTGGGTATCTATATTAATACAGTTTCCTAGCTTGTGAACAGAGCAGCAGTAAACATGGATGTGTAAGTAACTGTAGTAGGACATAAAGTCCTTTGAGTGTATACCCAGGAGTGGAATGTATTAAGTAGAGCTTGTTAAATGTCCCATGTTGTACAGGACATTCTTCCTTGACACAATATAATCAGATGCAAACTATTAATAGTGCCAAGTTAAGAAATCCTATTTATAATTAAGGAAAAGAAGGTTTTGTGTTTTAAACCCTTTTCTATTTTAGAGTAAGATTCATTTAACTTAAAACTAAGTCATATTAAATGGTATTTGCTTCCTTAGCTATCTTCAGGTATGTGATGTAAGGACAGGCACTGAAATTATGCCAGTATCGGAGATAAATGATCAGGATTTAAAAAATATGGGCATAAATCAAGTAGAAATTTAATTAGAGCTAGTGAAGAGGTTTCAGTAATACAGCCATTTACAAAATAAATAATATAAAAAAATCAATATTTTCACTATGTTTAGGCAATAGTTGTTGGGAAATACAGCTGAGAAAAGGCCCATTAACAATTTCAACCAAAATTACAAAATATCCAGGAATAAAATTTTGAAAATATACATGCCTTAGATGGAAAGATACCCACAATTTCTAATGAAACATATAAAAGATACACTGAATAATTAACAGGACCAATGTATGCACAGACTCAGTAATATCAAAACAAAATTTACCTCCAAATTAATCTGTAAATCTAATGCAATTCTGGTGGAGCCATGGTTGTTCTTTGGGGAGACAGAAAGGAGAAAAGAACTTGAAAAGATTCTAAAATTAAAATGGAGGAATAAATGCATGAGACTGGCCATCCCTGATGTGTTAGACAGGTAATGATGGGATGCTTTTGGGAAACACTATCAAAATGCATAAGTTAATGCTCTTTCTGTAAGTTTAAAATGTTATGTAATGTAAAAATAATTAGAGGGCTATAATAATTGAGATTCTATCATATAACAGGCACAAGAAGAAAAAGTAATAATCAGTGAAATATTTTAAGGCAGAGAAACAAACCCGTGCTTACGAGTCTGGCATTTCAAATCCGTAAGGGGAGAGGCTAAAATAATGAATAAATGAATTGTAATAGCTGGGTAACTGTTGTTTGCCTAAAATATTAATCATAAGAAATATTGCATGAATTAAAGGTGGAAAATAGTGTATAAATATTTTAAAGGTGTAGGTGAATATGAAACTATGAAAGTAATGTTTCCCACACCAGCTACAAGAACATGTACTTATTTCTAATTCGTAAATAATATAGGCTAATGGTCTCAAAATAAAACTATAAATTCTATAAATAAATGTACTGTGCTCCCATGCACTGCATCCCTCTCTGTTTTCCATGGTCAGCTGCTAACCACTGTCACTGTGTTCCTCCTTCCAGAGCCTTTTCAGTGACAAAATCTTTGTTCTTAGCCACCCACCTTTAGAAGTTATGATTATTATAGTTATTATTCCTATGTGTGTGCATGTGATACATATACATACATACATATATATATATATATATATATATATATATATATATATATATGAGAGAGAGAGAGAGAGAGAGAGAGAGAGAAGGGGAAGAAATAGAAAGAGAGATGTGCTTGTCACACAAGTCATGGCTTACATATAAAGTTCAGAGGGCAACTTTTCTTGCATCTGTTATCTCTTTCTGCCTTTAAGTGGTTTGCAGGGGCAGAGCTCAGGTTGTCAGGCTTGCATTGTCTTGTGACACTGAGCCATCCCACAGGTTCCGAACTTCCATCTTTTTTAGATGTAGATAATATAGTCTATATACCAGTGTGTAGCTTGCTTTTTCAACTTGTAATTTTTTTACTATACTTATTTAAAAGCTTTTGCACCATTGAGAGATCCTTTAGTATCTTTTCCATATCAGCATAGTATTCCATAGTCTGGATGTACTATAATATGTATATACACCCCCTTGGCATTTGATACATTAGCTTTCTCTTTGCTGATACACACAGTAATGTAGTGGATAGTATTTTATTACATTTATTTATTTGTGGGTATATGTGTGCACCATAGCTCCTGTGTAAAGATAAGTGGGCATTCTTCTCTTCTACCAAATGCCCCACCCCACTATGTGAATACTGGATATGGAACTTGGGTCTTTAGGATTGATGGCAAGCATCTTCACCAGCTTAGCCACCTCTCTAGTCTTGGGTATCATTTTATGTGGCATTTCACAAGTATACAAGAACATCTTATGCCAGGCGGTGGTGGTGCACGCATTTAATCCCAGCACTTGGGAGGAGGCAGAGGCAGGTGGATTTCTGAGTTTGAGGCCAGCCTGGTCTACAGAGTGAGTTCCAGGACAGCCAGGGCTACACAGAGAAACCCTGTCTTGAAAAAAACAAAAACAAACAAACAAAAAATCAAGAACATCTTATATATTTGCTGTGGTAAACTATATATTAAAAGATTAGCATGGGCAGTGGTAGCACACACCTTTAGTCTCAGGAGGCAGGGACAGGTAGATCTCTGAGTTCGAGACCAACCTAGGCTACAGGGTCAGTTCCAGGACAGCCAAGGCTACACAGAGAATTTCTGTCTCTGAAAGAACAAAAAATAACCAAAACAAGAACAAAGCACAAACAAACAAACTCTTCATCACTTTATGCAGTGGTCCACTTCTAGGAATATAGTTCACAGAACTATATAATGCATTCTTTGTAGATACATCTCCAGAAGTATTTCTATCTCAGATGGTAGATACCTTTGACACATTTTTAACTATGACCACAGAAGCCATGACACTTTACACTCTCATTAGGAATCCATGAAGCTGCCTGCTTTTGCTTTGTTTTTTTTTTCTTGATGTCCTGAATAGAGTGTGTTAGTTTTTGAGTTCTTGTCATCTGCTATGTGAAATTTCTCTCAATGTAGGTCCAATTTGTAGTTTTCTCTTAAAAATTAGATTGACTACTTTCTCATATTTAAAAGGGAAGGCCTTTTAAAATGTGATACTGAGTCCTAGATTAGACCATAAATGGAAAAATGACACAAAGATTTGGCCACTTATTAGAGCAGTGAGAAAATTAGAAGTCATTGACAAACTAGGGTAGGAGAGTATTTACAACATATGGCAGAATAAATAGCCTTGCTATTTCATGTTATTAAAAATCATTAGTAAGAGTTGAGGATGTTCTCTTCTCTTTCTGGTTCGTTGAGTGTTTTTATCATGAAAGGGCATTGCATTTTTATCAAATGTTCTTTTTTCCTTTTGCCGAGATGATAATGTGTTTTTTAATAACAGTATAATTGACATATAATTCACATCTTGCAATTCACTCTTTGAAATTGTTCAATTCAGTGGTTTTTAATATAGCCACAGAGTATACAACCATCACCAGCATGTAACTTGAGAACGTTTTCATTACCCCTAAAAGAAACCCTGGGCCCAGTTAGTGGTCATCCTCCATTAACCCCAACCCCTTCCACCCCGCAGCTCATGCCAACCACTAACACACTTTCTGTCAATGGCTTTGCCTATTCTGGATATCTCATATAATTGAAATTATAGAACACATTGCCTTCTGTGTGTGTTTTCTTTATTTAGCTTACTAGTGCCAAGATTTGTTCGTGCTATAGCTAAATCAGTGCTTAATGCTTCCATATTATCTCTGGTAGACTGAAGGAGTGAGACTTCTTGTTATCATAAAGCTACCTGTCACCTTTTAGTTGCTCACCACCCAATCTTCACTTATAAAAGGAAATCCTTCAACTGGAACAACTTCAAGTTCTGTTTTACATAAAGGCAATTCTTTGTGGGACAGTTTGGGAGCTCTCTGTTCTTAGGAGCAGCTGTTAGCTCTGGGGCAAAATCTTTCACCCATCAGGGACTTTGGGTGCTGGGCAGTGGTAACAGCTGCTGATCTTGATCGCCTCTTCACTTGGCAGGGAACCAAGAACTGCAAAGAAGTTTAGGCAAAGGGAATCAGAGTGGGGTGACTGGATCCCTACTGTGCTCAACCCTTTGAATCATGGAGTTTCTATCCTATGAATGGCAACTGGCTAAAAGAAACAAGCTCCAGAAGCTATGGCTGTCCTTGTCAGGAAGTTTGCCCTTCCCATCCCTGCTGGAGGTGATGAGAATGCTGGCTGCTGGCTTTCTCATGGAAAGCTTGTGTTCCTTGACTAAGAGTCAGAGCCAGAGGGCATCCAGCCTTCCAAGCCATTCTTATCTGGGGTGTTACTTGTACAAAGTCAAGCAAGGGGATGGGAGGAAGGGCAGTGAGTTATGGCTCACACGCCATATGTAGACCATCACTGTTAGATCACTGGACTTAGCAGATGTTCCTGAAGAAATATTTCTTCACTCAGTGTAGATGCTTAGGACAATTTCCAGCAGTGTACACTGCTTCTACATTCTCTGTTTTTATTGCCCCCCCCATGTCCATGGATCTTGACCTGGTGTTTTACTTTTGCAGAGTTATATTTTACTTATTATTCTTATTTTTAGGTCTACCCCAGGTTCTACTCTGTGGACACCACTGAGACTTTGAGCGCTAAGATGTTTCCTTCAGTGCCCTTTGTTCCTGCCTCCATGGCTTCTCAGGAACTCTCAAGTAAGTTCTACTCACTTTAAAGAAATTACTGTTATCTTGCATGAGTCCACTTAACTCAGTATACCAATAAAAGTTACACATTTCCTGAATCTTATAAATAATCACTATGTTTGAATTCATCTACCACCATTGATGTCAGTAGTAGTTTTCCATAAAGCTCATTATCATGGCTTTAGCAATGATGATGATGATTGTTAATGTTTTAGTTACCTTTAAATTACTGTGGCAAGACACTATTTCCAAGGCAGCTTATAGGAAAAATAAGAGTCTATTAGGGTTTGCTTAGAGTTTCAGAAGGTTAGAGTCAGTGAGCATCATGGCATGGAACATGGCATCAGGCAGGCAAGCATGACACTGGAGCAGTAGCTGGGAGCTTACGTATGATCCACAGCCACAAGGCAGAGAGAGTACCCTCTGAGAATGGGATGGCCTTTTGAAAACCTCAAAGCCCACCTCCAGTGACACACCTCCTCCAACTAGGCCACACCTCCTAATTCTTCTCAAACTATTCCACTAACTGAGAACCAAGTAGTCAATCATATAAGAGCCTATATAGGCTAACCTCATTCAGACCACCATAGTAAATATAGCTTATAATGACATATTTTAATCTATTTCACTAACACTATCATGTTTTAAAGAATAAGAATGGAAGGTCTCCAAGTACACCTGAATAGAAGAAATCTTTATTGTGTTTGTAACAAATTAAAAACGATAATAAGTGTTAGAATCTTCTTATAGTGTATTTTTATGCACATGCCCAGTTGATGCCCTTCATATTTTGTCTATTAGAAGTCTAAAATTCTGGACTGGAGAGAGAGTTCAGCAGTTAAGAGCATTGACTGCTCTTCTGAAGGTCCTGAGTTCAAATCCCAGCAACCACATAGTGGCTCACAACCATCCGTAATGAAATCTGATGCCCTCTTCTGGAGTGTCTGAAGACAACTACAGTATACTTACATATAATAAAATAAATAAATCTTAAAAAAAATAGAAGTCTGAAATTCATTATTTATTTCTTTTGGTACTAACTGTAGTACTACTGCTATTCAAATATGTCAGAACTAGTTTACACCTTTAAAAATAGCGTAGAAAATAAATTAAAAATATTGTATAAAAAGTCATAAAAAGTAATTATTGCATTTTAATAAGATTCAAGATTCCTTTCCATTTGGGTTGGCAGATATTACTTCTATAAGGTATCATTCAGCATCTCTGAAGAGATATTTTGCTTTTTCTAGCTATTAATGTTTTGGCTGAAGATGGTTGCTTTTTTATTATAAAAATCATCCATGCATATATGTATGTACACATGCATGCATGTACACATACAGTATTTCCTTAGGAAGACAATTTTGGCTGTTTTTCTTCCAGACTTAATCCCATATATAAAATTATAAATATATTAAATGACCTGCTTTCTGTACGAAGGAAACCATTTTATCTGTACTGGCTTGCTTTCTTTATCACTATGACAAAACATGGTCCAATAGCACCATGGGGAAGGAAAAGATTTGCTTGCAGGAGCTCAAGTCAGGAACCCAGAAGGAGAAACTGAAGCAGAGCCACAGCTTGCTAAGTTGTTCTCAGGCTCCTGTTCAGCTACATTTTTTTTTTATACAACCCAGAGCCACCTGCCGAGGGATGACACCTCCCATGCTGAGCTAGGCCCTCCTTCATCCATTACCAATAATGAAAATCCTGAAGCAGACGTACTTGAAGTTCGGCCACCCTGATGGAAGCGGTTCCTCAGTTGCGGTTTCCTCTTCCCAGATAGCTTTGCTTTGTTTTAAGTTGACAAAAGACTGCCAGGCTTCATTTCCAGTCCCAAAATTTATCGTTCCTCTTAGGTCTCTGTCTGTGTATATCTGTCCAGGTCAGAAATTCAAGTTACTTTATTAGATGATCTCCTCTGGACAAGATAGACTTCTTCCCTAGGAATCATTTTCCTTTTTTTTTTCTTTAATGTATAATTACTAGTGTTCTCAAGAAGAAATTAATGCTATCTGGCTATACAGAACACCACCTGGGGCCCCACCTCCAAGCTCCCAGTATTATTATTGATACTAACCCCAAGAATACTTTGTGATTGGACACAGTCTTCTGCATGTTGCTCATTTCCCTCTCACGAGGGCTAATACAAAGGATACAATATTACCATAAGGTTCCTTCTGCCAAAAGGGATACTGAGTTTTAGGAAAATCTCATACAGACTTTGCATTGTGCTGTTACCTCAGGGAAAGTGGACCGTTAAGCATTCATGTGGCATTCTTGGGGGATGCCTACATCAAGTATTGCATGCATTTCATTCAGTTATTCCCCTTTGATCTAGACTTAAGTTTCTCACTGGTTTCTCTCCCTCTTTTTCTGACTTTGTATTTTGTCTTGCTTCTAATTTTGATGTGTTCATGACCCGTTTATTCCAGGTTATGCTCTTCAGCTGTCCATCTTCTCCCCTCTCCCCGCTTGAAGTTGTTTTTTCCCCCATTTTTGACACATTTTTCACTTTCTGTTTATGTTTCATCTGGTTCCATGTTTCTGTATGTGTTCCTATATTTCTACATAGAGTTTGAGTCTTGTCACTCAATTGTTGAGAATGAGATTCTGATCTATCCTGTCTAACTAGAGCTTTTTCTGACGTTGGGTCCTCTCTTAAGCCAGTGGCGTACAGGGAAGCTTCCTGTACTTCACACCCTCATTGCTGGCCAGATGCACTATGAACAACGAGCAACAGACAGAGTTACCTGGAATAAAGCAAGGGTGTCTGAGCTTGTTCCCCCAGCAGGAATGGAGAACACTGGGCTCTCTTAGACTAGTTTGTGCATTTAGCAGGCACCATTATTTCTATGGATATATAGTACAGCCATTAACCTGAACATACTGCTAATTGGGAAAGTTACACTAACATAAACCATTGTGTATAATGTTTATTATAATTTTTAGGTTATATTAGAACCATTCAGTTGCCAAGAACATTTGAAACTACAGAGAATCAACAAGAAGACAATAATGCATTCCCAATCCCCACCAGGGATAATTTTCTTGCATTGTTCTTTATATGCTTGGCATAGAGTAAGGATCAATACTGCTATTAAAGTTATGAAAATTATGAGTAGATGTCAGCAACAAACAGAGGAAACATAGGACTTAAGCTAGGATGTTTATTCAGATTTAATCTATGAGAGGGCAAGGCGTTCTAGACAGAATACAACAACAAAGTTATTTAAAAAAAAACTCTTGGATGGAAGTAAAACTTCAAGAGGCTTTTTGTTGATGAGATTGGCAAAGCCTAGTGTTAACAAAGATGTAGAGAATTGGGTACTTTTCTCTATTGACAAGACCACGGCTTTTTCAAAGTCACTTTGGTAGGGTTCTTTCACAAGATACATTATGATTTAAAGCATAGTAACCTCTTGATATAGCAATTTTTCTTGGAAGAATTAATTTCTCAAATACAGTCATGTTATTATGCAAAATATGCACATAGATTTTGTGTACATTGCAATTATTTTTCTCCTTTGAAAGTTTAGTATAACTTACTAGTGAGGCCATCTGGGTCTGGAGTTTTCAATATTTATGGGAAGAGTTTTGAAAATTGATTGAATTCCCTTAATGGTTATAGAGCTCCTTAAGTTGTTTTATATTTTAATGAATCTCTCCAGGAGCTTTAATTTTCAGCACAGAGGTTAATTTAGATGCGTGGTGTGCAGTATATCACTTCATATTGCAACAGTGTTGGGTTCAAATCCATGGCTTTGATTTCAAATTCTCATTAACAAGGGACTCCCCCCCCCTTTTAAATCTTGAATGACTGAGGCAAGTTTCTCATTCCTTATTAGCACTATAAATTTTCACCAACACTATCTATTTTATGTTCTAGCAACCACCTCAACGACTACGACTACCACGGTTACCACCAATACCACTACCACAATGACAAGTGGCTTCAACCTGTATGTGAGACCACCTGCATCACCCTGGATGAATAACACTGGCTTGATCAATGTGGCTTCAATGCCTGCTACCATGACTGTGAAGTAAGTTTGTCTATTTGAAATGTTCTGTTTTATCATGTCACAAGCATGATTGCATGGGTAGCTTTAAACTAATGTTTTATAAATCAGTTGAGGGAACAGGGAAGGATTTTTTTTTTAATGTAGTTCTAGAAGGTGAACAGTCTGCAAGCTTCTGTAATACTGTTACAATACAGTTATTACTAGTACTACTAATAGCTATAATTTATTGTGCAATTGTGCATGTTTAGCAAGATGACAATGCTTTAAGAACATCACATCATAGCCGGGCAGTGGTGGTGCACGCCTGTAATCCCAGCACTCTGGGAGGCAGAGGCAGGCGGATTTCTGAGTTCGAGGCCAGCCTGGTCTACAGAGTGAGTTCCAGGACAGCCAGGGCTTCACAGAGAAACCCTGTCTCAAAAAACAAACAAACAAAAAAAAAACAAAAGAACATCACATCATTTAATACTCATAATTATCCTATGAAATAGATACTATTTTGAGGTCCTGTTTTATGGAAGACTAGAACACATAGAGATCAGGTAATCCTTTAATGGTCACACACTTTGTAATGTGTGTGCCACCAAAAATTCAAGCAATTGAAATCTAGAACTTATATAAAACTTGCATATTATATCAAACATCCTATGTGTCCTTTGTACAGTTCCTACAATGACAGAATCATATTACTGTAGGGTAGGACTAACTAGAACATTGACATTGATTCAGTTAAGATACAACAGAGGGAGTTGGAGAGAAAGTTCAGTAGCTAAGAGGACTTGCTGCTATTCTGCAGGACTAGTGTTTGGGCCTAAGTATCCATGTCAAGCTGTGCAGAATTACCTAGAGCTCCGGCTCCAGGGTTTCTAACACCCTCTTCTGATCTCCATGGGCACCTGCACACATGTACACACATTCACGCAGAAACATGTGCATAAAAGTAAAAGAAAATATAAAAATATTTTTAAAAAATATACAGTGTAATAAGATATAAATATTTTTATTTATAATAAGTAAAATAAGTAGAAGTAATTTGAAAAATAGCTGTCATCACAAGGAGTCCACATGGTGCCCTTTTATGAGTACATCTCTCCTTTCATTAACTGGGCAGTAACTAATCTGTTCTTTGTTACCATATTTACAATATTTTAAAAATGCTAAATAGATGAGCCATGGCATATGTGTCTTCTAAGAAATGACCTTTTGTTTTCATTCAGCATAATTCCTTCAGTTCTACACAAAAGTTTGTTCTTGTCTTTTTCTGCGTGGTATTGCATACTGGGGATAATGGAGTTTTTCTAAGCATAGATGTTTTGATAGGCATCTAAGGTAGTTCCATGTTTGGGGCTGTTGGCATGAACATGTTCCTTTGTGAGCCTAAGTCCTTTGTATCTTGGGTAAATGTCTAGGCATGTAGGTGCTTGTCAGTGTGACATTTGTCTATTTATTATTTTTAGGTTCCTGACACTTTCCCAGAGGGGCTCTGCCATTCTGGTATACTTACCAGTAGTGTGTCACTTATCCAGACTGTCCATATTTACTTGCTCGGTAGTGGCAATGTACAGATGTGAAGTGGTCTTATTGTGGTTTGAATTTTAATGTCTGATGATGTTGTACATAGTTAATTTTTTTCCGTTCTTTGAGAATTTAATACACTATGTTTTGATCCATATTCACCCTCTCTTCCAACTCCTCCCAGATCCACCCCAATCTTTCTCAAACGACTTTTGTTTCTCCTTTAAGTCCAATCTATCCTGATTATATATTATTGGAGTGTGGACTTCCTTTCCAGCTCTACTCTTGAAGAATACTTTCTGGTTTTCTCCCAGCAGCCTAGATAAGGATGGGACTTCATACCTACCTACCCTTTCTATGTTGAGGTTCCGACTAATTTGGGCTTGCACAGGCCTTGTGTATACTGTCATAACTGCTGGGAGTAGCTCTGTGAAGCTGCCTTGCTATGACCTTATAGTCATCTGTTACCTCTGTCCCTTACACTCTCCATCCTGGAGAGATATAATGACATGTATTTTACATATTTTTGTATTTTTATATCTGTATTTGTATGTATACTTATGGATTTGGTTTTTTTCCTCTTAAGTTTTGATAATGGAACAGATTTCACATTCAGTGAATCAGTACCAGTTTTACAACCTATAAAATGCTCTGGGAGGCATTCTTATTCCTGTTTTCTCAAAGAAATGGTCAAGTTGGTACTGATTCACTAAATGTTTCTTTAATGAAAATTTCCGTGCCCAGATACATCTCATGTAGAATCCTTTAAATTAAAAATTAACTTATTTAATGGATCCAGAATCAGCCAGACTGTCTGGTTCATCTTTAATGAGCTTCAGCAGTGTGTGATTTTTAAAGGAATAGGTCCAGAATTCATGAGCATCAAGTTGTCTGTGCTGCTCCCTTATTGTCTTTGTTACTTTGGAGAGATATTCTCGTTTCGTTTCTGATATTGGTGGCCTGTGTCTTTCTTATATGAATTTTATTGATGTTTCTCTAAAGAACCAGCATTTGTTTCATTGATTAATCTGTAAAACTTGCCTGTTTTCAGGTTCACTGTTATCCACTGCTGATTCTTTTCTCCTGATTGTATCGGGTTCATTTTCTTTTGCTAGTTTCTTAACGGCTGATCTTAGACTATTGATTTGAGGCATTTTCTTCTCACGCCAGCCTGCACTGCTATAAATAGCCTCTGCACTGCTTTTCCTGCGGCCCACATCTTTCATTATGCTCTGAGTTCATTTTGAGCAGTGGATTATTTGGAAGCATGTTACTTAATTTCCAAGTCTTCTGAGATTGTCTTCTTTTCTTCTTGAATTAGTTATAGTCAGTGAACATGCTCTGTATGATTTTAGCTATTTTATATTCATTCACATTTTTTCTTGTATATCAAGAAATGCTCTGTGTTACATACTGTTCCATAGAAACCTAAATATTCTGTTTTCTTTTATCAAGTTTAATGTTCTATGTATTTCCGTTATTATATGTAAAGATTTTGGAGTTTTGTCTTATTCCAGTCTAGTAGTTCCTTTGGTTGTTGGAAAGTAGCTTTTTGACGTTCTCAACCAAATAATCTTGGATTTGTCTTATTTTCTCTTTTTAGCTTTATCAGTTTTTCTTTTGAGAAAATTCTAGTGCCCTTTACAGTTAGTTTTTTAATTTTTTTTTATTACCACACAAAGAAATGGTCACCACTGAAACATTTCCATACATACATATCATTCCTGTTTTCTTTTTGGGCAGCCCTGCTGCTCGCCCCTCCTTTCTCACATTTACATCTTGTTAGTAGTCCCCCCTTCCCCCTAAATAGTTCCCTCCTCTCTTTTCAAGCTCTGCACTGTATCTTTTCTTACTGGCTTCGAGGCTTTTCTGTTTGGTTGCATATACATTTAGATTGGCAGCTCTCTCCTTGCACCTTGATTTCTTTATTATTCTAGCATTACCCTTGACTTTGTATATGGTAATTTTTTGTTGTTCTGTAATGTACCCTATACGATAGGAACATAGTCTTTTCTTTAAAAAAAATAATAAATACTTTTGCACCTTCAATTCTTTTACCTTTAGCTTTTCCATATTCTTGAAGTGACTTCTTGTAGGTATATATATTGTTGGATGTTTTTAAATCACAATAACAATCACTGTATTTTATTTGCTATAGTTAGCCCATTTATAGGTAAAGTGGGTATTGACTATCAGAGCTTTACTCCGCTGTTTGGTTATTTGATTGTTAGTTCTGACATGTTCTATTTCTCCTTGTTTTTAATCTAACTATGATTGATGGAAAATTTTAGGGAGTTTTTACCTTGTTGTATATATGGTGTTTTTAATACTTTTTTAATATAAATTTTTACTAGTTGCTGTGGATAGTACGGTATGCATCTACCACTTAAAACGGTCTATCCATATTGACTTTTTACCATTTTGGCTCAAGTAGAGAAACCTATTTCTTACTTTTCCTGCTTTTATCTTGTTAGTGTTGTTGGCGCAAGTATTTCTTTCATGCACATTGAACACAACTCCACAGAAGATTTTGTTTTTTCATTCCAAGTATAATCTCAGAAACCTACTGAAAGTGAATGACGCTTTGCCCTTCTTTGCAGCCATTTCAAGGTGACATTCTAAGACTTGCCATTCCTTTCTGCAGAGTTAATCTTCAAGGGTAGATTTGTGAGCAAGGCCTTACCTTTAGTTTTTCACTTGCATAAGGTACCTTTATTTCCTCTTCATTTATGAAGATGTGAAGGTCATGATGAGCACATTTTCCCTCCTTCCAGTACTTTGCAAGTGTGCAACTTCGTCCTAACCTATCCACTTCAGATGAGAAGCCAGCTGTCATTCCACTGCTCTTCTATTTTAAGCACATTTTTTCTGTCTAGTTTTTGCTTCCATGATTTAATATATATATATATATATATATATATATATATATATATATATATATATATATATATATATATATATCTTTACTTTTCAAAAGTCCAATCACCCTGTGTCTTACCATGGATTTTTCTAGGGCCCTTTCCATAATGGAGTGGCTATCCCAGCTGTCTCACCGTGGGTTTTTGTGAGTCATCCTGGCCCTCTTGACTTGGCATGTTTATGCCTTTTCCCAAGTTCAGGCTGTTTGCAGTGTTTTCTTCCCAATAATTTTTCAGGCCTATTCTCTTTCTAGAACTTCTCTTGCATATATACTTTTATCTCATCTATTACTGCCCTCCTGTGCCCTGGAGGAGTTTTTTTTTTTTTTCATTTGTCTGTCTTCTCTTTGTTCTGTACATTTTAATTACCTGCCATTACATTTATTTGTTTTCTGTAAGCTTGCTGTAGTGTCAAAAACCTTTCAGGAGGGCTTATTATTCCAGTTATTTTATTGTTGAGTTGTATATTTTCCACTTTTTAAAAATAATCCTCCTTTCTTTGTTTGCTTTTTAATTTCAAGAGGATTAAAAATTGCCCTCTTCAGACATTTTTAGTGGCTGCTTTAAAATTCCTTTCAGATAGTTTCCAACATCTGATGCCTCTTAATGTTTTCATCTGTGTCGCTAGTCTTTTCTCTTCTGAGTGGTGATTTTCCTAGTTCTTGATATGGGTTCTTTTTATTGTGACAGGGACATTTGTCTATTGTTTTAGGAGTGTTTGTATCCTATTTATATCTTCTTTATTTTCATTAGATAGCCCCTTTGTTGAGACGTAGTGTGAAGAGTGGGTGTGCTTTTATGTTGTGCTTCCTGCTGGCCCTTGCCCCAAGCATCCTAGCAAAAAATGGAAGCCTGAGTCATACTGCGTCAATGGACACAGGTGGTGTGGAAGTTCAACTCTGAGCTCTGCTGACTCATTCCCCATGAAAGTGGGACACTGTATCACACCAAGTCATTAGCTCTTGTAGGAATGCAAGCCCAGCCCGCAGATGGGGTCAGGAGCACTAGAGGAACAGACAAGTGATGAGCTAACTCAATACTTAGTTGATATAGGGGTAAGCAAAGTTTCAGCGATTTATACCATGCTGACAGAGGACGCAGAATACCAACTGCTTTACCTTTATGCTATTTGTTTAGCCTCATGGATACTCTATTAACATGGTGGCTTGGCCCTCTGCTGGGCCTAGCTGACACAGGTTCACGGAAGAGAAAGGATAGTCCTTCTTTGATTGGCCTCCACTTTTGGTTTTGGAGGAAATTAGAGTCCATACCAGTCCAAATTTGTCTTAGAGTGTTCAGTCTTTAGAGGTTAGATTGTCTACTGGGTCCCCGTGATACCAGAGCAAACAGAGAGGCCTACTGATCAATCCAGATTTACCCACTCTTGTTAAATCTTGTTGCGTCTGAGAGAGGATTTAGCTTTACCCTGGCATTATATGTCACCATTAATAACCCAGTAGGAAATGATAATGCTACATGCTTCTGCCAGCAAAGTATTAACCCCCATTGAGCTCCACGGATACTACTCCTGCTATAGTCAGAGTTTGGCCTAGTTGTCCTGATCACATAATATGAACGATCAGCTTTTAATACAATCAGCAGGGGAAGTGAAGTTCTGCACAATTCCTTACAGTAACTCCTTACAGGGTAAGGGATGCCTATCTTTTGTGAGTAATACTCAGAAGCACACTTTGACTTAGATGAGTAATTTCTGGAGCCTCCATCATACTGTGCTGACAGCACAGAAAGCAGAAGCAGACTGTGGCCCTGGCTTAGCTCTTTATATCTTGATTTAGTAGCCATCTTAAGAAGTATTCATTTGTTCTAGATCCTTAGGATAATTTTCAGAGATTTCAACTGGATGTTTTAAAATCATCTTTACATGTTATAATTTTGCTGGACAGCAGATTGGGGAATCTCTCCACAGGCTTTTCTCCTCTAGTCTTCCTGTATTGTTTGTTTAAAAATATGATTATACTTTAATAAATATGATCATATTTTTATGGGTATTTTTTTAGCTCAATAGTCACTCCTGTGATGACATATGGTCCTCTGGATAGCATGGCAAACAATTGGAACTATCAGCTACAAGAACAAGAAAAACACTATTTTTATCAGGCCCACCAATTCAATGTTTGGAACCAGGCACTGATTGAGTCTGGTAATGAGGTAAGAAGATACTCTCATTAATCTCTCTGTACTGTACAAGAACTTTCAGATAAGCACATAAGAATAGACTTTGGATTTGTGATTAGTTTCCTGTTGCAATATTGATGAGTACCTTAAAAAATTTTCCTGAATTAATATGCTCTCTGAATTAGGAAGTAAGTGTTTGGGAGTTGAGTAATGTTTGAGAACATGTATATTGTTCTAAATTATCTGAGAAAACTTGAACATCAACATAGCTTTATTCCTATTTCTCTTTAAAGATTGCTCTTTTGTACAACGAAGTGGAAAGAGTGAAAATGGATCAGAGCAGGTAAGACCCTTGATATCTTTGGTTGAAAAATTCAAGATATTTTTGTTCTGCTTTTTCCCCTTGCTATTTATTTGCATTTAATTTGTTACCCAAAATTGCTTGCATTTGCCCTTCTGTTGGCTTGTTTTATTCAGGTTGGAACAAGAATTGGATATTATCCTGTTCCAGCAGAAGGAACTGGAACTTATGTTGACTCCTATAGAGCAGATTTTGAAGGAGCAGAATGGTCCTCTTAATATGATGTATGTGAATAAGGAGTATGAGATGATGTAAGTAACTACATAAAGATTGAAGAGCTGGGCCAAAGGAGGGAGAAATTGAATAACAAAGCAGAAAATAAGTATTGGTAGAGAAGGACAACGCCTAGTTGGTATTCATTAGCTTGTTTGGCTGTACCATGTTCTTCTTTAATGGATGCTTGCAAATGAAGAAATCATTCTGGCAGCTTTGTTTTATAGCGTTTCATTTACTATTTTTAATCTCAGGCTCATGTTTGTCTACTATAAAGTTTTTGTTTTTGTCAAGTGTATACTTAAAGTAGAAATACAAAGCTCACTTGTGATGTCATAGTATTATGGAATATTTTTGGCCTTATATTGGCACATTAAACCTAATAGTCATACAGTGGTTTTAGTTATACATTATTTGATTTTTCAAAGACAGACTGGCAATTTGAGGTTGAACTATGGCTTTCGAAAATGGTATGATTTTTGTCAGGGTTTCAGGCTAGGTATGTTTTATTTGTGTACTGTTCAGTTTTTACTTTGTGTCTGTTCGCTGTCAGGGTTCCCATGGTAACTCTGTCCCTGGACCTGTGATTTGATAATCAGGCCACTTTAGAAAGCATTAAGAGACGTTGTGTGAACAAACTACATAATCTAAATTGCGACTAACTTGGGCTCACTTTGTCAGTGGCTTGTTAGTGAATTGAGATGTGGCTTTTATGTTTTGATTTTTTTTTTCTTCTTGGTTTTTAAGACAGGTTCTTAGCGGTTTTGCCCAGGCTTATGTCAGACTTCTGGGTTAAAGTAATTCTGTCACGTTATCATTGTGAGTAATAGGAGCTACAGGCACACATCACAGTGCCCAACTGAGCTTTTGCAAAGTGCTCAGCTGAACTTATTTGTTATAAGGCTTGCAGTTGACATTTTGTAGGAATCTTAAATGTGGATAAGTATGGCTAATCTGTACTGACCTCCATTTTATTTCTAGTCCTGTTTCTGTCTGTGTTTTCTTTCTCTTTCCTTTTTTTACTTCTTTTGTTGCTCTATTCTTTGGCATTGTTTCTGTGAAACACGCATGCATGGGCAGGTACGCGCATGCGCGCATGTGTGTGTGTGTGTGTGTGTGTGTGTGTATATACACACACACACATTGTTTTCTTGTTTAAGATAGGGTCTGTCTACATATCCATGGGTGGCTTGGGACTCTTTATATAGACCAAGCTGGCCAAGGATTCCCTACATAGGCAAGGCTGTCCTTGAACTCATAGAGATCCACCTACCTCTTCCTGCACCACTACACCTGACACATACTGTATTTTTATCACCTGTTCTTGGAGAAGGTCTCATCTAGCACAAACTATGTAACAGCTAAGGCTGGCCTGAAAAGCTTGACCCTCCTATCTATACTTTGCAAGTGCTGTGATTATAGGAATGTGTCACCATGTTCAACTTTATTCTATAGTTTGTTTTGTTTTGTTTTCAAAACATGTTTTTAGAATATATTAATTGTAGATTTGGAGAAGAAAACCTTAGAAACATTAACTCCTTTCCAATTGCTCTTTTGTGCTCAAATTTACATTGCAATAATACTTTCACTAGAATTTTCAACAGTTTAGGCAACCAATTACATATAAGTGATTTGGCACAGAAAACAATGGATAGTTACCAAGGAATCTAAATGAGTCCTTTAATTTTATAGATAATAAGGTTGAGGAATCTTCTTTTTGCTTTTAATTCTTGTAAATATATCAATAGACCAGACTCAAGCAAGCAAGCAAGCAAGCAACCTTTCTCCATCACTCCCACCTCCCTGCTCTGTCTCATAAATGGTTTGAGTAGAATATTTGAGAATTTAGGCCACTGATCAGTTTGTAACTAAACTTAGATATATCTACCTTTATTGTTGTGAAGCTTGTTTCTCAAAATATCTGTTGTTACTTGCTATAGTGTATCATGTAAGGTTTTACTACAAAAGTTAATGTATTCTCAATTATTGATGAAATCTCAACTTTCACTAACTATTGCTAAGCAATGGTCTTCTATCTATCTAAACATCCTATAAATATATTTTGATTCTACCAAAGGATTCCTTTACTGTGACACTCATTAGAAATTTAGCCAGAGGCTAAAGCCTTTGCCTTTGCAGTCTTATGTTAGAGTGGTAACATTGAATCTGTGAGACTGTATGTCCTCGATCATAACTGGAAACTAATGTGAATGTAGGGGAGTCAGGGCAGATCTAGTTGACAATTACATCTCTATATGTCAGTAACAGTAGACATGAGAAAACATTTCTTGTTACTCTCTCCCACTTCCATTTGCAGTTACAGATTGGCAGAAATTATAGATGCTGAGCTGAAAAGGATGTCTCAAGATCTCAAGGACATCATTACTTACCTGAATTCACTGGTGCATCCGGCTGATGCTACTGAACCGGTATGGTCCCTGCTCTTTTGATTAGACAGCCAGGATTTCATAGCAAATTAGCCCTCTGTGGGTCTTTTAATTAGTCACATTTTCCTATTCTCCAGAGTACTCCTGATCTGCCCTCTAGAGATATGAAGCCCTTAGGCATGATTAATGGGACAGTAAATATTTAGTAAATATTTACTTTTTACAGTTGTGAGGTTTTTGTGGTTATTCCCAGGAGGGTAAAATAAATGACTCTCAATGTTATTCAGAGTTTACTTTCTGCATAATTAAACAGATCCTGGTACTTTTTTTTTTCACTTACTAGTTAATTTTTCATACCATATAATTATTTACATACTCATAAATATGAACAGATATGTCTAGATCTGTTAGACATATTTAGGCACTCTAATTTAATCTTTAAAATATGGTGACTTGGCTATTAAGACAACGTTTTCCCATAGAATTTTTTTTTTGTTAAATGTCATTATGTTTCTAACTGCTTCACAGCATCCTACTGAGTTCATAGAGCAAATACATTTTATTATTGGAATGTATGGCTGGAGGATCCTGTTAGAATTGAGATTCTGTGACTCAATTTGGCAGTAAGAAAGAAGTAGGGGGTTCTCTTTCAATTTTCTATACTCCAATTATAAAGAGCGTGTTTCCCCTATCTTTCCCTATTGTCTCGGAAGCCTAAATGAAGTCCTCTTTCCCCCACTCCCGCTCAATGGGACTAAAGCTAAGAGGAATCTCCCATTGTAGGAGCTTCTATTGTGCTTTTTTCTCATTAATTATAAGTAGGAGTGAGGCTAGATCTGGGCAGATGAGAATGAATAACATATACATAAGTGGTGATTATTCTCTAGCAAGCTCTTTGTCCAATTAGATGCAGACAGTTCTTTCTGTGCATGCATATTATTACTGAATTTTTTAATTGTGAAAAGACAGCCAGTTATAGTTGAGAAACTATTAGAATTTTGACACATAATCTCCTTGGGTCTCAGCTCCTTCTTTTGCAAAATGTCAAGGATAGAATAAATGATCTGTAAGTCCCTTTCAGCCATAAAACAGTGCTATTCTCTACTTAGCATCAATCTAAAATTGAACAATGACAAATATAAATTAGTCTGGAATTAACCAATGCTTCCATCTGCCCTGTGTTCACAAAGATGATCACGAGTCGACAAAGTACATTTCTATTAGATTCTGAATGTGATTCTAAGATTCAAAACTTGTTTTGTTGTGATAGGTTTCTGATGCATAGATAAATATAAGCAGATTTAGACACAGCACAGAACTGATGTCTAGTCCTGGAGTGCTGAATTAATTTGAGAAGTGTTGTCAACAGAGTTAGTAAAATCTATCTTTGTCATTTTCTCACCTTGGCCCACGATTATTTTGTTTCGCTGGTGACTAGGAAACAGTATTTTGTTTTCATTTTTCCTGGTAGGGATAATGGAGATGTTTAAGATGAGTGAGTTAAGGGTAATTACTGTGTGATAGCAGGACAAAGGAAGTGAGAGATCATCCCTCTTTTCAGATAGCATAAATCATTGAAGAGAAAAATCACACCTACTGAATGATAATGTTCCTATGGATAATGTGATGATCATCACAATCACGGTACAAAAATAGGAGCTCTGGTGTTCCAGTATTCACGGTGCTGGGATTTAATGACTCTTATTACCCTTGTGTGTGGGTTTGTGTGTGCGTCTCGATGAATAGGAGAGACCACATAATACTTACATTTTTGTCAAACATATTATGTCTATTACCCAATTATATTTTTTATAAAATCCAGAAAGAAAATTAAAGCTTTGATATTACTAATCCCTCCCTTTTACATTGATGTATTTTTTTCTGGTCTTTTTACACTGCTGACACACACAAAATAGTACTTCTATTTAAACAAAATCAGAAACATAAATACATTGAGTTTTTACCTTGTTTACAGGGTCCTTTCTAAAAATTTTAGTCATTTTTTGACAATGTAAGTTTTAATGCTGCCAAGATATTTCACAGGAGATGAATTTCATAATATATTTAACATTTTACTTGAAAGAGATATTATTTCCAAATTTGGGGCTAATATAGCCTTGTAATGATCAGTTACATTTAGAGTTGGGTAGGCTCCTGGATATAGAGTATACTGTGTAAAATGCTATAAATATTTTAAAACTATTGACAGATGACATAAAAAATTACATTTGGAAATTTGGGCCTATTTCCATTACTCTTTAGTATATATTAATATGTGGATTTTTTCCTACTTGCAAATTGAGTGTTCTTAATCTGCAGTGATGACATTTTAAATGCTCCAAAATCTAGAACTCTTTCAGTGAAGAAATGATGCACAAGTGGAAAAAAGTCCACACCCATGAAATGGGTCATAGTCAAAAACTATGGGCGTAGCTGGACTGGGGTGTAGCTCAGTGGTCAAAGTAGCACATGAGAAACAAATGATCAAACAAACAAATCAACATACACACAAAACTGCAGGTGTGATACAAATATTATATGGCATCACCTTGAGGCTCTATGTGCAAGATATGTATGACACAAATTCCATGTTTAAGCTTGCTTCCCAAATCTGGGATATATCATTATATGTAATGCAATGTTCCAAAAATTGAAAAGAGAATCTGAAGCAATTCTTTTCCAAGCATTTGAGTAAGGAATAATCAACCTATGCTTGACTATTGAATGCTATTATTTTTAAAATAGTGAATTTGAGGGGCCATGCATGTAACTATATCACTCAGGAGGCTCAGAAAGGGCCGGGGCTACATGATTAAATTCCAGGCCAGTTTGTACTACATAACAAGCCCGTGTCCCCCAAAATACACAGATTTGATTGACAAATTTGATGTTACTGATTTTAAATGGATTTATTAATTTGTTTCCTTTTGAAACATTTCTTAATGTTTTTGTTTGTTTGTTTATTTGTTTGTTGGATTTGTTTTTTCTGAGACAGGGTTTCTCTGTATAGCCCTGGCTGTCCTGGAACTCACTCTGTAGACCAGGCCTGGCCTCGAACTCAGAAATCCGCCTGCCTCTGCCTCCCAGAGTGCTGGGATTACAGGCGTGCACCACCACCGCCCGGCTAATGTCCTTCATTTTTATATTGTGCGTATCAGTTTTTTTATCGATTTATAGGAATCTACTTCTTGACAGTTGCCAAATGAGTAGATTGAACTAATGCATAAAAGTAATTAGTGTATAAGTATGAAATGGCAAAGCACCATTAATACACAGTTCATTGTCAATGCACCACTTACCAGAACAAAATTAAATGTTGTTTACTGATCTCAATTCCCTGTGTTGCTTTCTTGTTTCGTTTACTGCATTACAATAATCGTAATCTAAAAGTCTTTGGTGTATTTTCAGCTGGAACAGATCTGCAAAATTCTGAATGCTCATATGGAATCTCTGCAGTGGATTACTCAGAATTCAGGTGGGAGTTTGTTTTATACATAATGTTGTAGGTATGAAAATGTATAACACACATTGTGCTTTCATGACCACACTGACTTAAGTGCTTGGCTCAAGAGCTGTTCAGCTCATGCCCATTTGAGCTCTGAAGAAATTCTACAGTTTAACTAGAAATTAATGAAAACAGGGAGTGGGTACAGGTATGGTATTGACAATATCAATGAAACACGACTTTTACATTTATTTTTTATATACATTTTTTATCTTGGTGAATCATATGTGTTTTATATTACTCAGAATTGGACCCAAAATGGAAAGACAAATACTGAAGCCCTCTTCACCCCCAAATTACACAATTTATAGCATACTAGCTCACTGAAGATAACCATCGAACACAACATTCTTTTTTGAATGTTTTGTGGTTGAGGTTATGTATGTATATGTTCATGTGTGTTTAGGTCACATGTGTGCATGCCCATAGAGACTGGGCAAATCAAAGTTAGATATCTTCCTCTATGCCTCTCTGCTTTATTTTTTGACAATCTCTGAGCCTGGAGCATGTCATTTATCTTGTGATACTAGCAGCAAGCACTTTACCAACTAAGCCATCGCCAGCATCCCAGAGCATAGTGTTCTTGATAGTGTGTTATTAGTAGGTGAAAAAATTAGATATAAAAGTGAGTAAACTTTCTTAATACTTTTATTGTCAACTTCAGAATTATAAAACACATATCATGACCACTTTATAGATATAGCAAACTAAGCCAAATGTATACATATATTACTGTCAATAGAAATTAGAATTTATATTGAGAAATGAGATATAACTAATTTTTCTTATATCTTCATATAAATTTAAAATTCAAATTCTAGTAATGAACTTAGATTTTTTTCTTTTTGTTGTATGCATGCAAAAGGCTTTGAAGCACTGGCAGATAAATGAGCATATCTAGCACTGAGATCTCGGTTTCTATAGATAATTCCTATTAAAAGGATGTTATTCTACTTGGAGGTCTTTGATCTCAGGACTGAGGGAGAGAGATATATGGAGGCTTGGGGTGTGCAAGAAAGCAAACATTGTTCTAATACTAATGTTATAATAGAACGTAAGTGTAGGCATAAGGTTATCATGCATTGTGTAAAGATTATCCCTGGATTATTCGAATGCTCATTTCTGTACCACCATATCTACTTGCAAACCTTTACTGCCCAATTATTCCCTGATTGGTCAGTAAAGAAGCTGGTCAGCCAATGACTGACCAGGGGAAAAATAGGGCTAGACATCCTCATAGCCAGGGGACAGAGGAAGGAGAGAAAGGAAGTGGGGATTTACCCTGGGGAGAGAGTCCAGGAGAGACCATGGTAAAACATCTGGAACAGAGAAACCCATAAAATCCAAGTATCTTGGGGATTTTGGCTGGGAAATAGCCAGATAAACGTAAAGGATTAAAATACAGTAATACTGCTTAGCTGTTGTGCCTTAAAGCTGTAAAATAAATATGATAGTTCAGTCTCAATTATTTGGGAGCTCAGCTGGGTTAAGAGAGAAATGGCAACACACTTATAAAAAGCCACTAACACATTAAGATTACTGCATGGGAGTCACTACACACTATGTTAAGATGTTTTGGACATAAAAAATAATAGCAATAATAGATTATAATACTTTAAAGGCCAAACCTCATGAAGTCATAATTATACCTTTTAAAAGAAAATTGAGAAATGTAAGGGGGCAAATCTTAGCAGAATTACGCCAACAAATAATTGTAGAAAGTGATAAATTAGAAAACTATAATTACAAGTTTTCCATGGAATATGTTTAAGTTCATCTTTATCTTGAATACCCTTCCTTGTTTATAAACTCTTTCAACTGATAGTCATTTCTTGGCAGAAAAGTATGCTAGTAGAAAATGAACCAAATAAAGACTGCAGATTATTCTGTTAACTTTCTAAAAATATCTTATTGAGGTATAACTTACATACCATGAAATTCAGCATTTTACTTGTTTAAGTCAATGGGGAAATCATGATTATGCATTTGTGTTACGTAGTAACTGATTCAGGCAAAGGTCATCAATAAATGGTAAAACTATAATGTTTAAGATAATTGAGGAATAAGATACTTATGTACTCCTAAAATTTATCACTCCATGTATTGATTAATAACACACACACATACATACACAATTGAGGTCAAGTTATTACTCCTTTTTAGCATACACTTAGTCTCTTGGAACCTTTATTTTCATTCTCAAAACCAAAAGCTAGATAATACCTACCCTTAACATTTTAGAAGATTAAAAGAAGCAGTGTATAGCTTTCTTTGAATAGTGTCTAATCCATAGTTGGTAGTCAGTAAATGATAGAGGGAAGAACTACTTACTGGTTGTTAAAATTTGTGCTGTTTCTGCATGGGAGTGGAGATAAGGAAGGTCATGGGATTCAAAGGTAGCTATTAAATTGGCTCTAAAGAAGTTAGTTCCAGGTAGGTTCTCATTAAATACCATTTACATTGAGAAGTTGATAGAGTAGCTAAGAAGTAGGAAAATATTAATAACCATGCAGTGACAAAGAATGAGATTATTCAAAGTTATCCTGTGTGTACCTTATTTTTATACAGTGAACAGTACTTTTGTGGTGGAGTTGAAGGGGTGTAACAAGGTAATTTAGGTTATAAAGAAAAATTGGTGTGTTTTTTCTCTTGACAGGGATCCTCTTTGTCATAAATGAAAATGCAAGGTTCCCAGCCAGTGTTTCTTTTATAAAATTAAAAGTTGTTAGCGTCGCAAGGGATTTACTTTATATAAATGAAGAAATTATGGCCCAGAAAGGTTTAATGACTTCTTTAGAACACACAGCTAAGACCAGTCATGGAACAGTTGGGATCTGGACCCAGGTTGTCTTATGTGGAAAACAGTCTTTTGAATTCTGGTGTACTTTGTGAGCAATGTAGGTATCGTTAGATAGAAAAACAAATTTTAACCATGTACAAAACAATAGAGGACAGGGTTGTCAAAATATGATAATATTTTGGATGGGATGTTAATTTTTGGGTGTCTGGGTGAAGCTCTCAGTCAAAATTAGTAGCAAGAATAAGACGGGAGAGAGTGATGATTAATGAGAATTCCTTTTATTTTTATTTTTTTCCAAAAGAGTCATTTGAGCTAAAGAACCAGAGAAATGTTGCGGAGCAGCAGTTCCCAAGCTGTGTGCCATGACCCTTTTGGCAAACCTCTACCTTCAAAAATATTTGTATTCTGATTCATAACAGCAGCAAAATTATTTATGAAGTAACATAATTTTATCGTTGGGGGCGGGGGGGGTCACCACAAATGAGGAACTGCATTAAAGAGTCGCAGCATTAGGAAGACGGAGAACCCCTGGTCTGGAGGGTTTCATTTGAGACGGGCTCTGCTAAAACATGAGAAAAGCCTGTTAGCTCTTGATAGCACAAGCTTCTTTTTGCCATCCCCACTCAACAAGCCTTTCCTTTTCATATCAGGAAATGAGGTGCTCAAGGTAGGCAGCATGGCAGGGTTTAATTATGTTGTCCAGGAGACGATTTTTTCTTTTTGTTTTATTTTCCTTTTTAATAGTTAATTGAATCATGTCTGTTGAAACAGTCTGTGGACTGAAAGTTTAAATTAGTCTTTTTTTTCACTTCCAGAGAGCAGTTATAGAAAAATGAATGAGTATATTCTTCTGGCAATACAAATATTATATTTTACTAAAAAGAAATCATTAACTCATATAAAAATCAAATCTTTATTTTAAAAGGTTCCCGGGAAATGTTTTTGTGACTTAATATCTGTAATATTGGCACAAAAATGTTCCATCATAAAACATGGCAGCTGTTACATGAAAAAGATCACATATTTAACTGAAAATCATTTCTTTAAAAGCGATTTTGATGAATATTATTAACTGAGAAAAGCTAAAATGAAAAGACTGTGTAGACTGTGTGATTCCAAATATATGACATTCTGCAAAAGGCAAAACTGTAAAGATAGTTAAAAAATAAGTAGTGGGTATGTGTGGTAATGACTAGACAGTCACAGAGCTGTACAAATATTTTCTGTGGTACTTTAATAATGGATCCCCCATCATTATACCTTTGCTAAAACCTGTAGGATGCACAACACTGCTCATGATCCTCCACATAAAGGATGGACCTTGGGTGGCAATGGTAGTTTATCAGTGATAATGAATACACTGCTCTGGTGTGGGATGTCGGTAGCTGGAGAGGCTTGTGAGGGCAGAATTTTTGAGTCTAGTGAGTATACGAGGACTCTCTTTATCTGAGCAATATTTTCCATGAATTTCAAGTTACTCCAAAAGAGTCCATTGTATTTCAAAAGAAAAATAAATAAATAAAGATGAACTGGAAATTAAACATCACATACATTTTAAGTGTGTTAAATGCGAACCCATTGCATTCGTTGTCCAATGAACTTTTCAACATCCACAAAGGTTTGGCAAGCCAGGCTCCTTCAGATTGCTAACTCCTATGACAGTCCATAGGCATAGGGCAGAAATAAAAGGGGATCAGAGACCATCAAATTAAGGGGAGTCTGAACACATGCAGGGTCTAAAATGTGATGCTTATTTACTGTTAGACCTTGTCTGTGGGTTTTTTTTTCAACTGAGAAGTATGATTGAGAATGGAAGGAAGCCACAGATGCAAGTCTGTACTCCCTCTCCCTCTCTTGTCTTCCTTTTTTTTTTTTTTTTTTTTTTTGTAAAACTGTACAGCATTATTTCAAGGTTGGCCTGATGATAGTGCTGCAGCCCCACATCTGTCTTTTGAGTTGGCAGCCACTGAAGCTGCAGCAACTCTAGCTCTTCCGGGACCACTTACAACAGAATTGGCAATCCATCTAAGGTCATTTATTATCTGTTTTAAGTATGCAGAGCTACTTGTGGCGGGGGACGGAGGTGGGATAAGAGATGCATGTTTCCTGTTGCTTCGTATGCCACCAGATCATCACCATGTCTATTAATAATCACCAAATAGCACAATAATAAAGGAGCAGGCCATGAAAAACACTTTATTATTTAAAACTTTAGTAGTATCGTGGCATTTGGCTTCCTTCATGAGGTGTCCTAAGGATCTAAGACTAAATCTGTTTTATCTATAATTATATCAGGCTCTTAAAGCAGAGCCGCATAGTTATCCTATGGATTCTCACATTTTTATTGTTATTTAGAGCAGAAAGAGTTACTCCTTAGAGTAATTAAAATGGCTTTGAGTGTTGTTATATTTCCAAACTATGGTCCCATGTCTGTGACTAACTTACACTCAACTGCATCTAACTAACTTTTGCATAAAATGCTTTTAGGGTCATGTTAGAACAACTGTTTTACGTAATGTGTTATAATTATGCTTTAGTTTTGCCCAATATTAAATAGTTATAATTTGACATGACAGTTTCAAATTAAACGTTTTTTTTTTTTAGTGTTAGATTTTTTTAAAGTGGTTTTGATTCAGCCAATAAGTGGTTTTATAAATATTTTTATTAGCCACCTATGGTGGTATACACCTTTAATACCATCAGTTGGGAGGCACAGGTAGGTGGATCTCTTGTGAGTTCTAGAACAGCCTGATCTACACAGTGAGTACCAGGTCAAGCAAGTCTAATAGTGACACTTTGTTTCAAACAAACATTTTTTTTATTAAAGTTAGACACAGTGGTGCAAACATATAATCCAGGCACCTTTGGGGGTAAAGATGGAAGAATCATTTTGCCTCTGCCTTTCCTTATATTCTTTATGACATTGGTGGATAAGGTCATCTCTTATGTTCTGGAACTGAACATTCCACTTCAGATACTTGAGAATTAAATGGTTTCTGCTATCTCTGTGACAGCACCACAGAGCCACCCAAGTGGACTTTGCTCATGTAGAATGTGTATTTTAAACTCCACAGGGACACTTAAGTCTTCCCATTGCGGTTAGCTGAATGGTATTTTGTGTCTTTCCACTATTTAAATGATCCACTTGATCATCTCTGCTATTCTTTATAGACAGAACAGATGTTTTCCCTTAATTCCAAAGAATGTCCTGTACTTTAGATTAGGGGACTAACATTAGAATTAAGCAAATCTTCAGTTCCTGTTAAGAAATAGTGTATGGTGGTTAACATTCTCTGAGTTGAATTCTCAGAATTCTTTTTCTATATGTAAATCCAGACTTGACATACCCTCAATACACCTGCAAAATTAGATTTCTCACTAATCCTACTTCTGTACATTTTGTGCCCAAGTGAATTTCCTCAAGCTGGAGAGCTTCCCCACATGAATTATATGCAACATAATTTAAATCACTCACAAACACCAGAATTTATATTGTTTGTGAAAAAGATAGGGTTTTTTTCTCCAAAGCAGTTTTCCTCCTGCTAGTGATTAAATACATTCATTCATGCATGCATGCATGCATACATACACACACACACACACACACACACACACACACACACACACACTGGAACCTCATGATAATGCTGTTTTGGAGTTCATGCTCAATAAACAACTCAAATATGAAATAACCTGATGGCTTTTCTTCAGTTGAGCCTCCTGTATAGTATTCTGCTAGACAGCCCTGAAATTAAGCATGCTAGTGTTTGAAGGAACAACAGATACCATTATGGTGCTAGTTATAGCTAAGCACAGTGCTTATTTTATTGTAATTTTACTTTTGAGACATGGTCTCACTTTGTAGCTCAGGCTGCCTTTGAATTCATGATGGTTCTCCTGCCTCAGCCTCTTGCGTGCTGGGACTACAAGTCTTCCACCATGCTTAGCTCAGGATTTAGTTTAGCTGTTTTTAAATTACTTTTATTAATTTGGAGGGCCTCTGTCTATTCCATAGTGACTCTGTGAACTTCAAAGGACAACTTGTGAGAGGAAGTCAGCTCTCTCTGGGAATCCAAATTATGTCATTAGTCTTGGTGGCAAGTTCTTTGTATCTGCCAAGCCATCTTGCTGGCCCAGCATTACTATGTATCCATTCTACACATCAGTGAAGTTCAGCGTGATATTTCAATATATACATGGATTATGCACTGTTTATTCAAAAATTTCACAGCATCTGACAAGCAGGTAGAGTAATAGGAAAAGCACTGTTAGAGAGGAGTCAACTATGAATCCACATAAGCTTTGGCTTCTGAGAAGTTATTTAAACAGTCCTCCATGTTTATTTACCATCACAGAATATTATGAGACTCAAAGTAGCATCCATGGGCATTGGCAACCTCACCTGCTGGGGCTAGGAGATGATTCGGTGGGTATCTGTGCTTGCTGTGCCATCTTGTGGACCTGAGTTCCAATTCCCAGCACTGATACATAAAGCTGGGTTCTGCATGGAAACACACCTCTGACTGCACCAATTCAGGGCCCCTTTGCCATTTGCTCTTCTTTTCTTTTTCTAAATCTCTCATTGAACTGTATTTTTCCATCAATTGCGTGTGAAGAGCAGTGTTACAGCAAGCATAGTGTCTTCTCATTGCTTTAATTATCGCAGTGAGAGCAGATACATTCTAGTGGGGGTCGCGGAGTTTTACTTCGGGAAATACTTTTTCTATCCAGAAGTGTATACCAAGAACATAAGTATAGTTGGCTGTTACTTGAATTTTAGTAAACTGAATGTCTTGAAAGTAGCTATGACTAGTCAGAGGGTAATGTCATAGCCTCTCTCCTCTCCTCCACCCTATTCTCTTCACTTTCCTTTTCTGAATTACAAGGAAAGATTATTTCTAAAATGTCAAAGTCATTGTCAAAAGCAACCTAACGTCATATATAGGGTATGTTCTGCAATACCTAAAACCTTAACATATGGAATACCTAGGGAGGCTAAAGTGGGAGAGCCTTAAGTGTATGGCTAGCCTGAGCTTCTGAGTGAGTTCCCCAGGCCAGCTTCAATTATAGAGAACAAAAACCTGTTTCAACAGCAATAACGAAATAGCCTACGCATATGTGTTGGGCTTTTTGTTATGAAAATTGGTTTGAGGTCAGCTCAGACTCACAGAGTTGTAAGAAATAATATAGAAACCCTACTTATTATTATCTTATTTTTCTTATTACCTTATTTTCATCATTACCTTATTTTTCTCAGTTATAACATCTTACAAAACTGTAGTATAATGATACCGTAATCAGGATACTGACATTTGACCCAGCCTGTCACAGATTTTGATGATAGGCAATTTGTCATTGTTTGGTTTTGCTTTTATTATCCCAAAGGTTTTTCTCTCATTTTTTTCCTAAAAGTTTTATCTTTCTACATTTTATATTTTAAGGTTGTGATGCATTTTGGTTTGGTTTTGTATACTAGGTTTAGATCAATGACTTTTTGTTCGTTGATTTTTGCCTGCACTTATTCCGTTGAAAAATTGAATTTGCAACAACATTGAAAAAGCTATCCTTGGTCAAATGAGTTTATTTTCTTTTGTTATTATGTTTGTTTGTTTATATTGTATGTGTTTTCACACACAAACACAGGGCACAATACACATGTCAAAGTCAAAAGCCAGCATGCTGGAGTCAGTTCTCTCTACCGTGGTGGTTTGGTGACAAGCACTTTTATCTGCTGAGTCATCTTGTAGTCCAAATGTCTTTCCTTTGGAAAGACAGGCTGACACTGTAACCCAAATTCATCTATAATTCACAGCAATCCTCCTGCTTCAGCCTCCTTAAACCTGGAATTACAGACATGAACCACCGCATTTGGCTCTTAAATTTACTTTCGAGCCTTATCAAAAAATCAGTTTGGGGTAAGCTTGAATTTCTTTTCCTGAGGACTTTATTTTGTGGATTTTTGTGTCTTTCCCCTTAAATATCACACGACCCTAAGTTTACTTAGTGCTTTCATTTCATTTCTTTTGTTTTGCTTTGTTTTGTTTTGTTATTTCGAGACAGGGTTTCTCTGTGTAGCCCTGGCTGTCCTGGAACTCACTCTGTAGACCAGACTGGTCTCGAACTCAGAAATCTGCCTGCCTCTGCCTCCCAAGTGCTGGGATTACAGGCATGCGCCACCACTGCCCGGCTAGTGCTTTCATTTCTGATCATACATGCAAAGTGCTCAGTCTTCCATCTGCAGATGTGAGCTGTAGGGTTTTGGTGGGTGCCCTTCCTCAAGCTCATGTAACTCTCATCTGTTCCTAATTAGCTGATACTTAGACCATAAGCAGGTACTGGATTTTATCAAATGCTTTTTTTTTTTTTTTGGTAGCAATTGTTACAAGAGCTTTGTATTTAATTTGTTTACCCATTGTTATTTTTTAAATACAGAGTCAGCCATACATATGTGGAATAAAAACCAACCCTTTTTGGATCTATTTTTCTAATACTCTGCTACAAGCTTATGTATATTTATGAGATATTTGGGTGTTCTGCAGATTGATTGGTCTGCAGTTTTCTCTTGATATTGTACTGTCTTTGCCTGCTTTTGGTATCAACCCTGTCTTCTAGTTCTTAGGATTCTTCTTTGAATGTTTGATAGATCTTCAGTGAAACTGTTTGGGCCTGGGTATTCTTATAGGGAAGAAGTTTCATTTGTTTCTAAAACTATTCTGATTGTATATTTTGTCTTGGTTACATTTTGAACACTTTCTGTTTCTCAAATAATCAGTGTGTTTCTTTTAAGCTGTTGTAAGTACAAAGTAGTCTTGTAGATTTATTTTTTATTTTTATTTTTGCACTGGTATGTCCTGTTTCTTTTGTGATCCTGACGATTTGTGGTTTCTGTGCTTAAATTTCTCCCTCTTGCCTGAAGTTTATTAATTTTATTGACTTCTTTTTCTCTCAAAGAATTAGCTTTTTAGCTCATTGATTTTTCTCTATGGTGATTCGGTTTGCAGTTCTCTGCTCTTGTTTTTATTACTTCCTCCCTTTCCTTGCTTTCTGTTGACTTTGTCCCTTTTCTATTTTTCTAACGTAGGCGCTTAGAATATTGACTTGAGACGTCTCCTTGATTCGGATGGTATTCTTTTAAAAGGGCATTTCTCTTAACCAGCAAGTGCTTTTGACCCTAGTTGTCATCTCCAGCCATAATTTCACAAATGGCTATTTTTATTTTCACTGTCAAAATTCTGCATTAAGAAACATTTGCACACAGATATGCCAGAGGCACCTCAAATTAAATTAATTTTGTCAAAAACTATTTACATCTTAGTTTTCCTATATTAACTGTCTACCACCTTGCAATGCACAAATATCATAAATTTCACTTTGACCATTATTATTTTAATTATGATCATGCCGGTGCTGTTCAAAGCCTAGTTAGTATACTCCATTTTCTTTCTTTTTGTTTTTGTTTACTTTTGAATTTTATTTTTTGCTTAGTTTTCTGTATACTTATTAGTAAACTCATTACCCAAATCACTGCCTTTAATTTATCTAGTTCAACTTCCAAGACTTGTCTCTTCCATAGTCTTGTAATCTCTACTCTGTTTTTTCTGCTATTTGGTTGTTGTTGTTGGTGGTGGTGGTTCCTGGGATTGGGACTAGAACCTAAGCATGATAAGCAGATGCTCTACCACTGAGCTATACCTTCAGTCCTCCTCTTGTAACTTCTGAAATTGTTGCTGACTTGACTTCAAGTAAGTCCCCCTTTTAGGATTGTCATCAGCATGTTTGTGCCTCTTATTTCTGATCCCTTGATTCATTTCTTTGGTTCCAATATAGCTCATCTCTCTCTCTCTCTCTCTCTCTCTCTCTCTCTCTCTCTCTCTCTCTCTCACACACACACACACACACACACACACACACATACACACAGCCTCTACAGAGTGTACAACATATATTTTGATATTGTGCATCTCTGAAAAGATATGCATCCCACCAGCTCACTTGGTTGATATTAAGTATTGAATGGTAGCTTGGAAATAAATTTTCCTTGGACTTTTGAAGAAGCTATTCTGTTGTCTTCCAACTCTGAGGGCCATTGTGGTTCTGAACCTTTTCTGAAGTTCTTCATTTTGGTTTTTTTCCCTATTGAAAATTTTAAGCTCTTCCTCGGAATACTTAAATTTAGGATGATATGCTTTGATGTAAATCTGTTTTATCTATTGAGCCTAATATTAATGAGTCAAGAAACTCGGTTCTCTCTGTTTGAGGCTGTGCTCTTAAATGATCTTTCTGCTAATTTCTTTGCTTATGTTATCTCTGTTCCACTTTCTGGAAATATGCTTAATCTAATGCTTGCTTCCCTGAACTGATCTACATTTTTATTCTTTCTTAGTGTCTCTATGGTTTTTGTTAATTTTTCTGGATCTGCTCTCTACTTCTTATTCCAAACTTTTGCTGATCTTTACTTTCTGCAAAGTAACCTTTATGTTGCAAGAGCTTGCTGTCATAGGACAAGTGGACCTGTGCGAAGTTAGGAGAATTCATTCATGTTTTTAGACTCAGTGTCATCCCTGAGTGGGTTAATTTTTTTTAAAAAAATATTTTGCTCTTCCTAATTTGTTGCTTTCATCTTTCCATTTTGTTTGAATCTCTCTCAGATTGTTTTTCTTGAATATTCTTATACTTAAGAAAGCGACAGGAAACATCTTGTAGCTGGGTTTGCTAACTTGCTGTGGGATAGATAATATGATTAGATTCCTCTCTTTTCCTGTCACTGAAGGACTTCTAGCCACTATCTTTAGACTTTTGTCTAGGGGGTCAAAGTCTCTGGAGAAGAATTTTGCAGTTCCTGGTTGTAGATTAGTTAGGCCAGTGCTAAGCCTGCATTCTCAGCCTTAGAGCAGGAAGTAGACACTCCATGCTCTTTTGTGGGCGCACACTTAAGCTCTTCGAAACTTCTGGTTAATCCTTAGTTTTAATACAGAATGCCTGTCCTTGACTTGATCTGATATCTCTGATCTAGTGCTTAGCTTATTCAGTCGTCAAAGGCAAATCTTCTGCAGAGCTTGAATAGGGAGCATTACCCAGAGGTAAAGATATAGAGGAGAGGAAGGGTCAGCTTCTGAGTCATACATCCTGTTTTCTGCTCCACTTTGAACACCATTTGGAATGATCTAGTCCTACCAAGTCCATATTTGGTGCAAAACTCATTGGAATTTTTAAAGTATTTCGAGCCTTTTGTCGTACACTTAATCTTCTACCTCTTTACAACTATTTTACAGATGTGGGAGTTCAGTCTGCAGAAGCCTTAGTGATGTTCTCCCCCTTTCTCTTCTCACACTCCTTCAGTTTGGTGTGAATGATCCTCATGAAATTATTATGCCTTTGTTACAGACTCCTTACTCCTGATTTTTCAGTAAGAGCTGTTCTTGGCATGATATACAAAATACAGTTTTTAACTTCTTTGTAGAGATTATGCATTAATTTTTCTGTATTTTCAAAATGTAGCTCTGATCTTAGGTTTTGATTTAGTTTAAGGTTTAGTAGACAGTTACAGTTTATTTGTTCCCTGATATGTACTCAGCACAGTATATTCAACTTTGTGTTACTGTTTCGGAGGCAAGTGTGTGTGTGTGTGTGTGTGTGTGTGTGTGTGTGTGTGTATTAAAGGGGAAAGACACAATGATCCACAAAATAAAGACCTCAGGAACAAAAATTCAAGCTTACCCCAAACTGATTTTTGATAAGGCACTTACTTTGAAAAGTAAATTCAAGGGCCAAATGTGGTGGTTCATGTCTGCAATCCCAGGTTTAAGGAGGCTGAAGCAGGAGGATGGTTGTGTTTATGAAAATAGATTATTGAAATTTCATTACTAAATACAATCATTGTCATTGACGATTTAGATAAGTCTGTGGAACTGTACAAACACCAATAGTATTTAGATATTCTAACATTTCCTCTGCTCTCAAGTTTCCTATTGGCCTACTGGTAGTTACCGTCTATTCCTATCCCAAGCAAGTCTCAGGAAACCTTGAATCTACTTGTTTCTATAGCTCACATTTTGTTTAGTGATAGAATCTTTATTTTCATATGTAGAGTGTCTTTTTAAGAATGGAAAATGACAAATGGTATATTTCCTTCCAAGTGACTACTACTGAAATTCTAGTTCTACTATGATGTATTAACTTAACATATTGACAGAAACCAATCAATGATGCTGGTCTTAGGACCAGAATTCTGAGCAGTAAGTACCATGTTCAGTGTTTGCTCTTAATGAATGAAGGGCCTCAAACATTTAAAGTGAGTTAATTCAGAAATAGTCCTGGGAATTCAATTCGAAGACATGACAAACTGTTTATATTAAGCCTCTCATAATAATGCTGACTTGTGTTTTTGACATTTTATTGATCTTTAAGATTGTTATAAATGTACTCCTTTGCAAATTAGTAAATTGTGCTTGTGTTGACATAGTCTCTCGTCTGAAGTTAATGGCTCGGACTGCTCATTTATGCTTCCATCACATTAAAACAGTTATTTAAGGGGGAAATCTGCACCCTGCAGTTTGTTATTATAACAAAAAGAAGAGATTTATATTGTCAAGCTCATTTTTCATTGTTGTTCTAGCCCTTCAGCAGATAACCATGATTTAAATTACCCATTCTTATTAAAGTGTGATCTTGCAGAATGTATGTATTTTATATGATAAAATGAGGCATTATGCTTTTTAAAAAAATAAACTGGGTAAACATTAACTCTGTTCTGGATGGCTGAAAGAAATAAAGTGGACCAATTAAGTTTTAGTTTTTATTTTGCAAAACTTTCCTCTCCTTTGGGGTGCCAACTACTATTTATCCACTACTAGACACTAATGAACAGTTCTTTTTGTGCATTTTTTTTGTAGAAAATCTTTGATTAACATACTTCCCTCAACAGTTTATTTTGCCTGGCAGAAAAGTACTATTTGATGTGGTAACTATTAATGACATTTTGCAGTATACTGCCCCTGAGCAAACTTAAGAACCACCAAGGTAAATAAATAACCAGGAAACAATAGAAATGTAAATATTCTCCAAGACTTGTGCCTTATAGGTAGCTCAGACCTACCAAAATCTATGCGTTCAATGTATTGACCACCCTGATTGTCCTTTGGGGCATTAATGAGTAAAAACCAACAGTTAATACTCTCTTCAATAAAACACAAATTTAAGGCAAACTTATTGCCCCAAAGTTAAGGACAACAAATAATGACTATTCTCATCTACTATTTTCATAGTTTCCAAACTGATGAATTTTCTCTTTTGGATTTTGCAAAACTTAACCCTAATAAAATTGTGTTTTCAGGTTCCATATGTCATAATTGAGGGGAGGGTATGTTATGGCATCCATAGAATGTGACTTTGACTGATGATTGCATGCCTTTCCTTCTCTAGGCATGATGCAGAAGAAGGTAGAAGAGGTCGCATACGCGTTTGAGCAGTTCCGTCGCAGGGAGCAAGATGCTCCGAAGTTTGCCTTTGAATAACCATCACTCCAAATTGCTCCTTTCGGATTCTTCATTAACCCCGGATTCTGAGGATATTAAATAGAGTAGTATTTTCTGTTACTACTTCATCTTTAATTGCAATGATTGGTGCATGTGTTTATTTTTCATTTAAATAGCCTGAAGAGAAGGATACACTTTTTTCTTTCAGAATGGAATAGAATCTGGACACAGTGATAGTGATGCTTACCCAGAAATCAAGTAACCACCTTGCCCAGGCAGTTTCACTGGTGTTGATTTTGTGTGTATAATCTCTGTCTTACTTAGATTCTACATACTGTCACCAGTAGACACCAACTTCTCACTGCAGCTTAATAGTGGGCACAGTTGTTTGCCAAAATGCACATGTCACCCAGTCTTTACTAGGTGTTTGTGGCCATTCACAGAAAGTACTGGATCCCGTAAAGTCTTGAGTGAAATTTACTATCTTCTCTGAGATATAATTTTACCTGTTAAGGGCAAGATGGTCAATGAAAAGGAAGTGTATCATAAATTACAGCAAGTATCTGTCAGGAATTCGCAGACTGTAATATGGTTTTGATGGATTAGAGATTTAATTAGGGCTTTTATTTTTCTTATGGTACTAGAGATCAAACCATGTGCCACACTCTTGGATAATATACCCAGCACTGAATTATGGGTAAGGTCCAGTGATTTACTTACTTTTGATAATATACAGATACCTCAGTACATTTGTTTTTAAATCAAGACCTCACTGTCGCCTACGCTGGCTTCAAACTTGCAATCCTCCTGCCTCAATTTTCCAAGTGTCACCATATCTATGTGTCCTGATGATTTTTATCATTTGTTTTGTTTTAGCCTATGATTTAGACCTGTTTGGTGTAGTTTTCTGTCTTTCAAGAAAAAAAGCCTTCTTAGCTCTAAAGCATCTTCATCTCTTGTATTTCACCCCACTCGCTAATAATATGATGTCCTAAAAAAATAAAAATAAAGCTGATTAAAAGATTTTCAGTGACTGAACTGAGTTTTTTTTCTCCAGCTCACTCATAGATGCATCGAAGGATTCATGTTACAGAAAAGTAAATAAATAAAATTTAAATGACTACTAATGGTACTAAGTTTTATGAGTAGAATAAACACTAGAACTTAATAGATTCACTTCCTATACAAATGTTTCCATGAAATAGAAAGCTATTTCAGTAAGTTTCTGTCAACACTCAGAAGTATACAATGTGAACTGGACGTGGTAGCACAGGCCTATAATCTCAGCCAGCTAGAAGGCTGAGGGAGAGGGATCACAGACTCAAAGCCAGCCTGAGTTCAACTAATTATGACCCTGTCTCAAAGAATAAAACAATGTCAGCCTGCAGTTTTGTGATAGAATGTTGGCCTAGAATGCACAAGCTTCAGGCTTTAATACTGAAGTGTGTTGGGGAGGGTAATGAGAGAATAATGCAGACTACTAAATCTTGTAGACTCTTAAAGGTAAGCATGGCTTTTGAGTAGAATCTTGAGTAATCCCTAATTTTTAGGGTTCAATATTATTACCAATATATCCTAAATGAGGACAAAAATCCTTATTGTTTTGTGTGTTTTTTCTGATAAATCTCTCATATGGTAGCCCACATGTAAGTGAGGTTTCAAATTCAGTAAAATCAATATAATGTTTTATATGGATTTCTGGGTTTTAAAGTTCTGTTTATCTAATTCACTGGAGAGAAAAAAATTCATCCTGGGCAACATTGGACTTTGCCAGCCATTTTGTGGGAATAAAACCGTTTTTTTCAAGTCTGCATAGTTTTCTGCTTTTCTTACTCCTTTTTTAACACTGGCAGAGAGGTTTTGTTTTGCAAATTTTCTATATAAAGAGGAAGCTAAAGTCCTGTTTACTCTGTCCCTTTGCACTATCTTTACTGGAATTTGTAGTATTTTGACCCTCCGCACAGAAAAGTGGCCAGAGGCGCCCAGATTAATCCAGTAAGCCCAGTGTACTGTGTGGGATCTGGAGCTTTACACTAAATAGCCCCTAAAGAACCTTTGATTCTGGTTCTAACTTGTCTAAAAGTCATGACATTGCTCTAACCAATGTTAATTTTAAAGATCAGAAATAACCGATTTTGCTAATAATAGTTAACTATTAACTGAAGGAAACTTCTTAAATTTCTAATGTCATGGCCTTTTCTCAATACATAGATATTTTTCTTCTTTAAGAAGGAATTTGAAAGCCACAAACAGGTTTCCCCCCCCCCCCTTTTAATATTAGATGTTCGGTAGATTCAAGAGAAGATTTTGAATTTTTAAAAACATTTTCTATCAGTCTCAACTAACCTGGACCCCTGGGAGCTCCCAGAGACTGAGCCACCAACCAGGCAGCATACAGGGGCAGGTCCAAGGCTTCTAGCACATAAATAGCAAAGGACTGCCTGGTCTGGCCTCAGTGGGAGAGGATGTGCCTAATCCTGTAAAGACTTGAGGCCTCAGGGAAGGGGGCTGTCTGGAAGGGGGGATCACCCTCTTGAAGGCAAAGGGGGAGGAGGAATGGGATGAGGAACTGTGGGAGGGGGTACTGGGGGGGCAAAAGCTGGAAAGTAAATAAAACATTTGTTTAAAAAATCAATTTCCATATGGCAGAATTAAAATTACTTCCTGATGTATTTACCAGAAGCATACAGCAAACAAAGCACCTTCAGAAACACCCTGAAAACATATCTTATTTGTTAAAGAGGAACTTTTGGCTCAATTAAACTAATCTTGTAGATTGGTGTCTTAGGGTTTTACTGCTGTGAACAGACATGATGACCAAGACAACTCTGTGTAGCCCTAGCTGTCCTGGAACTCAGTCTGTAGACCAGGCTGGCCTGCCTGCCTCTGCCTCCCAAGGGCTGGGATTAAAGGCATGAGCCACCAGCACCAGGGCACCCAAGGCAACTCTTATAAGGACAACATTTAATTGGGACTGGCTTACAGGTTCAGAGGTTCAGTCCATTATCATCAAGGTGGGAACATGGCAGCATCGAGGCAGCCATGGCGTAGGAGGAACTGAGAGTTCTATATCTCCATCTGAAGGCTGCTAGTGGAAGGCGGCTAAGATGAGGATCTTAGAGCTGGCTCCCACAGTCACACATCTCCTAATAGTGCCACTCCATGGGCCGAGCATATACAAACCATCACATTTGGCATAAAACCATTACCTTTGTGGATACTTTTCAGTTTGTCATAAATTTGAGAAGTGGATTTTAAAAATTAACTCATGATAAGGTGTATGACACCAAAGGTCTTAAAGCTTTTTACAGACTGTCTGATACACTTTTAAGATAGGAAAAGGGATGCTGGGAAAATGTAATAGGTAGGACACCTTAGCTTGGCACCGCTAGAAGTACAATGACATTTCTTCTAGTGAAATTCCCTAGATATCCTTTGGTACCTACCACTTGGGTTGTCTGCAGTTTTTTTTTTTTTTAAATGATGTCTTTTCCCTTCTGTTAGAAAGCAAGTATGTGCTGGGCTGTGGTGGCACACGCCTTTAATCCCAGCACTTGGGAGGGAGAGGCAGGTGGCTTTCTGAGTTCGAGGCCAGCCTGGTCTACAGAGTGAGTTCTAGGACAGACAGGGCTACGCAGAGAAACCCTGTCTCAAAAAATCAAACAAGAAAGAAAGAAAGAAAGAAAGAAAGAAAGAAAGAAAGAAAGAAAGAAAGAAAGAAAGAAAGAAAGAAAGAAAGAAAGAAAGAAAGAAAGAAAGGAAGGAAGGAAGGAAGGAAGGAAGGAAGGAAGAAAGGAAGGAAGGAAGAAAGAAAGAAGGAAAGGAAGAAAGAAAGAAAGAAAGAAAGAAAGAAAGAAAGAAAGAAAGAAAGAAAGAAAGAAAGAAAGAAAGAAAGAAAGAAAGAAAGAAAGAAAGAAAAAGTGTGCTGGGCATGAGGGGCACGCACCTTTAATCTAGCACCTTTTTTTTGTTTTTTTTTTTTGTTTTTTTGTTTTTTGGATTTGGTTTTTGTTTTTTTTCAAGACAGGGTTTCTCTGTATAGCCCTGGCTGTCCTGGAACTCACTCTGTAGACCAGGCTGGCCTCGAACTCAAAATTCCTCCTGCCTCTGCTTCCCAAGTGCTGGGATTACAGGCGTGTGCCACCACTACCTGGCCAGCACTCTTTTTGTAAGATTTAGTTATATGTAAGTACACTGTAGCTATCTTCAGACTCACCAGAAGAGGGCCTCAGATCTCATTACTGATGGTCGTGAGCCACACCAAGAGGTTGCTGGGAATTGAACTCAGGAGAGCAGTCAGTGCTCTTAACTGCTGAGCCATCTCTCCAACCTGTCTGCAGTTATATACAGATACATAGAACACTTTTCACGACCTAGCTTTCCACTTGCAATTCCACAGCCGTGTAACTGTCTTTTAGCTATCCATTCTCCAATCATTCCCACCTAGGAGATTTGTATGTAGTGTGTATATCACTCCAGTATCAATAGACTGTTTTATTAGAATGAGACAGATTTACTGTGATGACAAAATGCTCCATCCTTCCAAGAAGTCAAGCACACTATCAACCTTGGTATGTGTTCCATTTCCCTATTCACAAATTTTGTCAGGCGTACAGTTTAACTGAGCACCCGAGTTTAAGCCCCACCTCCTTAAAAAAATATGTCTAACTCACAGACTCATGGGGCCCACAATTTGTTTATACTTAAACTCAATCTTTATTCTACATCAGAACTCCAAAGCAATGTGTGTTTGCATTTATTTACCAGTGTGCTTCTAGACCACTGACATTTGTATTTGGTAGATTGCAGATAACTTTAATACGTGTCATGTTATTTTAATCTACTAACCTAGAAGTTCTCGGGAAGTACAAATGTATAAAGCTTCTGTTTTGTTCCAGTAGCAGCAATTTGGTCTTTTGCAGACTTGAACAGGACAGCAACCTGGTATCAAAGAGTTTGAGCAAGTCTGAACTTACTGGATAACCTTGGAATATTTAAATATCTTTGCAAAGCAAAAGCTTTAAAAATCATGCAGCTTAACGCCTCCCTATTCTTCTGAAGCTGTGGTTCACAACCTTCCTAAGGCAGTGACCTTTTATCACAATTCCTCATCTTTTGGTGACCCTCAACCATAAATGTGGGAAAACCCGGCTAATTAAGGTTCAAGTCTACCACCTGAATACCCTTCAGGTGGAGGAATCCTTTCTTTAGCAGGACTTCACCTTCTTTGACCTTGTCCCCACCCCAAGCCTCTACCTGTAGAATGTCCGGTGGCCTTCCTTAAGATTAAGGATTCAACTTCCTTTCTCCTGATAAGAAACAAGTGACCTAGCACCTGAGATTCCTGAATGCTAATGAGATATCTTATTACCCTAACAGCCAGTGTCCTTTGACCTTCCTGGATACTTGTACTCCTGTCCCCAAAACCATATAAGCCTTCCAAGTAAAGTTGATCTGACCCCACATAGCTGATCCATATGTCATTTCCATATATACTCACAGGGCTTCCAAATCCTCGGAACATTGTCTCCGATCCCTTTGCCTTTGTGGACTGATATTGGCTGAAGATCCCCAGAGGCAGAGGGTCACCCAAAAAATTATTTTCATTGTTATTTCATAACTGTAAATTTGCTACTGTTACGAACTGTAATGTAAATATCTGATATGCAGGATGTCTGCTACACAAACCCGGTGAAAGGGTCATTCTAACCACAGGAGGTAGTGACCCACAGGGTGAAAACTGAGTATCCTCATTTTACATAAGAGGAAGCTGAATTAAACTAGTTAAAGAAATTTACTGAAATTCACAGTCCATAAACTTACCAAAACAAAATTTTAACATCCAGATTGGTACAAAACCCTAAACCCTATTATGTTATGTCAGTAACTGAGAACTAAAATCTAAACCCAAATCTTAGGAACTACAAAGTCTACAAGATATATTTCTTATGTGCCCCTGATATAAGATCGTTTCTATTTAATTAAAAATAATCAATTAGGTGAGATGGTAATGCAGTTAAAAATTCAAAGGGCATAAAGGTATGTTTGGCACACACCTGCAATCCCAGTACTTGGGAGACTCAGGCAGGAATATCACAAGTTAAAGGCCAGTCTGAGCTACATACAAAACCCTGTCTCAACACAACAATTTTTCTTTTCTTTTCTTTTCTTTTCTTTTTTTTTCTTTTCTTTTTTTTTTCTTTTCTTTTTTTTCTTTTCTTTTTTTTCTTTTTTTCTTTTCTTTTTTTCTTTTCTTTCTTTCTTTCTTTCTTTCTTTCTTTCTTTCTTTCTTTCTTTCTTTCTTTCTTTTTCTTTTTCTTTTTCTTTCTTTCTTTTTTTTTTTTTTTGGTTTTTCGAGACAGGGTTTCTAGCCCTGACTGTCCTGGAACTCACTCTGTAGACCAGGCTGGCCTCGAACTCAGAAATCTGCCTGCCTCTGCCTCCCAGAGTGCTGGGATTAAAGGCGTGCGCCACCAAGAGACAAAACTTAGAAAGAGCTGTAAATCTGCCTGCCTCTGCCTCCCAGAGTGCTGGGATTAAAGGCGTGTGCCACCAAGAGACAAAACATAGAAAGAGCTGTATTTTTTCCTTGTTCTTGTCCCCCAACCATTGAATTCTGTTAATTGGAAACACTCACTGTTATTTGTTCTCATAGAAATATCACATGCATATGCAGGCACCTTATATACAAATGCAAATGTACTATGTTATTCTGAAACTTGCTATTTACTAGGTATATTTTCAAAATTGTAATACAGAGGACTTTACCACCTTTTCATCATTATATAGACTTTATTGAATGTATTTGGGTAATTAAGCTTTACCCTTCCCCACCCCAGTATTCTGTTATAGACAGTAATTGAACAATAATGTACATTGATTAAGGATTTGTTGTATTGTGGATATTATTTATAGATATGTTCAATTTCAATAGTGACATCAAGTTGCACTTATTAGAGGTTGTACCAATTTTATCCTCCTACCAGCAATATTGAGAGTGACTATTTCACCAGAAAGTCAACAAATGTATTGTCATTTTGGTAACCTTTCTGAAGATCTAAAAAAAAAAAAAGCTATTTATAGTACTTATAAAAAATCATAAGTTTTTTTATTTTATTTAATCTTTTTCTTATAGTCCAAATTTTATCCTTTTCCATGCCCACGCTCTGACTATTCCACATCCCATACACCCCCTGCTCTGTCTCCAAGAGGATATGCCAAATACCACCCCCAGCCCCCCTGGGGCCTCAAGTCTCTTGAGTGTTAGATGAATCTCCTCTGATTGAACCCAGACCCAGCAGTCCTCCATTGTATATGTGTTGGGGGCCTCATATCAGCTAGTGTATCCTGCCTGGTTGGTGGCTCAGTGTCTGAGAGATCTCTGGGGGTCCAGGTTAGTTGAGACTGTTTGGTCCTCCTATATGGTGGCCCTCCTTCTCAGCTTCTTCTAGCTTTCTCCTAATTCAACCATACTGGTCAGCAGCTTCTGTCCATTGGTTGGATGCAAATATCTGCATCTGAGTCTCAGCTGCTTGTTGGGTCTTCCAGAGTGCTGTCATGCTAGGTCCCTTTTTGTGAGTGCTCCATAGCCTCAGTAATAGTGTCAGACCTTGGGGCCTCCCCTTGAGCTGGATCCCACTTTGGGCCTGTCTCTGGACCTTGTATTCCTCAGGCTCCTCTCCATTTCCATCCCTGCAATTCTTTCAGACAGGAACAATTATGAGTCAGAGTTTTTGACTGTGGGATGGCAACCCCATCCCTCACTTGATGCCCTATTTTTCTGCTGCAGGTGGACTCTACAAGTTCCTTCTCCCCACTGTTGGGCATTTCATCTAAGGTCCCTCCTTTTGAGTCCCGAGAGTCTCTCACCTCCCAGGTCTCTGGTACATTTTGGAGGGTCCCCCCACCTCCTACCTCCCGAGGTTGCCTGTTTTGTTTGTTTGTTTGTTTTTTGCAGGCAAATGGATGGAACTAGAAAATATCATTCTGAGTGAGACCCAGAAGGACATGCCTGGTATATACTCACTAATAAGTATATATTAGCAAGAAAAACAACAAAAAACCCCAAAAAACAAAACACGATACCCCGATGCAATCCACAGATCTCAAAAATTATAAAAATTATAATTTTAACATAGTTTTAGATTTACATTAAAGCTTCATATTCTAGTGTTCCATATATACTCCACTGTTTCTCTTAGTTTTCATATCTTATACAACAGTATATTTGTCATGTACAATGAAACTTATTAAATAAAACATATACTTTATTTACATTTACTTAGTTTTACTGTGTGTCCTCCATCTATTTCAATATCCTACAATACATTTAGAAATCATATTTCTCTTGTTTCCTCATAAATGTGACAGAGTCTCAGAATTTTCTGCTTACCCTTTATAGTTTGGAGGAGTGATAGTAGTCTTCCTTGGTTTTATATTTTTGATTTTTTTGTTGTTGTTGTTGATTTTTTTTTCTTTTTAGAGATTCTCTATGCAGACCTGGCTTGCTTTGAACTATGTAATTAAATGAACTTTGTAGCCTGAAATTTCCATCTTATAAATTAATGCATTTTCCTACCTTTAGAGGTACTTGTATTTCCATTTGGGGCCATTAAGAACACATCCTTTTTGTTTGTTTGTTTTGTAATCCATGTTGTTGCTATTGCTGAAATTGGGTCTCATGTAGTCCAGGCTGGCTTTGAACTCAGTGTCTAACCGAACATGTATTCCACTCCCAGTTTGTGTGGCGTTGAGAATCCAGTAGGGGCTTTGTGCATGTCAAGTCAGCACCCTGCACCTTGAGCTGCACCCCTAAACCCAAGAAAATATGCTTTTACACACTTTTGTATAGGAAGCTTTTAAAAGATAAGTCATGTTCTGCGTCTGAGCATTTTGCCTATAGTTTGTACATGTGTGCTTGGTATCCCAGAAACATGTCTGATGTTCAGAACTGGAGCTACAGACAATTGTGAGCAGCTATGTGGGGACTGAACTCTGGTTCCCTGAACGAGAAACAAGTGCCATCTCTCTCTGTTACAACTAAGAAAAACATCAGTGCAAGCCATGTGGTCAGACCAGAGGCTTGACTGCAAACAACAGGAAGGTCAGATAAATCCTTAAAAGAGAAGCATTGGGATGGGTGAGCTGGTGCAGTGGTTAAGAGCACTGACTGGTCTTCTGGAGATCCTGAGTTCAAATCCCAGCAACCATATGGTGGCTTACAACCACCCATAATGAGAACGGGTTTCTTTTCTTTTCTTTTTCTTCTTCTCTTTTTTTCAAGACAGGGTTTCTCTGTGCAGCCCTAGCTATCCTGGAACTCACTCTGTAGACCAGGCTGGCCTCGAATTCAGAAATCTGCCTGCCTCTGCCTCCCAAGTGCTGGGATTAAAGGCCTGTGCCATCACTGCCTGGCCAACCATCCATAATGAAATCTGACGCTTTCTTCTTGTGCGTCTGAAGACAGCTACAGCTACAGTGTGCTTACATGTAAAAATAAATAAATCTTAAAAAAAAAAAGAGAAGCCTTGCTGACAAGAACAAAGATGATTAGAAACAATCTAGGATTTAATGATACTTGGAGAAAAAGCCAAGAAGCCAAAAGTGAATCCTTGGTTTATGAGCTTTATATTTTGGATGCTATCTTTAACTTGGGCCAAAAAATTCTTAATTTGTAATATACCCATCACCCAATACCTGCTTTCTCTTTCCATTACCACACAGTCCCGTATTACTACAATTCCCAGAGTTCCTCGCGCCACTCTCCATCTCTTTCCAGGCTGCCGCACAGATTTCTGGGAGTTGAGGTCTGGTTCCTATTTACCCAAGTTAGAGATAGGGGCCTGCGGAAACATGAAGAGGTAAGGGCATATCCGGGTTGCAGAAGGCAACTTTTATCATTTACTTTGAATTTTTTGTTTTTTTTTTCTTTTGTTTGGGATGTGTCACGTTCTTGAGGGGCGGGTTCTGTCCAGCGGGAAGACAAAGGAGAAGGGAGGAGGGAAGGCCAGCCGGACCAGTCTGCCGGGATGAAGTTCTAGAAGGGCCGCAGCCCGGCCGGTTTCCACGGGAATGTTTCCCTCCCTCCGGGCAGAGGCCTCCCGGAGCTGCCCGGCCTCTCACATTCCTAAGTCTCCGGATGCACAAGCCAGCCCCTCCCCGGACCGCCCGTCCTGCTGGGTCTCACCCGCCAGAGGGTCATAGGGTGGGCACTTTGTCTAGATTTTAAAGACACAATGGGTCCACCACACCAGGTAGTGCTTTTAGAACTTAAAGTTAGAGAGTGATAGTTTGCTTCTCAAAATTGAGCCCAGAAGTGGCTCCATGTGCTCCTGGAGAAGAAAGGTATTGCTTCAGGGCAGTTTCCCCTACTGGTTCTGTAGTAAATGGCCCTTTGAGCCTGGGGTGGTCCCTCTTTGAGACTGAAGCATTGAGTCACAGTTATTGACAGGACCGGAAACTTTGAGAAAGGAACCACTTAGTTTTGTCTTCACTCAGCTGTAGAATTTTCACTCTAGAACAATGGCACAAAGAACTTGTTTAGGAATGCTTTTTCCTACTTTCTTAGTTGCCTAAATTTTTTTTTGGATTTGGTTTTTTCGAGACAGGGTTTCTCTGTATAGCTCTGGCTGTCCTGGAACTCACTCTGTAGACCAGGCTGGCCTCGAACTCAGAAGTCTGCCCTGCCTCTGCTTTCCAGAGTGCTGGGATTACAGGCGTACGCCACCACTGTCCGGCACATGATTTTTTAAAAAAGTTTTTGTTGTTGTTTGTTTTTTGTTGTGTTTGTTTGTCTTGTTTTTATGTTTCTTCTGCCTTAATTATTTTAATTATCTTATGATGAGATACCTTATACATGAAACATGAATCTAGCTTGGATGATCGTAAAGCGCTGTATGCTCTACAGGTTAAGAGGTAGGACATGTTTCACATACATGCCTTTAGAAGCCAGCACCTTTGGCTCTGATTGCTTCTCAATCCCTTTTATCTACGAGTTTGCACCAATTAGTCCTTTGCCCTTTGTTTGTTTAGTGTTTGGTTTTTGTTTCTTGCTTAATTTTCCACATGTGAGTTTAATCCCTGAACAAAATATTCCTAGTTTCATCTATTTTTATATAAATGGTACTATATTGTCTTTTTCTGTGATAAGCTTTTTTTAAAAAAAGAACCACAGTATTTCTCTATAGAGTCATGTGTGTTGACAGGCTTACTTATTTTTAACAAATTAAATTTAGCAGTAACTTTTGAGATTGTAAATAAAGATAGAGAGACTTAAAAGGTTTTTAAAAACTGAGTTCCAAAGTTATTTTAGAATATTTCAATATAGGTGCAGCTCTTTTTTAGGAATCTTATAATTACAGGGATTTTCTATGCTTTATTATAAGCCCCACTAGACAAGGTCTGTTTTGTAAGAAATGCGTTTCTCACAGATTTAACTCATCTTTGTGTTCGTTCATTTGTCTCCTCCACTGTGTTTTTTTTGTTGTTGTTGTTGTTGGTTTCTCTGTGTAGCCCTGGCTGTCCTGGAACTCCCTATGTAGACCAGGCTGGCCTCGAACTCAGAAATCCACCTGCCTCTGCCTTCCAAGTGCTGGGATTAAAGGCGTGCGCCACCACTGCCCCGGCTTCCACTGTGTTAACCATTTAATGGTTAAATGGTTGTGTTATTACTTGGAACTTGAATAAGATTTCATAGTCATTTGAGGTTGGCTCACAGCCATGATCCAGTTTCCTCCACCACAGTGTCTAGGCTACAAGTTGGTAAGACAAGGCATTCTTCATATTTTCTGTCCTTCTTTAGAATTTCTTCTCTAATGGCTTTAGATTCCTCTGTGTTGAGCCTCAGACTGTCCTCCCAGTAAGAATCATAACCAGCCACGTGTGCTGCTCCTTCAGCCCAGTGCCTTGGACGTGCACTTCACGTGAGAGTTACAGAGTTCTAAGAGCTGCTCCCCTCAGTGTAGGTGTTAGTGACACTGACTTTCCATTTCCTAGGCATATATTCCATCTAGAATCATTTTCCTTCCTTCATACCCATATTCTGTCAAGCTGTATCAAAAGTCTTTTTTTTTCTTTTTTCTTTTTCTTTTTCTTTTTTTTTTTTTTTTTTTTTTTTTTTTTTTTTTTTTTTTTTTTGAGACAGGGTTTCTCTGTGTAGCCCTGGCTGTTCTGGAACTCACTCTGTAGATCAGGCTGGCCCCGAACTCAGAAATCCGCCTGCCTCTGTCTCCCAAGGGCTGGGATTAAAGGCGTGCACCACCACTTCCTGGCTAATTTTTATTTTTGTGTCTGCCTGTTTTCCTTTCATAACATCATTCTCCTAAAGGCCTCTCCCGTTGAATTCCCTCCTCTGTATTTCTACTAGTACTGCCCTAGTCTGGACCTTCATTGCCATATACTTCAATAATTTCCGAATTAGAATTATCTTCTAATCCACATGGCCTTAAACACTGCTTACTCTTTGATACCTAGTGGACTGATAAATTGCTTCCTGGATGCTCAGGTCTGGTCCAAAATCCCTTAGTTCATTCATATATTTAAGCCCATTCAAAGTGAGAATCTAATTAGAGGTTCCAGGTATCCCACAATACATGGTGTGTCTCATTATATTTCCTTTCCTGTTTCTCCTTTTCTTTGTCACATTCAATCTTTCCCATACCAGTTTAAGAATAGCATTCTGAAATCATCTTTACCACTTTAGCTCCCAGGTTACCCCTTTCTTTTGTAAACTTTTACTAATTTGAGCACGTTTCTCTATTCTTATTTACTTAGATTCCCTCTCTTTATAGGCACATGTACACAGCACAAGAAGATATATGTCTTCTCCCTAAATATATTACAAATACTGTGATCAAAACTATACCTAAAATATCTTTAATTTCCACAAGTAGTATCTTAGTTAATTTTTCTCCTGCTGTGAAAAGACACCGTGACCAAAAGCAACTTGGGGAGGAAGGGGTTCATTCTAGCTTACAGCTCTCAGGTCATACTCCATCATGGAGGGAAGTCATGGCAGGAACTCAAGAGCAGTAACCTGGAGGCAGAAACTGATGTGGAGGCCATGGAGGGGTTCTGCTTACCAGCTTGTTCCTCATGGCTTGCTCAGCCTGCTTTTTTTGTTTGTTTTTGGGTTTGGTTTTTTCAAGACAGGGTTTCTCTGTGTATCCCTGGCTGTCCTGGAACTCACGCTGTAGACCAGGCTGGCTTTGAACTCAGAAATCCACCTGCTTCTGCCTCCCATAGTGTTGGGATTAAAGGCGTGCACCACCACCACCACCACCACCACCACCAGCACCCAGCCAGCCTGCTTTTATGTAGCACTCAGAACCACCAGCCCAGGTGTGGTACTGAACACTGTGAGTGTGGCTCCCCCATATCAATTATCAATCAAGAGAGCACACCATAGGCTCAGTACAGGTAGCTAATATAGTGCCTATTATGTACATAGATAGCTAACACAGTGCTGATTGTGTACATAGGTATTGAGAGAGTGTATAATCAAATACTCGGGGCAGTAGAATATTGAAGACATGCCTTTGAACAAATGGATCACTAATAGGTAATATGAATGGGGAATATATTTTCCGATTTTATGTGTCTTCTACTTCTCCTATGGATTTTGTTTTTGTTTTACATCTATTCCAGGGTAAATAGCTGTGTGAAGGACGAAGAACATGTCCTGGAGGAACTGGAAACAGAAGGTGAGAGGCAGCTGAAGAGCCTCCTTCAACATCAACTTGATACCTCTGTCTCCATTGAAGAGTGGGTATTGATGTGTAAACAGATTCTAATAGACCCTCTCCTGTGGGTTTATCCCTCTTAAAGCTTGATGGCAGCACTCCTCTCTCACCCAACCATGTTCTTCAGAAGACCTCTTCAGACAAAATCAGATTTTGCTTTTGGGTCTTTCTGTTGGAAGTTTAAATATAAATCATACGAAGCCCGGTTTAACTACTTTTACTGTGTCCTACTATAGCACCCTGCATTTCCCCTAATGTGACATTTATAATTCTATATGGTCATTTCTTATTTAGTTGCTTCCTTTCTACTATTCTTCATATAGGTGGCAGCTCTTTTGATATTGTTATAGATTTATTTTGTATGTTTATATGGGGGTGCAGAAAAGAAGAGAGAGGGAGGGAGAGGAATTAGTTCGTTTATGTGAACCCCGTGTGTGCCAGTGCCTACAGAGGCCAAAGGGGTTTGGATCCCCTGGAACTGGAGTTTTAGGTGCTAGTGACCTGCCACGTGAGCCCTGGGAACTGGCCCAGGTCCTATGCAAGAGCAGTTAGAGCCTTTAACTGCTATGGCATCTCTCTAGCCCCTTGAGTTTTTTCCTTTAAACTGTGAGAACAGAATCCAGCATTTGATGTATAGCATGTACTCAGTTAACATTTGTTACAGTCCTGGATGTGTCGGGGAATTCCATTTGCGGCCACGGTACTTTGACCTAGGTGATAAAGTGGAAGAGAGACTTTGCCTATGAGCTTCATTGGACTTGTTTTAATAGGAGGCCCCATCACTGTGAATTCAACCACAAGATGTTCTTATTCTCTTCTTTTGTGTTTTGCAGATGTGTCTCTAAGAAAAAGAGCTTTGCCCCTGGGACTATGTACAAGCCCTTTGGGAAGGAAGTAGCTGGGACAATGACTTTGTCCCAGTTCCAGACACTACATGAAAAAGACCAGGAAACTGCTTCTCTCAGGGAACTAGGGCTCAATGAAACTGAAATATTAATCTGGAAAAGCCATGTTTCCGGTGAAAAGGTAAATGGGATCTTTTCTTGAAAAGATTTCTTTCTTTTCATTTATGCCAGTTGGTAGGGAGCAACAGGATACTCAGGAGATAAGTCTCATGCCCAATTCTGTGGCTCTATGCTGGGGTGTGGGAACCATCAACAAGCGGGTCCAGCTGGACTCCCCAACATAGCACTTGCTGCATTTTGTCATTCAGAACCTTTTTGTTCTGAGTTTTCATAAAACTGAGTGTTGGGTCTGAATCTTCTTTGATTTTTAAGATAGAAACATTGGCTAAAGAGAAGCTGTTGATTACCCTATCTAAAACTTTCCTGAATACTTCCAATTTCTGGGCCTTTCTCATCTTTCTTATGTAAGGTCTCAGATTCACATTTGTGTTGTGTCCTTTTTGATATAAAGTACTTTATTTCCCTGCTTTCAGAGGACAAAGCTGGGGGCAACTCCTGAAGCAATACAGAAACGGCTTGAAGATATTAAAGAAAGAATCTCAGAGCGCCAGCGCATCCTTTGCCTGCCACAGAGATTTTCAAAGAGCAAACAGCTGACCCGAAGAGAAATGGAAATTGAAAAGTCTTTATTTCAGGGAACTGACCGTCACTCCTTCCTTAAAGCTCTTTATTACCAAGGTATGGGATCCTCACTGAAATCTTCTTTAACTGGAAGAAAGGTTTAACATCAGGCCAATAGATATGGGGAATTAGTGAAAGACAAGGTTTTACTACTCTTGAGAAATATACAGTCCCACAAGAGATACAAATATGTATATAGTTACTAGCATGGAAAGTGTTATTATAGAGGGTTTGATCAAATACCAAGCTGGCATAGAACAAAAATGATGGACTGTCTTAACAGGGCAGTGGGCATTTTTTTAATGTAAAGAGGAAAGAACATTAATTACCACTAGTGAGTGGATAGGAGCCACACCGTGAAAGGACCTGGTACGGGTAGGGAACAGTGAGAAGTTCAGTGTAGCACTGAAACAGGTCATGGTCAGGAATGGCGTCTGATACACAAAAGGGACATATAGCTAGACTGTGATGAGTCTTTAGGCTGAACTGTAAGAGTGCAAAATCTTTCCATACACAGTTTGTGCTTAACCATAAAGAATTTGTTTAGCAGGTAATTTTACTCTGCATGGTAGAAAGTACCGGAAAGTGTTTAAGAAGTCAGCTTAGAGGTGCCCACATGTACCCTTTAGGAGTAATGATAGATTACTTGGCTCAGTGCCACACAAGTTCAAAGTTTTATTGTTGTGACAGAAGAGGGCCTCTCAGAAGAGGTAAGATCTAAATATTCTTTTAAACTTCTATTAGAGAGGAACTAGCATTTCCGCTGCAGGAATTGTTTGTGAGCACTGTTAATTGGGTGAATTTTAAGAGATCCGGTTAAAAAGGTAGCTCAGAATACTTGGCTCTGAATTGTTTGATAACACAAAGGTATATGGAATAAGTTTCTTCAATTAATGCATTTGAATACAGTAAGATGATAAAAACTGGATTTGGAAATGATCAGTGTGGTGGCCAGTAAAGGGAATTAGAGAGAGGAAAGAGAGAGTGTCATTAAAATCATTGAGTTATCAACTTGTTTCCTGGAATGCTGACAGTAGACGTGAGAGGTGGAGTGAGTTTTAGGTGATATAACTGAGGATGCAGGAGGAGACTCATTGACTAAGGATGGAGTGGACAGGAATATGGCAACATATTTCCAGGCTGTGTAATTTAACACTTGGTAACATTAAGTCTTTAGTGGACATTTTGAGGAAGGATGGTGTGTTTCATTTGAACTGGTTGAGTTTGTGAGGATGGTGGGATGAGGATATGCAGATTCTGGTGCATCATTGAAACTGTGAAGCTGAGGAGAGAAGTCAGAAGTGGGTCCATGGGGCTAGCTCTCATCTGCTTTATGAGATGCTAAGTGATGGGATGGCATGGTGAAGATAGGCTGTGCAGGTGCCAGAGCTGTGGTGAAGAGAGGGAGGAGCCAATGAATGAATGGCTTTCTGTGGAGAGACAGGGCATACTGAATGTGAACACGGGTTCTGGAAGCAGATTGCCTGGGGCACACCTGGGTCCCCCACTTACTAGCTGTGCAGTGGTGATCACATTACCTCTCTCTAATTTAGTGGCTTCCTCTGGGAAATGAGAGTATCAGTCGTAGCCATGGTGTGGAGTTGTTAGGATGAATTGAGGGAACGCATCAGGACAGGGCCTGGTAGTGGGGTTGGGGGGAGTGCGTGTGTGTGTCTCTGTTCTCTTTCCTATCTTTGAAACTCCTTGCTTTAAACCTTCACAGCATACCACAAAAAGACAAGTGCAGACAAGTACATGACCTCAATGAAGAGGAAGATAAAATTAGGCACAAAAGGCAAGTCGAGAGTTTTCTTACAGTGTTAGATTTAGGACTGTAAACTAGGGCCCCAGACTTCTAAGTTGAGCACTTATTTAATTCCATATTCACTATATGAGAATGTTTATAGGAAATGATCCAGAGAGAACATACTGGCCTGATATGAAGTATTAAAGGGAGGAGTTAAATTTGTCAAGATTTTACATTTAGTTTTGTTTTTACTTCTATAGCTTTATTGTACCAGACATTACTGACCTTGCTGGTTTTTAGATCCCATTGCACAAATAATTTTGAATATCATTAATCAATGTAACTATTGATGATGGTGGTAATAATTATAAGTAGAATTTTATTTTGAGATGAACTTACAGTAAAATTGCATGGGGTCTTCTTATGGTGTACAATTCTGTGAACTGTCAATCATGTAGCTTTCGTGTATCCACTCCCACAGTCAAGAGAGGGAACAGCTCCATTACTCCAACTTTCTCACACTATCCTCGTTACAGCCACCCCCATTGCTCACCCCAAGTCCCTGGCTCTCACTTATCTCCATGACTTCTGCTTTACCTTTTAGAGACTCATATAAATGGAACCATGCAGTGTGTGACATTGTGAGGCTGGCTTCTTTCACCCAGCATAATGCTTCTGAGACTCATCCAAGTTGTTGTTCATATCAATAACTCATTCAGTTTTGTGAAGTCCCATTTCATTGTGTGGATATTCCATATCCATTCACGTACTGAAGTGGATTTGGGTTGTCCAGCTTGTGGTCTTTATGAATGATATTGATATTAACATTCTTGTGCAGGTTTTTGTGTGAACATAAGTTTTTATTTCTCTAAGGTAAATATCTAGAAGTGGGATTACTGGGTCATATGGTAAGTGCACATTTAACTTTATATGAAACTGCCAAACCATTTTCCAGAGTGGCTGTACCATTTTGCATTCCCACCAGTGGTGTGTGAGAGTTCACTTGCTCTCCATCTTTGTCAGCATTTCCTGTGATTGTTCCGGTAGCTGTTGTTTTAATGTGCCTTTTCCTAATGGCTAATGATACTGAGCATCTCTCCATCTGCTTGTCTGCCATCATTAGATTCTGTTTGTTAAAGTTTCCATCATGTCTCTGTTTTTTTTCTCATTGGGTTGTTTTTCCTTCCTATTGACTTTTGAGATTACTCTATATATGCTAAACACAGTCCTCCACAGGATGTATGCTTTACAATTTTTTTTAACAGTCTGGAGCTTGTAATTTTATTCTTTTAGTAGTATGTTTTTAATTGTGCTAAAATATACATAATCTAAAATTTACTATTTAACCATTTTTAAATATTTACTTCTGGGGTGTTAAGTATATCCATTATTCTGTAACTATGACCAGCATCCATCTCCAGATCTTTTAAAGTTACACACATTAAAATTTACTTTATCTTACCTCACACACTCTGCCTTCTGGCAACCTCTGTTCTACTTTTTGTGAATATGAGTACTCTATGTACCTCACATAAATAGAATCATGTAATATTTATCCTTTATGATTAGATTATTTTACTTAGCATAAATGTCTTCATTGCTGATTCATGTTGTCGCATGTATCAGAATTCCATTCCCTTTTAAAGGCTGCATAATATTCCATTGTATTTATATACTGCTTTGTTTAATCAATTCATTCATCCGTGGACACTTCAGTTACTTCCATTTTGTACTTATTGTGACTAATGCTGATGTGAATATTGGTAAACAAATGTTTGATATCTGCTTTCAGTTCTTTGTGTACATATATAGAAATGGAATTGCTGGATCTTATAATTCTGTTTCCTTTTTGATGAACCTCCCTACTGTTCTCTATACACACTGTTATTTTGCATTCCTACCAGCAATGCACAGAAGTTCCAGATCCTCCAAATTCTCAGGAGCACATGTTATTTTTGGTCTTTTCTCTTTTTGAATAATTACTACTTTAAAAGGCATGACTTATCTCATTGCACTTTTGACTTGCATTTTTCTACCTAATACTGCTGTATATTTTTCCATATACTATTTGACCATGTATCATCTATGAATAGACATCCATTCAAGTATGTAGATATTAATCACTTCTCAGATACATGATTTGTAGATATTTTCTCTTGTTCTGTGTCTGCTTTTAGCTTTTCATACTATCCTTTAATACACAGAGTTCTCTCATTTTTCTCCCTATATTTTGATTTTCTGAGACAGGGTTTTTCTGTGTAGTCCAGGCCATCATGGAACACACTGTGCAGACCAGACTGGCCTCAAACTCAAGAGATCTACCTGCCTCTGGCCTGCATGCTGGGATCAAAGGTACAACTGCCCAGCTATTTTCCTTCCTTTATCTAATCTATGCTTCTGTTAGCATATCTAAGAAGTCAGCACCAAATCCAATATCCAGAAGCCATTTCGTCTATGTTACCTTCTGAGCTGATACATTTCTGGGTTGATATTTAGGTCTTTGATCCATTTGGAGTAAATTTTGCATATGGCATAGATCAGACTTCAGTTTCAGTAATACATACTACTATTGAGTTTTCCTAGGACCATTTTTTGAAGGCTGTTCTTTCTGCACTGAATAATCTTACTACTCTGTTCAAAGATCATTTACCATATGGATGAAAGTTTATTTCCAGGCTCTTTGGTGGCATATGTGTCTGGCTTTATAACAGTAGCATGCTATTTTGTCTTGTTTTGTTTTGTTTTGTTTAATTTCTTTTCATTTGAGACAGGGTCTCTCTATAAAACATGTTCAGTTCATTTAATGTCGCAAACATTGGCATGTCAGCTGGTGGTTTTATCATACAGGTCTTGTTTAGGCAACCATATTATTTAGACTGTATGGGTACAGCTTCTCATGCTTTTTGATTGAGGTTTTTTGTTTGCTTATTTTAAAGTATTAGCTTATGTTGATAAGATAGGGTTTACATTTATTAGTTTGTTCACTTATGGAATTAGTTTTATCTAGTATGTCATTTTAGTTAACTTGGTGGAATTCCTTCCACCAGTGTGTGTGTGTGTGTGTGTGTGTGTGTGTGTGTGTGTGTGTGTGTCTTTTATTCCCTACCTGGTTATCTTATGGATTACAATTAACATCTTAGATTAAACAAATTAGCTCACATTCATGGCAACATAATTTTAATCATATCTAAAATGTGGTTATATTTCTGTTCTGTTCTCTTATACCGTTATGCAGATTACATCTGTGTAGATTTTCAAGTACAATAGCACTTTTGTAATTAGTGCTTTACATCACATCAGATGAAGAATTATTAGAAGGGAAAGGACACTTATATCATGTTTTTTTGTGTACCTATATAGTCAACTTTATGAGTGCTATTCCTCCCTGCATCAGAGCTACTATGCATTATTGATTCACTTTGACTTAAAGAATTTATATTCTTATAGGGTAGGTCTTCTGGTAATTACTTTTTTATCTGATAATTTCTTCTTCAGTTAATTATAGTTTTTTATAAAAAGAACACTATTAGCATACATTAATTACTACAAAATAATGAATTTCATTATGACATTATCTTATATGCATATAAGATACTTCAATTGTAGTGATCCTCCTGTTATTTACTAGTTCCTCTTTTGCTCCTCTCTGAAGACGTTTTGATGGATGAGAACTTTTGGTGCGCAGCCTTTCTTGGAGCACATTGAACATGCCATCTTACTGCCTTGGCCTCTGTGGTCTCTGTGAGTCAGTTGTTATTTTTACTAGGACCTCTTTCCATGAGTTGCTGTTTTAGCAATTCATTTTTGGACTGGAGAGAGAGAGAGCTTAGCTAATAATGTGCTTGCCATGTAACCATGAGAACTTGATTTCAAACCCCAGAACCCACAAAAAAGCTGAGCATAGTGATAGGTGCTTGCAATCCTGGGGCTAAAGAGGCAAAGATATGTGGATCCCTGAGCCTTACTGCTTGGGCAGCTCCAGCCAATGAGAGATCCTGTCTCAAACAGCAAAGTGGATGGCTCCTGTCCTGTGTCCTATTACATACATGTTTACCTATGTGCATGTCAAGCCTCTGTTACATGTGAGTTACCCCCCACACGCCTACATACAAACCTATCTGTGTACATGCACATGCACATGCGCGCACACGCACGCGCGCGCGCACACACACACACACACACACACACATACACACAAATATTTACTCTTTGGCCCCTGGTTCTGGAAAGGCTCAGTGCAGCAGTGTAGGGCAATACCAGAACAGGGAAGTGGGAAGGGGTGGATGGGGGAATGGGGGGTGGGGAAGAGGGCTTATGGGACTTTCAGGGACTGCGGAGCCAGGAAAGGCGAAATCATTTGAAATGTAAATAAAAAATATATCAAATTTAAAAACAAATATTAAAAAAGTATATGTATATACTCTTTTCATTCCCCTTTGGAGTTTGGATGTATATATGTAGGACGATATTTCTTTGAGTCTATTCTACTTTGATTCTGTTGAGCTTCTTTGGTGTGTAGATACTGTTTTCCATCAGACTGGAGATGTTACTAGCCATTGCTTCTTGAATTTTTTTTCCTGCCCCCTCTTTCAGCTTCTGAGAGTCCTGTGATCTGCATGCGCTGTCTGAGTGGGTTAATCATTTGTCTCATCCTCTAAGGCTGTTACTGTTTCTTTGTCCTTATTTGTTTTTCTTTCCCAAACTAGATTATTGATCTCTGAGTAGATAGTGGGGTTATCTTCAAGTTTGTGGGGTCTTTTTTCTGCTAGCTCAAATCTGTTAAGTTCTGTTCATGAAGTGGTCACATCAGTTACTCTGCATGCTACTCCGGAGTTTCTGCTCCGGTCTTCATGTTCATGTCCTCCGCTTACTTTTAGTTTGTATTTTATCATATAGTCTGTTTTTTTTTTCTTTCGGTTGTTTAAGGAACTTAGAATAACTGTTTTAAATTTTTGTCTAGTTATCCTAACATGATTCTATTGATTTTTTTCTCTTCCTGTGTGTGGGTCATACTTTCCTCTTTCGTTATAATATGTTATATATCTTGTTGAAAATTAAGAGATTTTAAATAGTATAATGCCATAAATCTAAAAATCTGTACACCATCACTACTACCTCACAAATTTGTTGATGCCATTGCTTAGTAAATTTCCTTTACATTTAATTCTAAGAATGTTGTCTTCTCTCTGCTTCCTTAGCAAAGTCGTCATCTAAGGAGTGAAAAGAGTTTCCGTAAAGGTCTTGAACCAGAATGCTGGTCATCATTTGCTTAAGGATCTATGTAAAAGCTCAGAACACTCTTTGAATACTCAAAGGCTTGCCGCCTCTGCCTTTGACGTCACTTACTACTCAAGCTAAGCCTCACTGTCAGCCCAGAGTGAGATAAGAGAGTCTTCTCGGATCCCAGCTGTCCTGGGCAGACACAGCTTTCTTTATGTTCATTGCCTCCCACATTCTTGGGAACATATCTGAATCTTTGAAAGCCTGCTTTTCCTTTTAAGTTTCTACATGGATTCAGTATATTTTCATCATCCTCACCCTTTGTTCCCTCCCCTCCTTCCTGTACTCCTCCACATCTCACCCTCCCCATCTTCATGCACTCTTATTTTTTAAATAACTGCAATGAACGTAATCTCCCGCTGTCCATATGTACACACACATGAGCAGCATATAGAGTATAGGGCAGTCCACTAGAGCTTAGGCAACCTACCAGTGGCCGTACCCTTTCAGAAAAGAGACTCTGCCTTCCCTAACAACCTTTAATTGCCAAGAACTCAGCTCAGGCCGGGGCGCTTGTTTCCCGCACCCCCCCCCCCCCCCATGTCCTGTTTGCATGCTGGAATGTTGGCTGTCTTGATCCTATGTGCGATATTTTGGTTGGCCCCTTTTTAGTCTCCAATGTTAATTTCATGTCAAGCAGATGTACTGTATACAACCCCCACCAATTAATTTTGACAAATGCCGTAGGGATGAACTCTAAGGTGAGGGATATCAGTCAGATCAAGAACAGACAAATCTTCAAAATGCAGCTTTCCCACAGGATGTCAGAGGTTCTGAGGATGAGCTTTTTTTTGTAATGTTCTAGAACTGCTCTACCCTCTAAGTTTAGCTATGCTGCTGGGTTACAGCTTCTATAATGACAATAATGTTGAATTTTTTAGGGCTTTGAAGCTGTAGAGAAAGAGATGATATTATGGAGAGTTGAAATGCTACAAACCTTACTTGCTAATCTTACTTTTTCTTGAAACACTGTTCCATGTTTTATTGTAAGTATTTAATTTTCTTCCAGAATTGATTTTGACTTTTTTTTGCTAGTGTTCTTTGTGCTTTTAGGACCCAGATCTTTAAGGGTTTTCATTCTGTCATCCCAGAATTGCCTTCTCACCATCAGTTTACCTCTCCCTATTAATATTATTGCATTTGGGGAAGAGTAGGCTTTTATAGCATGGAGTCGGCTCATTTTTTTCTACTTTATTGAGTTAGCATTTACTGCATACCGTAAAACTCGTTCCTTAAGCACGCAATTCAGTGATTTGTAGTAAATTTATAGAATTCATCAACCATAACAACAATCTAGTTTTAGGACATTGCCATCACCTCAAGGACTGCTATTAGTTTTTGTTTATATTTGCATCTTGGGCAGCCACTGAGAAAATATCCATCCCTATGGATTTACCTATTTGGGACATTTTATATAACTGTTTCATATAATATATATGGTGCTCTCAACTTCAGTATAATGTTTTCATTGTATCTAGAGCATTATGTCTAGAAGTAGTTTTTCCTGTGTTTTTTGAGTGATTCTGTGTGCATGCTAAGAATATCTTCAACCCGTACCTATGTACTTTGCAATCTCAGCTTCCCTTTCTTGTTTGCACAAAGCCTCATGGTTAATCAAAAGTGACATCATAGGACTTTTTCAGGTCTTTTCAGAGCATGCACAAACCTGAGTCTGTCCGTCTGTTTGTCTGTCTGTCTGTCTCTCTCTCTCTCTCTCTCTCTCTCTCTCTATATATATATATATATATATATATATACACACACACACACATACACACACATATGTATATTATGTATATGTATAGATGATATATGTGTGTGTATATACAGGTAGAGCTATACATATGCTAGATGTTTTTAGAGCCTCACAAACATCTCATTTCCTAGATTTTGCCTTTTGAAACCTTTTACTATCTTGTGTTTTCTCCAACTGTTATCTTCACCTCTGTGAAATTCAACATTTGCCTATGAACATTTTTTGCCAAAAGCTTCTAAAAGAAAAGGTTGTGATCACTTTCTGAGCTTTGAGCTTGTTCAGCTAAAAGGAGTGTCCCTTGAATTTCTTGAAGGTATAATAGTAGTTCTAAGGGGCTGCTGCCTCACTCTTTGCCCTGTACTGGTGGCCCTGATGCTGTTTTTGTTTGTTTGTGTTCTTTGATTTTGAATAGAGGCTTTCAAGGTTAACCACCAAAATAGGAGATGGAATGGAAGTAGGGTAGATTAAAGCACTGATTCTTGGAGAGATCCAGCTATGTTTCCTAAGAGATCTTTCCTAGTATGTTGGACTATTTTCTAGAAATTAAGAGTTGGTTCTGACGATTTTCTTATTGCCTTTTTGGAAGAGATGTTTCAAAGGTTTCTACTCTACTGTTTTTTTCTGACCTTGTTTTAATGGCATATAGTTCAAAGCTCTGAAGTTTGTGATTTTGATGTCATGTAAGCTACTGCTTTTTGAGACTTCTTTTTTTTTTGATCTTGTGATGAAGATTTCTTTCTAACTCAGGAACATATCAATTTTCTCCTCTCTTCTAAAAGACCACAGTTTCAGCTCACACACATTTAAGTCTATGAATCATTTTGATTTATTTGGCATTTGATAGAGATTTATATTCATCTGGTTGCATATATATGTATATATACATACATACATACATATATACATACATACAGATTATATATAGATTAAATGTACAGTTGTCATTGCATATGGAAACACTGCCGTTTCACATTAAAATTGTCTTGACACCATTGTAGAAAGTCAATTTACCATAAATATAAACTTTTCTTTCAGTTTATTATTGTTGTATTTGATAAGGGTCTCATGCAGTTTAGGCTGATCCTGAACTTACTATGTAGCCAAGGATAATCTTGACCATCTGATCTTCTTATTTCCACCTTCCAAGTACTGGGATTAAGCTGCTAAGTCTGGCTGTCTTTCTATTTTCAGCAACTTAATGAGTTCTGAGCATGAGTTTAAATTTTGTAACTCTACTTTGTGGGTTAGACTAGGTAAGCTTTATAACTGTACTTCACGGGATAGACAGAGTGAAGGGATTTTATTTTTTCTTACCTAGAAACAGAAGTTCTAGCACCTGATACTTTTTGAAGGCTTATTTATGACAGTCATTGTGCTAAACACCTTTTTTTTCAAACTGATGCATTTACTTCTGGCAACAGCTCTATAAGATGTGACATTATTACACATATTTTACAGATAACAAAACTGAGCTTCTGAGAAGAATTACTTTCCCTAAACCAGTTGTTAATTAACTAGGCCGAAATATAGCATCTTTAGAAAAATCAGTGATGTGTTGACCATGGCACTTGTGTATATGATTTCAAAGGACTCTATCTTGAAACAGCCTTCTTTTCCTTTGCAGTAGGGGACATTGAACTTTCACCTTCTTGTATACTAAGCAAATGCTCTGCCACTGAGCTAGATCTCCAACTGTTGAGACAAACTCTCTTCTGAATTATGCAATATCATTTTAAAATGAAATTCATGGAAAAGTTGAGATACATTATTTCTAGAAATATTGTCCTGAAAATAAGTCTAAAATATACTCTTTGGCCATGATCTTTCTCTTTTTGGTTAATTTTTGTTTGTTTGTGTTTTGAAAGTCATGCCCTGTAATGCTGACAGGCCTGGTACTTGCTGTGTAGCCCAGGCTGACATGGAGTTTTTGGCAATCAACTGATCTCAGCCTCTCAAGTGTGGATATTACAGTCAGTCATGCAGCACTGTGCCCAGCTGCAGTTTTTCTTTTACCTTACTGTTGTAATAATTCTCTTGTATGTGTTATGCCCTGTCTTCATGCTATTGAGTTCTCTACTTCTTTTACCTTTTTCTTTGTAATCTATCTTCTCTTGCCTGGTGCCTCTTCCTTCTTAGTCTGATTCAGATTCAACATCAGGGAACCACTTATCTGTCTGTCTACCCGTCCGTCCATCCGTCCATCCGTCCATCCATCCATCCATCCATCCATCCATCCATCCATCCATCCATCCATCTATCCATCTAATCTATCTATCTATCTATCTATCTATCTATCTATCTATCCATCCATCCATCCATCCATCCATCCATCCATCCATCCATCCATCCATCTATTTTTGCTTTCTTGTCTCTATTTGATGCCTTCTTAGACAAGCTTCAGCTAATTGTGTTCCTTTAGCCTTGGGAGCTCTACTGGAGAAAAATCACATCACTTTTGGGTCATTAGTACTCTACTAAATTCCTCATCTCTGGTGCCATCTAAAGCTCCCTCACCCCTTCTGTCTGTATCTCCTAGTGCCCAGTCAGCTGTTTCACTCCTTATCAGGACTATTGGAGACACTCATTCCTTTCCCCAGCCCACCCTTTCATTATTTGCAACAGATAGCTTTCTGTCCCGTTTCAAAGCAGCAAGAACTTCCATCTGCTTGGTCCTCCAGCACTCTGCTAGTTTGTGTTTTCTCATTCTCCCTTTCTTCCCACTTCACTCAGAGATAGGCGACTCTTAGTACTTAGTGCTAATCTTTATACTCCAGTGCTGGATTCCATTCTTATCTCCCAAGGGTCTGCAGATGGCCCTCTTTTCCTTTGAGGACTTTAATTGGGTCGTTTGCCAGTTTTCCCTGAGTATATACTCCTTCTCTCTAAAGAACTTGCAAACTGGGGGCAGAAGGATGTCCTTAAGCATTTGAAGTTCTTGAAAATACAGAACACTTGGATTTTCTTCCTGTACTGAATACCATAAGTAGCAGTTAGAGAGCCAGAATTATATGCATCTGTTAAGATTTTTGATATCTTAAATAGGAAGTTATTTCTGATTTTTTTCAATTTCAAACATCCAGAAAAGTAAAAAAGATTTCCCACAAACACACATTACATCACAATCTATATTGTATCCTTGATAAGTAATTTACCACATATCTAATTTGTACTTCTAAATATATATTAATAAATTTTGCTTATATATGCATCTTAAAAGTTGATATAAATGTATAGTCCCAAACACATCAGCATTCATATTGTTAGCTATAGTTAAATATTTATTTTGATTCTATCTTCATAAAATTTTCGTGTTATTAAATATATAAACCTTAACTGTTCACCTGCCCATTTATAGACAGTGTATGGTTCTGAATGATGATATACTAGTAAGAAAATGCATCAGCTCTTCAGGCATTGGTTTGTATCATTTACCAGTTCCCATGGTCTACATAGTTTCACTGTGGACAGTTGTAGGCTGTACCAATCTGTCATCACGCAGCATAAAAATGGGCGCACACAATTGTTAGGCCTTCCACAGCACATGTGTATAACCCAACACTTATCAAATCGTATAGATTACCATCATTCCAGAAATTCTCACACTTCTTTCCAGTAACTCCCATCCCAATCACCCAGAGGTGAATTATACTTTGATTTTTCCCCCAGTGTAGATTAGTTTCTATACTGTCTAAATAGTTCTGTTCTATTTTAGAACTTTTTATAAGTAAAACAATATAGTAACTATTCTTTGCATAAAGCTTACCTAATTCGGCATAACATTTTTGAGGTACACTGTTATATACACCAATAGTTATGCCTTTCTCTAACATAATTTGTAGAAGAATTTTCAATAATCATTCTGGTTTTGTATAACATAAATTTATCTTCACAGTTTTGGAAGCAAATCAAAGTGTTGATGGGCTAGTCTTTCTGTTGGCTTTAAGAGCATATCCATCCTAGCCTTTTCTAACCTATACTACTTGCCAGTACTCCTTGATCTTCTGTGATATGTACAGATACATTATTCTCATTTCTACCTCTGACTACAAAATGGCATTCTCTTTGTATGTTTCTGTATCTTCATTTTACCTTTTGAGTATTGTATTCATTAGGTTTTGAATGCACTCGAACCCAGTATTATCTTATAGTAGTTTAGCAACAGATTTAAATATTATCAAATACTACCAGTTTGAGGTTTTTTTTTTTTTTTTTTTTGAGACAGGGTTTCCTGTATAGCCCTGGCTGTCCTGGAACTCACTCTGTAGACCAGGCTGGCCTTGAACTCAGAAGTCTGCCTGCCTCTGCCTCCCAGAGTGCTGGGATTACAGGCGTGCGCCACCACCGCCCGGCTTTGAGGTTCTGAGTAGAGATAAATTTTAGAGATATTCTGTGCAACATAGTACATTCTGTCCTCTGTCCTCTAAAATCCAGATTCTTCCCAGTACATGCAATATACATGTAACCCATTGTAAACCTCATTTACATGTAAACTCAAAAAGTCTCATATTTCATTATTTAAATCATTTAAGCAGGCAGTGGTAGTGCATGCATTTAATCTAGCACTCAGGAGGTAGAAGCAGGTAAAATCTCTGAGTGTGAGTCCAGCCTGGTCTACAGAGCAAGTTCCAGGATGGCTGGGACTACATAAACAGAGAAACCCTGTCTTAAAACAGCCCTCTCCAAATAATCTAAGTCAGCTGTGGATGAGGTTCAGGCTATAATACATCTGGAAACAAAATTTCTTTCTTCCTACCCAGTGGCTTGTATAACTGAAAAAGAAATCATGCTATTGTAATATATAATGGTGAGGCAGGCATATGATAGACAGCCCCACTCTGTAAAGGCACGAAAGAAAGAATAAAAGAATTACTAAACAAGTTAATCACCCAACAGAGCAAGTTTTCTTCCTTAGTGTGCTCTGAGCTCCTTTTCTGGCCTCTGTAACTGGCTTTTTGCTTAGTCATTCTTTCTTCATTTCATCCCAGGTCTGTCTCCCACCAGGCTGCAGCTGGTTCTGGTGCAGAATTATCAGGTGCCTTATCAGCCTAGAGGAAGTCAAGAGATCCATGCAGTTAGACGGGAGGCTCTCTGCAGATCCTTCTCAGAGAATCTTGTCTCTTTCTCTGACTTCTGGTGATGACTGAAACCGTGAGTCATTCCCAGTATCTTCAGTAGAAGTTTATATGGCCACAGACCTGGCCCCTTTTCCAGAACATATTGTCTGGATAGGTTTAGGATTTTTCAGATTATCAAATGCTGGTTTCTTTCTCCCTAATAATTAGATTTTCAATTTATAACTTTTACATTACAATTTGACTGTGAGCATTGAGAAGAAACGGCCCTTGTCTTTCACACTTTAGATGTATCAGCTACATATCTAAATTTGTTACTTACAAGGTAGCTTTTTTTACCCCCAGTAGCATGAAACCATTTCAGCCAAATTTCTGCCACTGCATAACAAACACCACCTTTCTTCCAGTGTCAATTATCATTCACTAATTTTTCCAAAGGTCTCTCTAGAAATTCTGCTAATATTTATATCTGTAACAATATTGTATTCATGTTGAGTAATGTATACATGCGGATATGCATGCATATGCATAGTGTCTAGGGTTATATGAGCTTTGTTTGCTGTTCCCTGTTTTCTAAGCCTTTACCATGACTGCTTTTAAGAGCTATGTTTCTGCCAGTGGACTCCTAAAGGAAATTTGGGCTTATGCTGTCAACAAATGTCAAAATTCTTCCAGCATCATTCCATTTCCCAGTCCAAAATATGTATTGGCTTCCTAGGGTTACCATAACAGAACAACAGGAATATAGTGTCTCATGGTTATGGAAGTATGTTGGCTAAGTTGCTTCCCTCTAAATCTCTTGGTGGGGGGATCCTTTGCATGCCTTTTTCCTAACTCCTAGTCACAAGCCTTGGCTTGTCATAGTATTCCCATCACTGTTTCTGTTATCACATGCATTTGCTTTCTGGAAGTATGCTACTGTGTCTTCATTTGCCTCCTCATAAGAACACCAGGCTTTGGACTTAGGCCCTCCCCTGATCTGTATGATTTCTTCTTTTTAAATTTATTTATATATTTTATGTATATGAGTACATTGTAGCTGTCTTCAGACACACTAGAAGAGGGCATCAGATCCCACTACAGATGGTTGAGAGCCACCATGTGGCTGCTGGGAATTGAACTCAGAACCTCTGGAAAAGTAGTCAGTGCTCTTAACCACTGGGCCATCTCTCCAGCCAGTATGATTTCATCTTGATTAATTGTATCTGTAAAGACCTCTTTTTCCTATGAAATGAAATTCTGAAGCTTTGGAATATTCTTCAACCCAGTATGTTTATTACCGCCTCTTCCTTGTCTTTCATTCATATTTGTACAAACTGTATTTCTTAAATGATAAGATTGATCGTTCTGAAAAGTAATTTAGACATTTATGTTCAATGAGATTAATAAATAGAGCAGCGAAAAACTGTAAAAGCCCTTGTATGTCCCTTACAAACCATAGCCCCCTTCACAGTTTGGAGCTATAATAAGTTCTTTTTCCCTGAAATATAGTATTCATTTTTATGAACACTGATTTTTTTTTGTTCTGTTACAATGGGACCTTTGGGATATTTTCATTTGGATTTAGCATCATTATTAGTCCTGCTACATGATGCTTCTTGTACAGAAATCCTGGGAAATACGTACACGAGTTTCTCAAGATTTATACCTTGAGTACAATTGAGAGCTGACAAGTTCACAAATCCTCCACTTTAATAAATAAATATTAACTAATATGTGAAGGGATGTCCCCCAAGTTAACATCTCAGCAGTCATGGAAGAATTCTCATGTTGTGCCATATCCTCATCCACACTGGGGCTGTCAGACTCCAGTTAATAGATATTTACTTATGTTTCCTTGTCTTATTTATAACCTGTATTAAGAATCAACATTATTAGTGTTATGCTTCACACTTTAACCCTTATTCAAGTTTTATTTAACCTATTATTTTGACAGTTTTGCAGTATGGAGAATACCTGCTAAACTATTTGAAATGACTGTCAGATGAAAATAGGATTTATTCTTTTGAATTTTTATGTATGTCACTTGTTCACTTATTTATATGCATTTGTACTATGTGCTTACCTGATACCCATGGAGCCAAGGAGACATCTAATCTCCTGGAACTGTAGTTATGGGCAGTTTTGAGCTGTGATGTGTATGCTGGGAAACAAATATTTTCCAATGCAACTATAATATTATGATCATCCTTGAGAAATGATTGCATTGCTACTGTAATTTTCTCTAATATACATTTTGTAGTCAAATTTCTTTTTTAATATTTATTTATATATCTAAATACACTGTAGCTGTCTTCAGACACACTAGAAGAGGGTGTCAGACCTCATTACGGATGGTTGTGAACCACCATATGAACTCATGACCTTTGGAAGACCAGTCAGTGCTCTTAATTGCTGAGCCATCTCTCCAGCTCAAACGATTTTTTGTTTGTTTGTTTGTTTTCAAGACAGGATTTCTCAGTGTAGCCCTGGCTGTCCTGGAACTTACTCTGTAGACCAGGCTGCTCTCGAACACAGAAATCCATCTGCCTCTGCCTCTCAAGTGTTGGGATTAAAGGTGCGTGCCACCACTGCCCATCTGGGATGATATTTTCTACTTCCATCCATTTGCCTGTGAATTTCATGAATTCATTTTTTAAACAGCTGAGTAGTACTCCATTGTGTAAATGTACCACATTTTCTGTATCAATTCCTCTGTTGAGGGACATCTGGGTTCTTTCCAGCTTCTGGCTATTTATATAAGGCTGCTATGAACAGAGTGGAGCATGTATCCTTATTACATGTAGGTATATGCCCAGGAGTGGTATAGCAGGGTCCTCAGATAGTACTATGCCCAATTTTCTGAGCAACTGCCAAACTGATTTCCAGAGTGGTTGTACCAGCTTGCTATCCCACCAGCAATGGAGGAGTGTTCCTCTTTTTCCACATCCTTGCCAGCACCTGCTGCTGTCTCCTGAGTTTTTGATCTTAGCCATTCTGCCTGGTGTAAGGTGGAATCTCAGGGTTGTTTTGATTTGCATTTCCCTGATGACTAAGGACTTTGAATATTTCTTTAGATGCTTCTCAGCCCTTCTAGTTTCCTCAGTTGAGAATTCTTTGTTTAGCTCTGTTCCCCATTTTTTAATAGGGTAATTTGGTTTTCTGGAGTCTAACTTCTTGAGTTCTTTGTATATATTGGATATTAGCCCTCTATCAGATGTAGGATTAGTGAAGATCTTTTCCCTATCTATTGGTTACCATTTTGTACAATTGAGAGTGTCCTTTGCCTTACAGAAGCTTTGTAATTTTATGAGGTCCCATTTGTCAATTCTTGATCTTAGAGCATAAGCTATTGGTGTTCTGTTCAGGAAAATTTCCCCTGTGCCCATGTGCTCAAGGCTCTTCCTCACTTTCTTTTCTATTAGTTTCAGTGTGTCAGGTTTTATGTGGAGGTCCTTGATCCACTTGGAGTTGAGCTTAGTACAAGGAGATAAGAATGGATCAATTTGCATTCTTCTGCATGCTGACCTCCAGTTGAATCTGCAACATTTATAGACAATGCTGTCTTTTTTCCACTGGGTGGTTTTAACTCCTTGTGATCAAGTGACCATAGGTGTGTGGGTTCATTTCTAGGTCTTCAGTTCTATTCCATTGATCTACCTGCCTGTGTCTGTACCAATATCATGCATTTTTTTAAATCACTATTGCTCTGTAGTACTGCTTTAGGTTAGGGATGGTGATTCCTCCAGAAGTTCTTTTATTGTAAAGAATAGTTTTTGATATCCTGGATTTTTTGTTATTCCAAGTGAATTTGAGAATTGCTTTTTCTAACTTTATGAAGAATTGAGTTGGGATTTTGATGGGGATTGCATTGAATCTGCAGATTGCTTTAGACAAGATGGCCATTTTTACTATATTTATCCTGCCAATCCATGAGCATGGGAAATGTATCTTCTGAGATCTTTCTTCAGAAACTTGAAGTTCTTGTCATACAGAAATTTCAATTGCTTAGTTAGTCACACCAAGGTACTTTATACTGTTTGTGGCTATTGTGATGGGTGTCATTTCCCTAATTTCTTTCTCAGCCTGTTTATCCTTTGAGTAGAGGAGGGCCACTGATTTGCGTGAGTTAATTTTATAACCAGCCACTTTGCTGAAGTTGCTTATCGGCTGTAGCAGTTCTCTGGTGTGGTCACTTAGGTAGACTATCATATCATCTGCAAATAGTGACACTTTGACTTCTTCCTTTCCAATTTGTATCCCATTGACCTCCTTTTGTTGCCTAATTGCTCTGGCTAGGATGTTGAGTACTATATTGAATAGGTGGGAGAGAGTGGACAGCCCTGTCTAGTCCCTGATTTTAGTGGGATTGCTTCAAGTTTCTCTCCATTTAGTTTGATTCTGGCTACTGGTTTGCTGTATATTGCTTTGACTATGTTTAGGTATAGGCCTTGAATTCCTGATCTTTCCAAGACTTTTATCATGAAGGTATGTTGGATTTTTCAAGTGCTTTCTTAGCAGCTAATGAAATGACCATGTGGTCTTTTTCTTTGAGTTTGTTTATGTAGTAGATTACATTGATGGATTTCTGTATATTGAACCATCCCTGCATCCCTGGGATGAAGCCTATTTGATCATGGTGGATAATCATTTTGTTGTGTTCTTGGATTTGGTTGGCAAGAATTTTATTGATTAAACAGAAACTCTTCCATCTCCAAGGAAGAATGCTCACCATAACTGTGACTTCATAGAAATGAATTGGGTAGTGTTCCTTCTGTTTCTATTTTGTGGAATAGTTTGAAGAGTATTCATATTAGGTCTTCTTTGAAGGTCTGATAGAACTCTGCTTTAAACATCTGGTCCTGTGCTTTTCTTGGTTGGGAGACTATTAATGACTAGTTCTATTTCTTTAGGGGTTATGGGACTGTTTAGATGATTTATCTGTTCCTTATTTAACTTTGGTACCTGGTATCTCTCTAGAAAATTGTCCATTTTGTTCAGATTTTCCAATTTTGTTGAGTATAGGTTTTTGTAGTTTGATCTAATCATTTTTTTGGATTTCCTTGGTTTATGTTGTTATGTCTTTTTTTTCATTTCTGATTTTGTTAATTTGGATACTGTCTCTGTGCTCTCTAGTTAGTCTGGTTAAGGGTTTATCTCTCTTGTTGACCAATGTTGGAGAAGGTACCATGAAGTGCTGAGAAGAAGGTATATTCTTTTGCTTTAGGAAGAAGTGTTCTGAGCCGGATGTGGTGCACGCCTGTAATCCCAGCACTTGGGAGGCAGAGGCAGGCGGATTTCTGAGTTCAAGGCCAGCCTGGTCTACAGAGTGAGTTCCAGGACAGCTAGGGCTACACAGAGAAACCCTGTCTCAAAAAACAAACAAAAAAAAGTGTTCTATAAGTATCTGTTAACTTCATTTGGTTCATAACTTCTGTTAGTTTCACTGTGTCTCTGTTTAATTTGTTTCATTTTCTAGATAACTAGTGATGAGGGCCACTGTCTCACAACTTGCATATGAGCGGGCTCCTTTGTGAATTGGCCTTGTTTAACAAATGTGAAAATGTCTATTTTCTTCTTCTTCTTCCTTTTTTTTTTTTTTTTGGTTTTTTTTTTTTTTTTTTTTTTTTTGGTTTTTTTGGATTTGGTTTTTTCGAGACAGGGTTTCTCGGTATAGCCGTGGCTGTCCTGGAACTCACTCTGTAGACCAGGCTGGCCTCGAACTCAGAAATCTGCCTGCCTCTGCCTCCCAGAGTGCTGGGATTACAAGCGTGCACCACCACTGCCTGGTGTCTATTTTCTTCTAAGTACTCATTTGTGTTCCTTGTTAGGTATAGTCTTGGTTCAGAAATCAATTTAAGCCTCTATCAAAACTGTATGTAGCTTGGCTCCACAGTTCCTTGATTTGGTAAATCTCATTGGTCTCCAGCTATCTAATTGTCACTACAGGAAGGAAGAACCTACAAATGTTTAGGTATTGTGTAGGTATTCTATCTCCCAATCATACTATATACTTTTCTGTAAATGCATATGGATTCTTATCATTATGGCTATGGATTAATTTGTTGGTTATGTTATATGTATTTAAAGTGTCTATTCTCACTCTTTCTAATCATTTCACTGTCTTTATAATACCTCTTTTTTATGGTGATCTAACTTACAATTTTTTTATCTTATTTTATTACAATCCAGATTTTATCTCCCTCCTGGTCTACCCTCTGACTGTTTCACATCCCATACATCCTCCCCTGGTCTCCTTGAGACTGTCCCCATCCCCCACCCCACCAGATCTCTCCCCTCCCTGGGGCCTCCAGTCTCTTGAGGGTTAGGTGCATCTTCTCTGACTGACCACAGAGCAGTCCTCTGCTGTATGTGTGTTGGGGGCCTCATATTAGCTGGTGTATGCTGCCTGGTTGGTAGCCCAGTACCTGAGAGATCCCAGGGGTCCAGGTTAATTGAATCCTCCTACAGGGTCACCCTCCTCCTCAGCTTCTTCCAGCTTTTCCCTAACTCAACACAGTGGTCAGCAGCTTCTGTCCATTGATTGGGTGCAAATATCTGCATCTGACTTTCAGCTGCTTGTTGGGTCTTTCAAAGGGCAGTCATGATAGGTCCCTTTTTGTGAGCACTCTATAGCCTCAGTAATAATTGTCATGTCTTGAGGCCTCCCCTTGAGCTGAATCCCACTTTGGTCCTGTCTCTGGACCTTCTTTTCCTCAGGCTCCTCTCCATTTCCATCCCTGCAGTTCTTTCAGACAGGAACACTTATGGGTTAGAGTTTTTGACGCCCTCACTTGACGCCCTGTCTTTCCGCTGGAGGTGGGCTTTACACATTCCCTCTCCCTATTGTCAGGCATTTCATCTAAGGTCTCTTCCTTTGAGAGTTATCTCCCAGGTCTCTGGTATATTCTGGAGGGTCCCCCCACCTCCTACCTCCTGAGGTTACCTGTTTTCATTCTTTCTGCTAACTCTCAGGCTTCAGCCCTTTTCCTCTACCCAGTACCTGATCATGTTCCCCTCTTCCCCTCCCTGTCCCCTTTCCACCCAGCCCCCACTCCTGTGATTGCTTTCTCTCCCTCCCAAGTGGGATTGAGAAGTCCTCACTTGGGCCCTTTGGCTTGTTAACCTTTTTGAATAACCTTTTGAATGTATCTTGGGCATTCTGTTTTTGGCTAACATCCACTTATTAGTGAGTACATACCATGCATGTCCTTTTGGGTCTGAGTTACCTCACCCAGGATGATATTTTCTAGTTCCATCCATTTGCCTGCAAAACTCAGGATGTCCTTGTTCATAATAGCTGAGTAGTATTCCATTGTGTCAATGAACCACATTTTCTGTATCCATTCTTTTGTCATGGGATATCTTAGTGGTTTCCAGCTTCTGGCTATCACAAACAAGGCTACTATCAACATAGTGGAACACGTGCCCCTGTGGCCTGGTGGGGTATCTTTTGGGTATATTCCCAAGAGTGGTATAACTGGCTCTTATGATAGATCCTTTTCCAATTTTCTGAGGAACCACCAGATGGATTTCCAGCATGCTTTTACCAGCTTGCAATCCCACCAGCAAAGGAGGAGAGTTCCTTTTTCTCCACATCCTTTCCAGCACCTGTTGTCTTCTGAGTTTTTGATTTTAACCATTCTGACTGGTGTGAGGTGGAATCTCAGGGTTGTTTTGATTTGCATTTCCCTTATGATTAAGGACTTTGAACATTTCTTTAGGTGCTTCTCAGTCATTTGAGATTCCTCTGTTGTGAATTCTCTGTTTAGTTCTACACCCCATTTTTAATTGGGTTGTTTGGTTTTTTTATGGTTAGCTTCTTGAGTTATTTATATATTTTGGATATTAGCCCTATACCAGATGTAGAGTTAGTGAAGATTTTTTCCCAATCTGTAGGTTGCTGATTTGTCCTGTTGACTATATCCTTTGCCTTACATAATAAAAATTTTCATCTTCATGGAACAGAGTGTTTTAATATTTTCTTTATGCTTAAGGCTTTTGGCATTATAATTAATCAGTCCTCCCTAGTGTGAATGTAGGAAGGTCTTGTTCTTTGTTATAAATGTTTACTTTTTTGTCCTTCACATTAAGTTTTTAATCTACCTGGAACTGATTTATGTTTACATTATAAAATAGAGTCCGTTTATGTTTTTATCCTCAAATAGACAATGTCTAACCAACATCCAAAGTCTATATATCTCAGCAAACTTCTGTACAGTGAGAACAGGCATTCTGAAGCTGGGGGATTCATATGGATTTTATACTTTCACTGCCAAGCATATTTTATGTACTTACCCAGTAAGAAGAAGAAATTCTTTAGTGTTTGAGACTTCGGTCAAGTTTTAAGTTGGTGGAGTATCAGTTTTAATATTATATTCTAAGATTACTTGGTGTATTTTGAAGGCAAGTCTTTTATAAGCATGATGCTTTCTTCTGATCTATAGTCTATCTTTTCTTATGTACTTAATCGTGTCTTAAAGCCCAAATGTTTTAATGAAGTCCAATTTAGAAATTTATTCCGTTATTATTTAAGCTTTTTGGTATCTTAACTAAAAAATCTTTCCTGGAATCAAAGTAAAAAAAATAGTCCCATGTCTTGTTCTAAAATACCTACTGTCTTCATTCTTATATTTAGATCTGTTTATTATGCATGGAAATTTGTGTTTGTAAGGTATGATCTAAGTACTTAATTTTATATGAAGATTTCCTGTTGATTAACACTGCATCTTAAATATCCTTGTACGGTTTTATTGCTTTGATCTATATTTATGTCTTTATGTTTCAAATCCCAATTGGACCTTTATAGCGAGTTTGACAATCAAGAGTAACTCTTCCAACTTTATTTCTTCTATCCTAGGTCTTATATATCCATGCAAATTTTGTCAACACTCTGTTGATTTTTCTACATAAATGCTGAAATTTAATGGAGATTGGATTGATTCTGTCATTTAATTTAGTGACAGTTTTTCCTAGTACATGAACACACAATGTCTCCTCCTTTATCCAGATCAGCTATAATTTCTTTCTGCATTATTTTATATATAATCATATATTTATATTTTATATATCATATTATATTGTATAATTATATATTATAATGTATCAAATCTATACTTCTTTTTTAAAAGATTTATTTATTTATTTATTATATGTAAGGACACTGTAGCTGTCTTCAGACACACCAGAAGAGGGCATCAAGGGCATCAGATCTCATGATAGATGGTTGTGAGCCACCATGTGGTTGCTGGGATTTGAACTCAGGACCTCCGGAAGAGCAGTAAGTGCTCTTAACCACTGAGCCATCACTCCATCCCCAAATCTATACTTCTATGAATTTTTTCTAAACATTTTATTCATTTTGACGCTCTTGTAAATAAGATTGTTCTGTTTTATTATTTTTTTCTTATCTGCAAGTATATAGAGATATGTTGGTTTTTGTTTTCATCATGATCTAATTAAATGTTCTATTATTTTATTCTATTGGTTTTAGTATGGGTAGCTTAGAATCTTTTTTAAAAGAATTATTTATTTGTTTTATGTACATGTGTACACTGTAGCTGTCTTCAGACACACCAGAAGAGGGCATCAAATCCCTTTACAGATGGTTGTGAGCCACCATGTGGTTGCTGAGAATTGAACTCAGGACCTCTGGAAGAGTAGTCAATGCTCTTAACCTCTGAGCCATCTCTCCAGCCTGCTTGGAATCTTCTACACAGGAAAAAATGTGTGTCCTATGAATAAAGACAGTTGTGCTTGTGTTTTCTTGTCTGGAAACTTATTGTTTACTTGGTTTTTCCTTCTTCTATTTTCCCGAACCTTTAGTACATTGTTCAATGGAAGTAATATGAGCTAGTGTTTTTGCTGATCTTCTTTTAATGTAATATTTTTATTAATTCTTTGCTATAAATCAAACTCAACTTCTCTGGAAGAGCAGCAAGTGCGTTCTTCAGGGGGAATCATCTGTTTTTAATCCCTTAATCTTAGTTCTAGGTTTTCTATATAAGCTCTGTTGCAGTACATTACTTTCTTATGGTTATTATAATTAATTACTATACATCTGATAGCCTAAAGCCACATAAGTTTCTTCTAGTATAGATATAGAGGTCAGAAGTCCTAAGATGAAGTTGTTAAAATAGTTCTGAAGATTAGGTGAATATTTGGTATATTTCACCAGTGAATCCCATTGAGCCTGGGTGTTTCTGTGGGATAGCTAGCTGATTACTAATTTAGCCTCTTGTTACAGTTTAATAAGTCATTCTCTTTTGGAATTGTGTTGATAATTGTTATGTTTATGAATTTATCAATCAGTATAAATTTTCTCCCTCATTGACTTAAAGTTCTTCACAATATTCCTATGTAATCACTCATTTCCATGAATGCTGACGCTTCCTCCTTTTCATTTCAATCTTTTTTTCTTCTCTTCAAATTTTTGCAGACAGCAGACAGACTTGAATATGGGGTTGGTAGCATTTAATTTGTGTGGTATTTTATGTGCCTAGTACTAAGTGAGATCAACAAGTTTTTGTTTGTTTGGTTTGGGTTGTTTGTTTGGTTTGGTTTGTTTTATTTCAGACATGGGCTTATTCTGAAGTCTTGGCTAGTCTGAAATTCACTGTATAAATCAGGCTGGCCTCAAACTCACAGAAATCTATGTCCGTCTAATTCCTGATGCTGTGCTCCCCTCCTGTTTCCAAGCCATCTTTAAGTTCCTAGGGTCTTTGCTCATTGATATCACCTGAGAACCCAGAAGAGTGCCTGGTCTAAGTAGTGTGGATTATCTACTTTAGAATGCTCATGCAGTTATATATTTTCAAACATCAGTGTTTTTCCCATGGATCTCCCTCCTCATCTGACTTGCATTTCACGAAACTCTAATGTGATTAAACACTTTTACTATATCTATTAGTTATATATTTTCCCTCTTTTATGGAAGATTCACCATTCTTTTCCTCAATTTCCCCTTGGTTGCCTACCTCTGTTTCTTATGGATATATGGAATTTCATACATTCAGTATTTGCACTCACCAATTATCTGTGTAGAAAATATCTTATCCTGTGGGTTTTCTATCTACTGATGACTCTTTTATTTATTGCATGCCTGTGCCAAAGCATAGGTGGAAGTCAGAGGACATCTTCGGAAGAATTAGTTCTCTTCTTCCACAAGTGGTCCGCAGGATTGAACTAAGGTCCCAGGTTTTGTGGCAGCTGTCTTTACCCACTGAGCCTGTCGTTGATGCATTTTGTGACACGTTCGATGATCAGGAAATTTTTTTTTTTTAATGCTGCTGTATTCGGCAATTGGTTCATCATTTTCTAAATGACTATACCTTTTGTACCCTTTTAAAAATAAAATATTTTAGTTTTGAAGTTGAAATATATATTTTCCCCTTCCCTTTCTTTCTTCCAGCCCCTCCCATGTATTTCTCTTTTTCTCTAATTCGTGGCTTCTTTTTCTTGAATTTACTTTTTGTATCTTAAGAGATAACTATTCTTATACATTGCTGGTAGAAATACAGAAAAGTACAATTACCTTAGGGTAGAATTTGTATATTAGAAGTACATCAACATTTACTCTTTGTCTCAGCAATTCCACCTTTTAGAATTTATTTGAAAGAAATGCTTGAAAAATACCAAATTTTGTGTGTGTGATACAAATAAAACACACAAGGCTAATTTTCAGGGCATAGTTCAAAACAACATAAGACTTAAGTTATAAAACCAATATTTTAGGATTTGTTCATAGGAAAATATCCAAATAACTGTTGTACATATACACAAAGTATTGTGTAACTGTAAGAAGGCAAAAGAATAGTTTTTATATCAATATAGAATTATTATAGGGCATATTGTTAAAATCAGAAAAAGCAAACTCCAGACCAGTATTTATATAGGCAAAGAATATAACTAATGAATTTCATGTGTGTATACATATAGTTTCAAAAAAAAGGCAACACTGGAACCATAAGTCAAACTGAATAAGAAATGGTATTTACAGGGGCCACAGGGAATGAAAGGAAGGGATCAGAGATAGAATGATGCTTCTTCCATAAAGGTACAGTATCATCCTTTTCAATTTAGAGCCAGATAAAGGTTTTGCATGATTACAAATGTAATAAAAACTTCAATCAAAACCAGAAAAGGGCTGAAGGACTGTTCTTCACAGTCGAGTGCCTGCTCCCCATTCACTAAGCCCTGAGTTCAGTCTGCAGCATCACATGCACTGGAGCCTCAAGAGAGAGGAAAGCTAGAAAAGTAAAAATAAATAAATAAATAAATAAATAAATAAATAAATAAATAACTGAAGCAAATAAAACCAATGAGAAACATAACTAATAGCATAACAACCCAGAGGAAATACTGTAGTGACTTTAAAGTAATACATGTCTATTACTAACAACATATTCCCTAAGGACTGCAAATATAAAAGTATACCCAATAATTTTATTGTTGTTTTATTAGTATTTTATTTTGGTTTTGTTTTGTATCTTTATTGTTATTTATTAGTATTGTTTTGAAATTTTTCAATTATGTGAGTATATTGTTAGAGAAAGCTAATAATCCAATTTGATAATATTATTAGAATCAGAGGAATTGGAAATAAAATCTCAGTGATAGAGTACTTGCTTAGAAGGTAAGCAGTCCTGGATTTGATCCTCAGGATTACCAAAAACAGCCCTCCAAACAAAATAAAATAAAAGAGATACAAGTCTAAAATCAGAGTTTAGAACAAACCTTGTCATATTGAATTTGAATTGGAAATTCTGTTTTAAATATAAGATCTATTTTTCTCCTATAAACTGTCCCAGCTGCAGAAGCTTAGAAGCAACAACAATGAACACTCCGAATAACAGTAGTTTCCAAGTACTTTTCATTAAAAGAAACCAGGGATTCTTGGAAAACTAGTCCAGTTTCAGGTTAGAAAATGTGCAAGATCAGCTTGGGACTCCTATAGCTCCTAAGTGGGACTGTTTGTCCACTATCACAAATAATTATGATATTTAATTAAAACACAAGCAATCATAAAAATACATAATTTCATAATTATACTGAAAAATAACCACTCTGCATTAGGTATTTCCTTACTCTTATGAATAATGAAAAACAGAATCAAGCATTTTTCCTGCTTTTCTTATACAAACTATATTCAGAAAAACTAAAGAGTTGATGATTACTCGTTCCAGATTTAAAAATTCAAAGGAAATAACAGTCAGGGAAGCCCCATTTTATAATTCATAAGTTAATAGATCTGAACAGTAATCACTAAAGATTTAAATCCTAAAAGGTAAAAGTTGTATGCGAGTACATAGTAATTGAGGGATGTACAAATGGCACTTAAATTCACAAATTAATTTTAACATCACCAAAAATGTGCTCAGTGAATATTATGTGCCTTTGGACATGGTATAATGGGAAATACACAACTATATATGAATTGTTTTGCCTTAAATATTGAACATGGATCCAGTTAAATTTTACAGAAACCATGTTTAATGTAGCTTTCTACAACAGGTTAATAGTGCCTATCTGTTCTTGATAATCTGGTATGTAAGAGCAATTATATATCTGCTGAGAATTTGAAAAGCACTAAATTTGACCCAAATTGATAGTTAAAAAATAGTAAATACAAGTGACAAATGACTACTGAATTAGACTAGATTTAACTGTCAAGAAATGCAAGAAATTAGGAAGAAGTTATTACCAGAAAACACGTCATTAAACCAATTTCTTCATAGAATAGATATTGGTTCTATAATATCAATGGATGGAGGAGAAAAGTTGATGAAGGGATGGTACAGAAGAGTTAGGCAAAAGCCTTAATAGCCAAAAACTGATTTAGATCTTGATTATGTAACCTAGTACCTTTTTTTTAAAAAAAAAAGTCACAGAAATAATCAGGGTATTTCAAATATAAACTTGGAATCAAGTAATATGTAGGAATTATTAATTATTAAGTTCATGAATATGAAAATGTCACTCTGGTTCTGTTCTTCAAATATCGTTGTGAGTTAGAGTTATGTATACTTGCATGAGCTTGAGGTTTCTGGGGGCCTTACTTACTCTGCCATGTATAGGCTGTGCTTGAGCTGGACAGTCTTAAGATACATGTACATGCACACTCACAAGCACATGCTCACACACATGCACACACATACATGCACGCACATGTATTTGCTACATGTTATAAAGACCTTTCCTAAAAGAGATCCAGAATTGAATTTTTATTAATTTTTAAAAAGTTGTACTGGGGAGGCTTTGTAGAACTTCCATATCTCTTTGTCTTGATCCAGATGAACCCCCAAAGAAGAACAAAGGTGATCCCATGAACAACCTGGAAAATTTTTACCACGAGACTATAATGAAAAAACGTCTTGAAGAGTTCCAACTTTTGAGAGGTGAACCCTTTGCTTCCCACTCACTGGTCTCAGCTGCATCAGTGAGTGGTAGTGGCACAGCTGAGAACCCATCACTCCTCCAGGACAAGGGAAAACAGGCAGCACAGGGTAAAGGCCCCAGTCTCCATGTGGCAAAAGTTATTGATTTTCCACCTGAGCAATGTTGGACTGGGCCTAAGAAGCTGAAGCAACCAATAGAATTTATCCCAGAAGATGAGATCCAGAGAAATCGTTTGTCAGAGGAGGAGATCCGAAACATTCCCAAGTTTTCTTCATATAATCCAGGGGAACCAAACAAGGTATAGGCCACATCAAGGAAACAACCTGGCTTGTTTTCACTTTCATTTCCCTCTTCCTAATGCAGCATTTTAAAAATACCTTTACTTATGCCAAAGATTCTGACATAGGTACAGTGAGTGATTGTTTGTCCTTGACCTTAACTGTTACTTTCTGCATACTATTTAAGTAGTTTATCTCCTAGCATGTTCTGTGTGCCTTTCATAGCTCCTTAGACATTTTAAAACATCATAATGAGATTTACTCATATCCACTAGTATCTCTGAATTATAGGAAATGTAACCACAGACTTCTTCGTGATTAACCATCTGGTTGTGGATAGTGTTAACAGCACAAATCCTTAAAGCATTAATTTTAGAAAACAGTAAAAAATTAATAACAATCCCTAATTTAAAACCCATGGATAAAGGGCTGCTGAAGTCCTTTGACCTTCTCTTATGTTCCTCCTGTTCCAAGAGTTCATCTACTTCTTCCGTGAGCTCTCACTGAATAGCTCATGGGTAAATTAGGAAATATTCGTATACTTAGCTAGCTATCTTTTCAAAGATTTAATAATTTTTTCATATTTGCTTAGTTTTAAAAATAGTAGCACATTATGGATATGCCTGAAGAATCTCATTCATCAATCCCATTCTTCCTTCTTTCTACATTTATCTATTATACACACATACACACACACACACACACATATACTATTTTGAATTTTGCTACTTCTGTTCCTGTGGGTATTTTTATGTATTAACTCTCTAAAACTGTATACAACTGTTCCTACTGGATGATATCTAAATTTACTTTGATTTTCCTTATGGTTTGAGAACAATGTACAGACCAAATAGGCAGAACAAATAGAGACCCCGACGCTATATTTTGAATTTTGTTTTTATTTTTGTCAAGCTAGCAATATGGATTATGGTACTATGGTTCTTTATTGAGATTCTGAGCAGTACAGTAACCTACAGCTCACAGTCACCTACATATTGTAAAGGGAAAGCACTGACACTCCAGAGTACTAGGTTAAGCTGCACTGCTCCATAGATTATATATATTAAGTGTGTTTCCAATTTAGGATGTTTTCAGCTTAAATAGGATTTATCAAGACATGACCCTATCTTGTTTTTTGTAAATTTATTTATTTATTCACTTTATATCCCAATATCAGCCCTCCTCCTCCCAAACCCCTCCCCCACCTCATCCCTCCATTCCCACCCCCTTCTCCTTTGCGAAGGGGAAGGCCCTACCCTGGCACATCAAGGCCATGACCCTACCTTAACTGAAGGTATGTCTTACCTATTCATAAATATTCAGAGATATTCATAAATATATGTTTTATACATTTTTGAAACTATGTCATACTTTACATATTTTTCTTACTTTTTTGACTCATTGTACCCAATATTTTAAAATTTTATTTCTAATGATACAAGGAATTATTTAGTATTTCATTATAGAAATATGTTATAATTTATTTCTCCATTTTCTTGATTTGTTTCCTCCCA